>NW_022103916.1:3796117-3810863 GCF_000313985.2 Echinops telfairi | reverse complement strand
TGAAAAAATAATGATAATCTATAAATTATCAAGGGTTCATGAGGTAGAGGGGAGCTGGGAGGGAGGGGAAAAATGAGGAGCTGATACCAAGGGCTCAAGCAGAAAGCAAATGTTTTGAGAATGATGATGGCAACAAATGTACAAATGTGCTTGACACAACGGATGGATCGGTGGATTGTGATAAGAATTGTATGAGCCCCCAATAAAATGATTTAAAATAATAAACGAATATTAAGCACACAAAAAAAGTAATAGGCTCAGAAATCCACAAGAGCAGTTCCACCCTGTTCTGTAGGTTTGCTTTGAGTTGAAGTTTGACTTGATGGCATTGAGAGTTAGAGTCACTCCAAGGGAGAAAATGGAGGCAGTCTGCTTCTGTAAAGATCATTGCCTTAGAAATCCTAGAGTATTTCTCTGTTCAATAGGGTCGCTATGAGTAGGAATCAACTTGATGGCAGTGGGATTTTATTTGTTTGTTTTAATGAAGAGTCCTATTAATGCAATGGTTAAAGCTTTAGTAACCAAAAGGTCTATGGTTCAACTCAACAGTCACCACCTACTCCATGGAAGAGAGATGAGGTAGTGTCTTATATAAATCTTTATAACTGTAAAATCCTTGTTATGGACAGTTAGTTCTACTCTGTCCTGCAGGGCCTCTATTAGTTGGAACCCACTCCAGGCCAGTGGATTTGGTTTTAAGTTATAAGTTTAATTACTAGAGTGATTCTGTGTCTTGCAGCTCTTTCTGTTAAACTGCAGCTCTGTTGGTGTGATAGTAAGGAACAGTTAATTATGTTCTGATTAAACTTAGTCTAGACCCAGTGGCCCGTGTCTCTGGGCGGTCACCTTCACCAGTGTTTTCCCAATGTATATTCTCGTCTCTGATCTCAACTCTCTTCTCTGACTTAATTCCCAATTTATAGAAGCCTTGACCCTGTTGACTTTTCCCCCAGTTACATAAGACAAGGAGCCCTGGTGGCATAGTGAACCCAAGGTCAGCAGTTCAGACCACCAGAGAAATTTGAGGCTTCTATTACCATTACAGTCTCAGGAACCTGCAAGGATTCTATAGTGTTTTATAGGGTCACTGTGAATCAGAATCATCACAGTTTTTTTGTTTTTGAGTTAGATGAAGCAAGAAGATTAGAGAGGGCTAGAGTAAGAGTAGCAGCTCCTCAGTGGTGAAACTAGTCAAATGCCCAGCTAGATGGTTTGTACCCACCCAGAGGTACCTGGAAAGAAAGGCCTGAAAATCTGGATCCAAAATCCTTAATAAAGTCTATGGGATGAAGTTCTGCTTGGCTAGGAGTTGGATGAATTGCCCTTCCACCTATTTACTGAGTCTAGGCTTAGGCAACATATTTTCCCGTGGAGCATAGGCGTTTGTTATGGAGGTAGCTCTCGGCAATTTCACAATGTGATTACTCTTCCCCCTCCCCTGATCTGGAGGGAATCTTTCTTAGATCTTTACTATAAGAACGCAGAGGTGAAGCCCATGGAAGTTGCTTCCTAAGACTGTTGTCCCTAAGAGTGTATCACTCTCCTGCTAGTCCATACTCAGCTTTCAGAAATTCATGAACATTGCAATTTAAGTATTCTACTAGTTGGAATTGTCTTGATGTCAGTGAGTTTTATGTGAGATTAGTTTATGGCTCCAACAGTTTCTATTCCAGGTAAGCAGATCTCGGCTGTCTCTCTGGATATTCCTGACTTTCGATTTCCTAACAGTTTTCTCTTGTAACCTTAGTTCTCTGATGGGTCTAAGAAAAGTCATTTTTTTCAGTGTACCCAGCTTTTTTGCTGTGGGGATGGGAGTGATGTCTTCTAAGCTTTTTTCTTGTGGAAGTGGTATCTTAAAGTTTCCTATTTTTCAGTTAGGGAAACTATTTGATCTCATCTTAGAGGAAAAATGGTAATTTAGAATCCTGAGGCTATTTGCTCTTGTAAAAATCAAAAGTTTCCAAAGCTAGGCATAATAGTTCTGTTAGGTTCCTGGAGTAGTTTGTACCTTGGTTCTTTGCTTTGCATGCTGAAAGAATTCATGCCAAAGCACGTTTTGTAATCCAAGTGAGTTTTTATGAAGGACCGGACAAGTTCCAGGTTTTACAGTGTCAAAGGGGTAAGTGTTATTTCTGGAAAGTGTGCCACACTGTGCAGAAGCCGCGCTGGGGTTCACAACTGGATATGAAGAACCACATGGAAAAGATCACCCACAGTGCAAAACTGGGGAATCCCAGTGACCAAGAAGTCAAGAGACCAAGAGAACAAGTGAGCTGGAACCTAAGAGCCTAAGTGCATGTGGTCCCTCAGTAGGCCTGGAGTGGACAATGAGGGGGCATGCTTGGGGTGCTGTGATGCCCCTGCGCCCCTGCCCTCTGACCTGCCAGAGGACCAAAGGAGAGAAATTGGCTTTCCTGCCAACAGCGTTTAACACCTCTGGTTGGGCAGGCGTGGTTGAGGTATTGGCTGACCTCATTGGCTGAGAGTAGGTCCACTTATGTGAGTGTGCCCAAGAAAATGGTTTTACCGGGGCCTAGGGGTCCTACTCTGTGCATGCTCAGTTTGGGGTCTTCCTATAGGTTTCCAATTAGTGCCTTATTTCTTTCCAACCTCCTCTATGGGGGCATTGCAGACATGGGAGGCACAAAGCCCCTGTCCTTAAATCTAGCTACCTAACAGTTCTATGCTATGAGTCAGAATCAACTCTATGACAAATGTTTTGTTTTGCAGTACCCAGATGTATTATTTTAAACAACACTTTGTTTCAATTTATGGCATGGGGAAAGGGTCAGTGGTTAGTAGAATTATTTAGAGGTGTATGCTAGATGTTTCTGGGATCTGGTACTTCAAACATTCTATATCCATATTGATAAAATTCTAGTTAACCATATATCAGAAATGTTGGGTTTTAGTGAGTTGCCCTGTTGTCCTCCCCTTCACTGATAAACTCAATCTCATCAGGGAAAAAATGTTTTCAGATAACCTTGAAATCAAAATGCGATTTGTAAATTCTCAAAATTAAGGTCCTTTCAAAACTCATTCAGCATTCTGTGTGAGTGATCCAACCAAAAAAAGTTATTGCTAAAATGGTAAAATATGAGAGATGGAAGGGATTTTAAAGGTCTTTACAGCTGGGGAACCTGAAGCCCACAGAGAATTACAATAATTAACCAAGGATACACAACTATGAGTTATGAAGCTAGGATTAGAGTCTAGGTCTTCTCACTGCTGGAAATCATCTGATCACAAAGATCTTCTTCCCATTGCTTTTAATAAATCACCTTCCTCTCAGTGCATGCCTCCTACTGCTCACCAGAAGTGAGTTGGAATCAGTGGCCCTGCATTTTTGAGTTTTGTCTATATATCCCAGTGGTTGGCTTCCAGAGCAGTTTCCAGAAGTGGGAGTTACCACCCCCTGGGGGAAACTGAAATGTTAGGAGGAAGGTGCAAAACACTGAAACTTTATCCTGAATTGAAAAAAAATTAATTGGCAGAGGGGCGCTGCTTTTTTTTTTTTTTTTTTTTAGGGGTCAGTAGGCTCAATAAGTTTGGGAACTCAAGCTCCAGAATATAGATTTGCTCTTTTCATTGTCTTATCTCTACTATTCTAGCCATATTATTTTATTTTAAAAGTCACTTGTGTAATATATAAATATATCCTCACTATTAAAGATTCAAACAGTACACTTGCATCTAAAATGTGAACCCTTCCAGATTTCCCACCTCAGAGACAACAAAAAATAATTCAGTAGGATCTGTTCTTTTTATAAGGAGGGACACATTTTTTTTTAAAGCATATTGCACTTACTGTTTTGTGGCTGGTTTTTGTTTGTATATTATGTCAGGTATATTTTCTCATTTATGTACACATCAGTCTACTTCATTCTTTGCACAGTTCCCCTATTGATGGTCTCTTGGATTGTTCCCATGTTTTGCTTCTACCATTAGTACTGTAACAAGTAACACACATACATTGGTGTGCACTGATGCAAGTATTTCTTTAAGAGCAAGTCTTAGATGTACTTTTGTCACTCCTTTTCTTGTTCATGACATCACATTATTTTCATGAATCTGAAAGGAATCTCCTAATTGGTATTTCCTCTCTTGAAGACCCAGTCCCTCCACTAAGAATAATTGGTCATTTCTTGCTCCCACCTTCCTTTTGGCTGTTAAGAGTGGAAACTAACATAAACGAAGGGCAGGAGAATTGGAGAATTGCTGCTGTTTATACAATAATTACAAGTTATTAAATAGGATGGGCCTTGCCCAAAGAGTACACTGTGGTACATAATATTCGTGTGAAGGTCAGTGCCTCCCTACTCATTATATTCTCTACTCATTTTGTCAGTCCCAGAAATGTAAGATCTTTCAGAGACAAGATGCAGAGTGAGACCTGTAATTAATAGATTTATTGAGGGAGGTGAGGTTTGTAGGGAACAGGACATCAAAGGAAATGAGGTGAAAGTGTTTTAGGATAGGCAGATAAAGAAAGGTTTGAGCCATCCCTTTATCTAAAGCCAGAAAATTAGCTAACTTAGAAGGTATAGAGACCATGAGAGCCGCTATTACATAAAGGAAGAGAAAATTAGGTTTAATACAGACCCACTAACAAACTACAACAGAGTCTGGCGAGGAAAGAGTTAAAAGGCTCTGGTGCCACAGCTGCAGCTTCTGACTTGAAGCCCACAAAGAAAGGAAGGGGGCTGGGGGCTTGGGGCATTTCAGGCAGCCAGCAAAGGTGCCTCCAGGCGCCAGCCTCAGGGAGCTGGTGTCATTTAATTGGGTGGGAAGATGGGCGGAGTAAGCTTTGTAAACAGAGGCTCTGTCTGCTGCTGTCCTTAGTAACTCTGCCACTGGACCCTAGAGATACCCTCTCAGCAACTTTGTCAAATCTGGTGCATTTACTTCCAGTTCCACTTGAGTTCTGTAGCACTGTAGCCAAATGCAGGAACCCTGTTGTTGTAGTGGTTAAGTGGTGCGCTGCAATCTACAAGGTCAGTGATTCAAAACCACCAGCTGCTCCAAGGGAAAAAGATGAGGCTTTCTGTGCCTACAAAGATTTACAGTCTCAGAAACCTATAGGGGCAGTTGTACCCTGTCCTATAGGGTCACCATGGCAGTGAATTTGGCTTGGTTTGGTAGCCAAATGGGACCCTCTAAGACAGCGATCCTCAACCTGTGGGTCGTGAGCTCTTTGGGATTCAATCGGGATTCATAACAGTAGCAAAATGACAGTTATGAAGTAGCAACGGAAATCATTTTATTGTTGGGGGGTCACCATAACATGAGGAAATGTATTAAAGGGTCACGGCATTAGGAAGGTTGAGAACCACTGCTCTAAGATACCAAGCCAAAATCTCTATTCTGTTTTTCTTAAATCTGGAAATTAGCACCCTGACTCCACTGGCAATGGAAGTGCGTTAATGAGGAACTCACAGATCACAACAGATACTGGGAGTGGGAGGCATCAAAGAGGTACACCCCAAATACCTATGGCCTTGTTCAAGAAAAACAACCCAGCTGAAAACAAGGAATTAAAAGGCAATGCTAAAATAGAGGTTCATGCTTGGACTACTAACTGCAAGGTTGGCAGTCCAAATCATAAACAAGATGAGGGGATGTGCTCATGTAAAGATTTATATTTTAAAGAAACCCTATTTAAGTTCCTAATGAAACGGAATCAACCCGTGGCACTGGGTTTGATGTTTGGGGTTATCTCTACAGCTTTTCCTGCCCCGTTCTGTCATGCCTCACTGTTTTATATACTTCTCCTAACTCAAACTTAGTTTCACAGTTCAGTTACCTACACCCCTCACTACCCTTTGATTGTTGAGCTCTCAGCAGTTAGGTTAGTTAGTTTCATTGTCTGTCAAGTTTTAACCTGATGTGAGCAGGCCAAGCCCTAAATGAAATGAATGCAGATGGGATATTCAGAATACTTAATAACACACACTAGCCAATCAGATCGGATTTCAGACACAGCCCTGGAACCATGCCCTGTTAATTCTAATTGCGGGATCATGAGAAAGCCCAGGCTGTTGTAGGGGAGGGGAAAGAAAGAAGGCCCTCATGGAGGAATGGTTCTCTACAGCTCCAAGAGTATTTTCAACATTCAACAACCAATATGCCTATACTAGGTCCCTGGGTGACAAAATGGTTTGTGTTCGACTACTGCCCTAAAGTTTGGCAGCTTAAACCCCATTCAGTGGTATCATAGAAGAAAGGCTTTAACTATCTACTTCTATAAAGATTACAACACAGAAATATCTATAGTTCTGCTCTATAACACCTGGGGTTGCCGTGAATTGGAACCAAGTCTGTGGCAGGTGTGCATGCATGGGTGGGTGCCTGCGCTATGAGTCAGAATCAGCTTGATAACATTTAGTTTACTAGGGAGCAGGGATAGTTCAGTGGTAGAACTCTTGCCTTCCAGAAAATGCAGGTTCAATTCCTCACTGCACTTCTGTCAATAGAAGCTTATCTGTTGCTTTGATGCTCAGCAGGTTTCAGCAGAGCTTCCAGACTAAGAACAGCAGACAAAGAACAAAGTCCTAGCAATCTTATTCTGAAAATCAGACATTGAAAGCCCTGTGGTTCATAGGCTTAACTTGTTATTTAATAATTTGTAGTGAGCAATTTTGAGGAGCCCTAGTGGCATAGTGGGTTACACTTTGGGCTTTTAACCACAAGATCAATAGTTCAAAACCACCAGCTGCTCCGGTGGAAGAAAGACAAGGCTTTCTATCTACACTTGTAAAGAGTTACAGTCTCAGAAACCCACAGGGGGCAGTTCTACTGTACCCTAACAGGTCTCTATGAGTCAGAATTTACTCTGTGGCAATGAATTTGGTTTTTGAGTGAACAACTTCATATTTTTCACATCAAAGATTTTTGCTTCTATGTATTGCTGCAGCTGCCTCTGCCTCAATCCTACTTTCCTCTAGAATCAAAGCTTCTTTTCAATATTACCATCCCTGATAGGGGCAGAGTATCCCATAAACAAGGTAAGCATAATCCTACTTGTGTTTACTTACTAGCCTGTAGTGAACAATATCACGAGTTTATGATTACCTTGATAATTGTGTACTCTGTCCCTGCCCAAGCCAAAACTCACTGCCACAGAGTCAATTACGACTTACCTTATTAGACAGAGTAGATCTGTCTATGGGTTTCTGAGACTATAAATCTTTATGGTAATAGAAAACCTCATCTTTCTCCTGTGGAGCGGCTAGTGGTTTTGAACTACTGATTTTGCTGTTAGCACACCAATGTGTAACCCACCAGGGTACCTCTTTTCTAATTTATAATCCTTATTCCTATCAAGTATTATAAATCTAAAAAGAGGTTTTGATTCTGAAGGAAGGAGCTATGGCTGGAAGGGAGGAAGAAGCCAGTCTTACCTAGAAGCAGAATTTTTTGTGTGAAAAATTAGGATATTTCTCACCACAGATTAGTGAGTAAGCGTAAGTAAGCCTGTGCTTACCTTGCTTGTTGGGTAATCTGGCCACTGGCTGTACTAATATGTACTATAAATACCAAAAAAATAAATAAAACCAAACTTCCATAGAGTCAATTCCAATTATAACGACTTTATGTAGGGTTTCAAAGTCTGTAAACCTTTATGGGAGTAGAAAACTTCAACATTCTCCTTGGAGCAGCTGGTGGGTTTGAACCTTTGACCTTGAGGTTAATAGCCAAAAGCCTACCCCTACTAAATCAAAGTCCTAAAGGGCAAACTGAGGTAGTATATTAAGTATAACACGGTCCAGTGGTCCTGCCAAGAGTTTAGATAGGTCACTCCATTTGCTCTTATCCAGTGGCTCGGTGTTAAGTGGGAAGGCAAAATAGGAGTAAAATAGAAAGTTGGTAGGTAGAAAGGTCTTGTTAGATCTCTCTGGGGACAGATGTACCTCGGTCCTTGGCTCCATGTGAGTAAGAATTCACGCCAAAACCTGGTTTGTGATCCAAGTGAGTTTTATGAGCATTAGAAGTTTCAGGTTTACAAAGGCACCCATAGGGCTCTTCCCGAAAGTACAGCTTGCCTGGGAGCTGCTCGCAGTCTCCCAAAAGTGTCCCGCTCCACTCCGGGCCTTTTCAAGGATTCCGCAGGGAGGCATGGTGGACGACCCCTGGTCGACCCCATTGGCTGAATTGAATTCACCTGGCCTGGGTGGGCCAATCCAGGTGCAGCGCTCACTCACAAGTACCTGGCGAGAAACCTGCACCTCTGCGCATGTGCAGTGTGCCACTCCTTTGTTTCCGTAGCTTAGCCCTCTGGGCATGCGTTAATGGACGTCCCAGCCCTATGTTACCCTACCTAACAGTCTTAACCATGCTAACTAATTTAATGTACTCTCAAACACATAAGTGAAATGGAATGTGAAAGGAATCACAACTTGTTGGAACATCTGAAAATTAATGAACCAATACAAAAAGATAAGGGATACAGGTACAAGAGTAAAAAGTTTCATAGAATAGGCTTTTAGTATTTGCTGTTGAATGAAAATAAAACTCAAAGGATCACTGTGTTAGTTTGGGTAGACTAGAAAAACAAATTCATAGATACGCATGTGTATAAGAGCAGTTGGATATTGAGAATACATCTCAACTCAGTCCAGATCAAGTCCTTAAGTCCGATATTAGCCCATATGTTTGATACCCTCCTCAGACTCATGAAACACGTGCAATGACCCTGAATACAGGAAGATCACAGGCCAGTGGGTGGGAAGTCTTTTGGATCCAGTAGCATTGTAAGTATCTCAACGCTGATAGGGGTCTCCATGTGGCTTCTTCAGCCGCAGGGCTCTAGCATAGCTCCATGTGTCTTGTCTGCAGGAATGTCTCACAGGGAGTGAGCATGTATCCCACCTCCAGTGAGCTATTTATCTGCTTTGCACCTCCAAATGAGGTCATCAAGCTGCGACCTGATTGACAGCCTAAATTCCACCCCTTCACTGTTAAGTCTCAAATTGACAACAGATTATGTAACTTCCGCAATCGCAGAATGAATATCTTTTGATATATGCTAGGCATGGTGCTAACATTTTTGGTTTGGTATGGCTTCAGCCTTGTAAAGTATATATGTTTAAAATATGACTGTTTTCAACTCTTAGAAAGCAAACTAGTAATAACCCTGCCCTATTTCTTTTAGTCTTTTTTTAAAATGCCATTTCTTTAGGCATTGTCAATAAGGTAACCCTCACCGACAACTGTGACATTAGTAAAGCAGTACTTCATTGTCAATGCATGAAGTTTCTTTTTTCCCCCCCTTGAAATTTTGATTGTGCTTAACTATTTCACTTAATTAGTCACTATTTAGCCAGTGTGGCTATGCCCTCCCCATTCCTAATTTCTAATGGCTTATTGGTTAGTGATTAAAATTTCTAATGGCTTATTCGTTAGTGGTTTTCCAGAGTTTTACACACTAGAAATTTAACTCTTTTTTAAAAAGAAATTTAACTCTTATAGAATTTTTTGAAAAGGACTTATGTTTTGTTACATTGTTTACACTTTATTAGTTGGTTTTGAGTGGGTAAAATAATCAAGAAAAGAAGCCAGCTGGATATGGAATATGACTAATAGCTTTTTGTCATCAAGATAGATGCAGATCACTTGGTCAAAGAGTGCAATTAAATCCTTCTCATTGATGAAACTTCATTAGCAGTGTCACTATAACCATTATTATTATACTTTTGTTTTATTTTTCCGTTCTAAAAATTATGACGGATATTTTAAAATTACTGATTCACACAAGTAACCAGTGCCCATTAGACTATCTTTCTTTAATTAAAAAAATGATCTTCATACTCTGATAGTTTGGAAAACCCTGCTCAAGGAGCCAATAACATTTTAGTCATCATGACTAGATGAGTATTTCAGAAACATTAGCTTCTTCGCTTCAAATATCACTTATGTTACTGTTTTAATCATGGCATGTCTTTAAAAATTAAGTTTTCCTTTATTGCCACAATAATTTCAACTGACCTATTTACCTAGCAGTCTGTATAATGCCAGAGATTGTAAATTTGACAGACAAAAAGATTGGCGGGGGGTGGGGGGGGTGGGGGTGTAAGAAATATGTACCATATCAAATTCTGAATACCAGTGCTTTAAGTTTTAACTTAAGTTGTAATTAGATCTCATTTTAGCACTAGATGAATTAGTACTGCATTATTGCTATAAGCCCTCTACTTCTGAAAGGGAGTGCCTTAACATAAATAAAGCCCCTCCTCTAGAAGCACTGATAAGACCTTTGAGAAATATGAACTTTTCTGATGAATTATTAACATGGTGCCATGTAAGCCAATCTGTATATCACGGTATATCAGAAAACTATACATTTTTCAGTACCGAAAAAGATAGGATCTTTGCTAAATACTGTATCTGATGAGATGTAAAATAACCTAATAATAGAAATTTTCTTAAATGATTTTAGTAAATTATTAAGTGGTCTTGACATAAGGTAAAATCTTATTTAATGAAGAATGAATTTGAAGGGGGCTTATGAGGTTGGGAATCTGTACACTCTACACACTTCCCTAAATGTTAGTCATTTAAGACAATCATACTTGGGCCACAAAATAGTTATTGCTTTTTGCAACATTGTTGCTCATTGCTACTCAGTACTATTAGTTGCCACTTCATTTTAAGTCTCCTCAATAATGATAGATCTAACACCAAGAGAGTAAAATATTATAATAATTATGGATTATAAGCATACAGTATTCATGAAATGTCCCACATTTCATAGATTTTGGTTATTTTATAATTTCAGGACACACTGGGCCTTTACGAATTTATGAGAGAAATCACAGCATTTCAAAGCCCTTCATGTAGGGTCTGATTATTGGAGCCCACAGTGGCTATCCTGGGGAATCACTTAACATATTGGGAGGTGATGATTTTGTTCTTTACCATACTGGCCTTGTTAACCAATTAATACCTGCTTAAAATAACATTTGGAGTAGAGTGGGGGAAAGGAAAGCCTTAAACTTAGCAGTGAATTTATTTTTACAGCTCAAGTAGCTACTTTCACCCAAGTTGCATTAGTGAGTATCAGATTTTATGTTGTCTTTTGGGTAGGGCACCGTGACAAAAATCAACTTTTTTTTTTTACTCCAAAGTTACTGTGTGGTAGGAAAGAACTGTCATAGTATCCCAAGTTCACATGCAGTCCCATTTTCATGTTTTCCCTTTTCATTATTAGCTACATATGGAGAGAAAGACAGAAAACATACTAGGGTTTAAAAAACAGTTATGAAGTGAACACTTAGGTAAATCCCACCAGATCAAGACAAATGACCACCCATCTTCAACATCACAGCTGTGCACCTCCCAGATCACAACTTTCTGTGGATAGCTGCTATCGTTGTCATTTGGGGGGTACTTTTCTGTGAGGTAATCACTTCCATTCATAGCCTAAACCAACCTAATTCAGGTTTGCCTGTTTTTGAATGTATATGGTGAATTCTTATGTGTTTGGCTTCTTTCGTTCAGCATTTTTGTTTGTGAGATACCTGTTCTTGCTGTCCAGCACATTTTAAAAACTCCTTTTTGTTGTTGTTAAAATATTTATTTGCCTCTTTCCCCTTGTAACTTAAGATCTCTACCTATATAAAAGGCTGTGGAATCTTTCTACCTTGCCTTCTTGGGCTTTCTACTAAATAGGTCTGAAGGAAGTCTGGACCCCAGTTTGGTGTTTGTTTCTGAGACTACATCTTTAAGGCTTTTGTGCTCAGTTAAAAATCGTTCTTGCTCTCAGGCTAGTCCAAGGGTCTAGTCACGTGGTTTCAATAGTGACATCACATTCTACTGCCGGGAAAACACTGGTGGTTCTGTAGGTGGCATTTGTTCCTGTGAAAGGCAGAGACGGCAGCAAGTGCCCTTCTAAAGCAATTCACACCAGGTCTCCTGTAAATGCCCTTCAACCTAAATGACCAACCAGGAACTGCCTAGGTTATTTCTTCCCTGAAGCAGAAAAAAAGAATCCCCTGTTTGAAGGTAAGCAGACTTTAGCTGGACCCAGGCGGAAAGCATGGCCCCAGGGAAAGGGGGATCTGGATCATCACAAGTAGCATGCTGTAAGATTCTAATCACTGCCTGCCCTTGGAGAGCTGCCTGACAATTGCTGTTTAGAAAGAACTGTGGACTAACTACAAAGAAGGATGATGCAGTGCTCATGTTACCTAGTAATAGAATTCTTTTTTTCTTGTTAGGAATCTGTTTCAGAGCTAGGGGACTCAGTTGATAATATTGTGTAACATTTGATACCTATCTGATGCTTTTAAACATCCGTTGCACCAAGTTTTTGTTTTTTTTGCCTCTCCCCTATCCCACCCAAAAGATAAATCTTAAGTCAGAACTAATTTACCTGATACATTGATCTGCTTTTTATAGTAAATTCCTGGTAGTGTGGTGCCTATGTTCATGTCAGCATTTGAGTTGAAAATGGAAACTGTTCTTTTTCTCCTCCCATACTTCAGTCCTCTTTGTGCCTTCCTTTCCTAGCTGCCTTTTCCCCTCCCAGTTCTCAGCAACGCACCAGCATTAACCTTTAACAGCATGACACTGACCTGATAAGAAATGCATGCGGGGTTGGTGATTCAGCAGCTAACCATTTTACAGCCAGGTACGCTTGAAGATACGGAAAGGACTTTGGCTTGGAGTTTTAAGATTAACTTATTCGTCTCCTCTCCATACCCCACTCCCACTCCCAGTATGATTTAGATTCTGCAGAACTTTTCCTTTCAAATTTGTATGTTACTGTGCTGACTTGGGTATTCAGAAAACTTACACTTTGTAAGTCAGGTACACTGTGGGGTAATAACTCAAACATTCCCGATGAGATTGTCAAAGTGGTCTGTTACGAGTGGAGAGTTGAAGATGGAGTTGCAGATGGGAAGGAGGGAGGGTCAGTCTTGGCCTTTGGCTTTGTCTTTCTCAGAAGAGGAATTCATTGCCAAACAGTCTGGATGAAGCTTTGCCCTGCCAAGGTTGGTGCTGCAAATGTCAGCTTTGGCTGGTTTGAATTAAATGATGGCATTACACTGCATTTTCCCCTAGTGTGTATTTGCATAAATTCCTCAAGACATTTTGTATTTGATAGCAAAATATTGCTCCATCAGGCACCGTTGCAGAATTATTTGGAGCAGGTTTGTTAAGCAATACTAACCTTGTGTGCATGCAACTTCTGAGTTCAATTATATCCCCTGGTCCTCATCATTCATCAAACACATTTGCTTTAGCAGCTATTTCTGAGTCTTAGATATGTGCTTGACTCTTTGGAGAAGGTAATGATGAATCAGACACAGGGCTTGCTTTCAAAGAATGTATAGTCCAGAAAGGAAGCTAAGGATTATACTTATAAAAATAAAAGTACTAAAAGTGACATGGATAAAGCCCTAAGATGGTTGGAATAATGGAATAGTACTTCCAGTTGAAAGACCACTGAGGCATGAGAGAATTTACGCAAGCCCAGTGTAGATCAGAGATCGATCAAAAGCTTACACTTATTGAAGTCCCCTTACTCTTGAGGAGGTAGGCATACTTTCTTTGGAGTCCCCAATCAGGTTAAATTTGCCTCATAGGATTGAATTACTGCTTTATGAATGTAAAATGGTTCCTGATGTAATGTCTGCAAAAACCTCTGGACCTTTGTTTCTCTTCCATAAGAGAAACTAAAACATCTTTAGTTTTCCAGACTCCTGTCTTTCATTTTGCACAGCAACTCCTGTCACTTCTCTTTTCACTTTCAATCTCATCTGCCCCTTGCTAGTTGCACTGCCTTAAGACACTGATCATTTTGTGCCTAGACCACATAAAACTATTATAAAGTGATGGATGTTCCTACCAGCATACCCTGAGTGTACGTACTCATCTGATAGTTGAAGGGCTCACCTTTCAGTGCTTAGAAGTATTAAGAACATTACTTAGCTTAGGCAGTGGTTCTCAACCTTCCTAATGCTGTGACCCTTTAATACAGTTCCTCATATTGTGGTGACCCCCCCCAACCATGAAATTATTTTCGTTGCTGCTTCATAACTGTAATTTTATAAATCAGGCGACCCCTGTTTAAACCACCGAAGGGTTTTTAAACCACCGAAGGGGTCACGACCCACACGTTGAGAACTACTGGCTTAGAGTGTATGAAGTACTAACATATGTTTCTTATTCAAAACAGAGGACAGATCATACAATGGTGCAGGAATAGGTTCGGGAAATAGGATGATGGACTTCTTAGAAGAGCCAATCCCAGGTGTGGGAACATATGATGATTTCAATACAATCGACTGGGTGAGAGAAAAGTCCCGTGACCGGGATAGGCATCGAGAGGTAAGATTAAAAATGATACATGAGAAAATGTTAGGAAACACCAGTCGATGATACATGTTTTTTCATATTCTTTTCTTCCTTCAGGCCTGGATGCAGCTGATTCGGGGTTTTATTGGTCATACAGGATTTAATTTTAAATTTATTTTTAAAGCATTTTGTGTATGAGTTTTATTATAAGATTTCTGTATATGATTTCATAATGATTTATTTTCTTTTAGGACAGACTAGAATTGATCCTTATTGAGTAGTTGAAAAAGGATACTTACCCCTGAAATGAGTGCAAATGCCTGTGTACATATGTGAAAATTTGGTAGGGATTCAAATAGTAAAAATATTTCATAATATTGTTGATAATAGATTAATATAATTATATAATTTATTATAAAATTAGTGTATACTATAAATGAATATTATT
>NW_022103916.1:3783680-3793837 GCF_000313985.2 Echinops telfairi | reverse complement strand
TTGTTTTCTCCTCCAGACTGTTCATCCAGCCTCTCTTATTTAGATAGATCTGCAGAAATAATAACATGCACCAAAAAACAAGGCATAGCAAGACAAGGCAACAAAAGAGAACACAAGATGACAACAAAAAAAACCAATGACCCATAAAAGAATAAATTAATTTAAAAAAAAGAAAAAGAAAAAAATTTTATAATTTAGAAAAAAGAAAACAAACTTGTAAATAGATCAAGGTCTGATTTTTTATCTCTAGGCATGTCCTCCAGTCAATTATATAATTTATGATAACATTAACTTATGAATGAATATTAATAACTATTATAAAACAAACAATATTTAATAGTATGTACATTTTTAGATTTAAGATTTTCCTCCATCTTTGTCACTTTTTTGAGGTTTTTTTCCCCATCTTAGTCACTTTTTTGGATTTCTCTTTGAAGCAAGATTTTTTCAACTAGGGAAAACAAATGGGCTCTCTAAAGGAATATAAGCAGAGAAGAAATGTTCAGAGGCATCACGTCTACTGAGTGTCCCTGGGTGTTGCTAATAGCTAAGCGCTTGGTTACTGACCCAAAGCTAGGCCATTCAAGTCCACTGGGAGGCACCTTGGAAGAAAGGTCTGGCGGTCTACTTCTGAAAGATTGCAGCCAGGTTCAACTATGCATGGGAAATGACTCAACAACTTTTAAAAAATTGCTGAAGCATACATGATAAATTCTTTGTGATTATTGCTTTTGTATACTCATAAGACCAAATTTGCACATTAAACTCAAAACTTCCAGACCAATCAAATTTAAATGAGAGACATTGATGTAATAAAACGAGTTGCCCTAATCAGATTTCAACTCATGGCAGCCCCATGTGTGTTAGAATGGAGCCCTGCCCTAGAGGACTGTCAATAACTGATGTGTTCTAAAGTAGATCACCAAACCTTTCTTCCAAGGTACCTCTGGATGGACTCTAACCCTTCATTTAACAGCTGAACAGATTAATAGATTGATCCACCCAGGAATTCTGTCATAGGTAATCTTTCCATCCATCTATCCCTTCAAGTCAATTCCAACTCATATTGACCTTATAGGATGGGATTGATCTGCCCTATAGTGTTTCCAAAGCTATAATCTTTATGGAAGCTGACTGTCACAGCTACCTCACAGTGACTGGTGGATTCAAACCTCCAACCTCTTGGTTAGCAACCGAGTGCTTAACCAGTGCCACATGGATCCTTGTCATAAGTCATAATGCACTGCCCTGTAGTCATTCCAACTCATAGTGATGCTTCACATCAGATTCAGACTGCTTCTGAGTGTTGCAAGACTATGATTATGTATGACAGCAGCCAGTCTCATCTTTCTTTTGAGGGGAGATTGGTGGGTTTGAACTGCTGACCTTGTAGTTAACAGCCCAACTTGTAGCCCACTTTGCCACCAGGATTTTTGGGGGATAGGTAATAGAAGGTACTTAGTGCTATGGCACCAATTCTTTTGAATTTGAAAAGAGAATTTTTCTACTTCTTTTTTTTCCCAGAGTACTGTGAAAAGGTCTCAAAGTACTCTGCAAAGGTCATTTGCCTTTAACTTGGTGTCTGTATCATTTGAATCAGTTAGTTACAAATTGCAGTTTGCACAAGAGCCACATGGAAAGCTTATTGATTAGATAGGTTATCAGCCTCATCTCAGATTTTGATTTAGTAAGTGGTTCTCTGGTGAGACATTTCTTCAATCAACAGTAGGTTTTTAAAAACTAAGTTTTTCATATTATTTCTGCTTTGACTCCAAATTTTAAACCAAGTATTTTGTTTTTTTATTTTCTTATTGAAGTGGTATAAATATATACATTAAAGCATTTGCCAATATAGTGATCTCTACATGTATAAGTTAGTGGCATTGATTACATTCTAAATGTTGGATCACCATTGTCATTATCCTTGTCCAAATTACTCCACTACCATTAACATAAATTCAATACCCCCTAAGCAAAAGCACCCTTTTCCTCTCACCCCTGGTACCCACTAATAATCTTTGGTTTCTGTTATTTTCCTTTTTATATAAGTGGGACCATACAATATGAGTCCTTTTGTGATTGACTTATTTCACTAAGCATGTTGTGGCAGATATTAGGCTTTCATTTCTCTTTATGGCTGAGTAAAATTCCATTGTTTGTATATATCATATTTTGTGTATCCATTTATCTGATGATTGGATATTTAGTTTGCTTCCACCTTTGAGCTACTGCAAATAGTGCTGATGTGAACCTTAGTGTACCATTGCTGGATTTTCAAAGATTGTCTAAGGCACGGGTCCTCAAATTTTTTAAATGGGGCCAGTTCACTGTCCCTCAGACCCATTGGAGGGCCGGACTACAGTTTTTTAAAAAAAAACATGAACAAATTCCTATGCATACTGCACACATCTTATTTTGAAGTAAAAAACACCCAGTAGCCTGGATAAATATCCTCGGCGGGCCGCATGTGGCCCATGGGCCGTAATTTGAGGACCCCTGGTCTAAGGGCCAGACAGGAAATATTCATGGACAAAACATCCTATGCACCATCTATTTAACTCTTCCGGTGAGGCACAAACAATAGGTAAACAAATAACAGTGACTTTGATTGGCAAAGTACTCCGCTATTAAGGAAAGGCTGGCTATAGGAACCCACACGGTGAGTCTGTGGGACAAAGACCTGATGATAAGATTACAACCTAGGAAACCCTGTGGGATAGTTCTACACTGTAACAAGGGGTCACTATGAAAAATGACTCTCAGGTACCCAGTGATAACAGCTACACCGTATAGAGGTTCAGTAAACCTCAAAGTCCTTGGTTAAATTGGTTCAGCGAAAGATTATTTGAGAGGTAACTCCATATTGGTCTCCTTTCCCAGGTAACTTGTCTTTGGTTTCTTATCGAGCAATTTTGATATGAAAAAAAGTGCGTGTGTAGACTATATCAATATTTTCTCATTTCTCTCTAGATTACCAATAAAAGCAAAGAGTCAACCTGGGCCTTAATTCACAGTGTGAGTGATGCCTTTTCTGGCTGGTTATTGATGCTACTTATTGGGCTTCTTTCAGGTATGGTAAGCTGTATCTAAGATTCTTGTGTACCCTACCCCACACCCTCCCATCATAATGTCATGAACTGAGTTGCTATGTTTTGTTATTTTTCTGCCTGGAATGAATTGCTGGTGAATATTTTAGAAGCTTGATTTCCCCATCTCTAAAGGAGCCCTGGTGGCAGAGTAGCTTCATGTTGGGCTGCTATCTGCAAGGTCAGCAGTTCAAAACCACCAACTCTCATTAAGAGTACAGTCTCAGAAACCTAAAAGGGCAGCTCTACCCTGTCCTATAGGGTTGCTATGAGTCACCATAGACATGGTGGCATTGAGTTTGGTTTGTGTTTGGAAAGGGGGTCTACTGTCTGAATCACTTGCCATAAATAAATGAGGGTTAAGTGAGTAAATGCAATTAGAAACATTTATAAGCTATAAAATCTTGTATCCTTCTTAGTGTGTTTCCATTGTGTTTTGGTGATTGCTTTGAGGAAGAGCCCATCTGTTGGGACAGTTGGTTGAATGTTAACACACACTGCATGAGATTTAGGAGAGAAGGTGTAAAAGAGGACTGCAAGAGAAATTATTTATAATATTTTTTTTAAACTCAACTCTCATGAGGTGGCACAGAAAGTCAGATATTGGTGACTCAGTCTTTCCTAGTGGCTTAGGGGTAGCTGTCCTTTCCTATGGAGGAAGCAGGAAGTCAAGGCTACCAGGTGATACCTGCGATGATCCAGGATATTGAGCTAAAATCAGTCGGTAGTCTGTAATTCCAAATATTTAAGAGAATTTAAAGAAGAGGAAAATGATTAAGAAAAGATTATACAGTTGGGCAATTAGGTGCCTTATCCATCTTTGAAAATGATCTCAAATGTTAGGAGCTAGATCTTAAAGGGGGACAACCAGTGTAGAAGATAGTTTCTGGAGATACTTGGTAGTTACTGGAAGAAGAGGAGGGAAGAAAACTTGAAGTAGAAACAAGAATACAAGAAAACATTTTATTCTTTAGGGTAGGGGAATTCTGAAAATTTGTAGCACATAAAGAAAACCAATGGAAATAGGAAGGAAAAGAGGTAAAAGGGGAGATAGAATTGAGGGGTACCAGTGTTAGGTAAAGTAGGAAATGTGACATTTCAGGTGAAGCAATTAGAGCAAAAGCCCAACTATATAAAAGCATGTTAATATTCTGAACTCTGGCAAGAAGTGCAATACAAATTAGAAAGAAGAGATGAGTGGGGGCTGAAGTGGCCAAGAGTATGCTCCCAACGGTGTTTTAGATTTAAATGGTTTTTTCAAGTGTTTAATACTTTTAGCAAAATTGCACGACCTGTTAGAATGTAGGTGTTATATTCTTGATTTTAAGTGTATTTATTGCCACTAGATAGTCAGTGAATCTTTTTCTTTCCCTTATACACAGAGCTTTTTGTTTTTAAGCATTGCAGAGCAACAATAGAAGCAGTGTGTCAGGATACAGGAATAATTTAACTTTTGTGCCAAAGTTTCTGTATCTGAACATTAAAAATAATGAGAAGGACATAATCTAAAGTAATATTATTCTCTTAGCCCTATCATACAATTAGCTATAGTGCATACACATATCCTCATGATTTTCCTTTTGGGGATAATCTGTGTATCATTGGCTGTTCCTTCTTAGAAAGAAAACTCAGAATGTCCATGTTCTAGTAAAAGGTTCAGGATGTTTCCAGACTTCTGTAGTGTCACCCTAACCTTATGTCCACATCACAGTTTTGTGCATTTATACACTCAGTTACCTTAGCCTCTGATGCCTTCTGGCCACTGTTCAAATTACCTTGTCCTTGGAGAAGAATCCTGCTATCCTTCAAGACTTAGCCCGTCTCCCCATCGTCTCTAGTTCCCTGCAACACCATGCCATCCTAAATAAATATAATGTAATAGTCCCCAATGGAGACAATTCACATTTTCTCTATCTTATGTATATAGTCAAAATAAAATATTTAATAAACTTTGCTCCCTTTTATTGATCAATTACATAAATTCTAAGCCAGAATAAAATCTTTGCCATATAAATTAAGTTTAAAGATGAATCCGCTAGGCCATGGCTCTCACCTAACAATCTTGCTTTTCTCTTAAATTTTCTCTATTATAGAAATTCTACAGATGGTGAGTATTTAATGCAGAAATAGGCAGAAATCAAGCAAACATACAAATAGTGCATATGGAAAGGGAAAATATAGCGTGTTATATTGATTTTGATTTCCTGTCCCTTGTTTTCATTAACAAATTTGTTTTTATTACCAACGACGAAAGTTTCGGAAAGTGAATTTAACTGAAAGTTTCGGAAAGTGAATTTAACTTTACCCCTTTCCAAATCAGGTTCCTTAGCTGGTGTGATAGATATCTCTGCTCATTGGATGACAGACCTCAAAGAAGGAATCTGCACCGGGGGCTTCTGGTTTAACCATGAACATTGTTGCTGGAACTCTGACCATGTCACCTTTGAAGACAGAGACAAATGCCCAGAGTGGAATAGCTGGTCCCAGCTTATCATCAGCACAAATGAGGTAACATGCTGTAAAGATGTCTAAACTACTGACATTTATTCTTATGTTTATTTTATTTTTTATACTAATTCATGAACTCATTTCTTATTTTCCTTTTCTAAGAAAAGGGGAACCAGTGCCAACTGTTTTTCTCGGGTTTGTGTGCAGCCCTATTTCTATTCCCTACTGATACATGAAATTGCTTGATTCTTACACAGGCTTCATTTTTTTATTGCTTTCCTCTTTCTAAAGTTTATTTTTTGCTGTCAAAAAGATAATGCCCAGAAACATTAAATAATAATTAATAGTTTCATGACATTGTTTTACAGAAGTTCCTATGAAGTATGAATATTTTTTTCTCATGTATGTATCCCATATACCTTATGAGGTAGATGAACTGATGCAATGACTTTATAAAATGCAGACACCTTTATAGAGGGAAAAAAGAGCTGTTCTCATACTGAATCTGTTAATTGCAGTGAATTCAGTGGTTATTGCACTACCACTGGCTAAGAACTAACTCCTAACAATAGGAGGCAATTTACGCCTTCTCATTGGGTTGGTTGTATAGGTCTCTCAGATATAGGTACACCATGTTTGAAGTCTCAGACGAAGTATATCTGTGTCAGTTAAATTATACAATGTGACAGTGTTTGTTTCTTGGGAACATGATCTTGAAAGAATGGGCAAAGTAGAAAACAACCTGTTTGCATGTTACAAAGAGCATTGTAGCCTTTGTTAAAGGTAGAATTCTACCAGGGAAACATCTATTCTCAGTTGCTATTGATGCTAAAAGTATCTATTCATTTAAGCATACATTGTTAGATTAGGGTCATCTCATGGTTTGGCCTGAGTTTGGTCATTCATTTCTTTCATCTGAACTTTATTTCTTAGCCTTAGTAATGTGGGGTACTTGACTGTCTCAGTCGTCCTCTTAAGTTCTTGAAGGAGGTGATCTAGGCCTGTCTTTGTCAGCTTTCTGAGGCATCTTTAGATCAGCCACCCCAATGATTTGCAGCCAGCCTAATAATATCAGCTGGCTCCATTGGGATTTCATCTATTGTTTGAGGATAAAAGGTCTGTGGGTTCAGACTCCCCCAAAAAGGGAGAGACTCTATATAGGTAGATACCAAGAGACCAAAATACTGACCACAAAACAACCTGAGAGCCATTAGTTTGTTTGAATTCGAGTCAGGGTGCTTATGGATTGAGAAGAACAGTACTGCTTCTTCCCCAGTAGCCAGCTGGCCCGGAAAGAATCTGCTCTGGGGGGCAGTGTTGAGGGCTCTTTATAAGGGTTACAACTTTGATGGAGGTAGGCTACTGAAACCATTAACACCATGACACGAAGGACCCCAAACTCATTGTTAGGTTGGTGTTATTCTGCTAGGGGGTGGGGAGGTTGTGGAGGTAAGGGGAGCAGGAATCATTCACAACTGCCTCTGGCTGTGCTTCAGTGTCCTGGATACCTGCAGGTATAAGTGTCCTCCAGAGCGGCACAAGGACTCACAGGGAATGCCAGTTTAGCTGAAGTGTGGCCACTTAGGAGTGATAACGGGTGTCCCTACAATTGGCAATCTGGATGTTGACATTCTGGTCCCTGAAATAGTAGATGCCTTCCAAAGAACTAAAGATTACAGAGGCATGTGTGCAAGGAAAAGCAGTGTTTACATGATTTCATAAGCAGTTCAACCAAGCTAGGATGAAGAAGTGCATACTAGGAAGTCTGCTTGAGAGAGAGTGTATATCCAATATTACACCCCAAAGTTTTCTGTGTATCGATTGTGTAATCCACCTGACTAAGGGAGAGAGAGAGAGATTACTGATAAATGCATAAATGGGGTGCTTTGTCTTTGCTTCCTTTAATAAAAAGGGTATCATCCTCGGCCAGGTCCCCTACACATATACTTGCATCCTGCGTGCAAGAAGCTGGAAATGCTCCTTAACATGTACCATGTACTCTGATGGAATAGAAAGCTGTTTCTGTTCTCATTTTGTATGTGCATCTGATGAGGACTCTAATATGTAGATATTTAAAACCAAGCTTCTTGGTGGCCTCTTCTGTTTCCTTTTCTAGCTAAGATTTGGGGTGAATCAAGTATTTGACAAACTGAGATACCTACCACAATGCAGGATCACCATGGACTTGAACTAGTCAATCTGCATGGTTTTCTGATATAGGCAGGGATAAATATGGAGGACAGGGATAAAGACTATAATGAGGATTTGACCATCGGAACTCTTGTGTCCTTCACTGCATGTCACCAGTGTCCAGTGGAGATGACGACTCTATCTGTGCATGTCTCACATGGTACAGTCATCCACTTGGAGCATCGCACCAGTTCTAAGATGCTGAGTGTGTGCTGCAATTACGAAGCAATGGACCATATGCTGGAATTGACCGTCCTAGTCTCAGCCTTCATTGATGTTACACACTAACTTCTTGGTTTTGCTATAGTTCTTGAGATTGTGAAGATGTGTTCTTCTCTAGACCATCTATGTCCGGCCTTTGCCCTCTTCCCCACCTATTTTATACTCCCATCTGTTTGACGGAAGTAGTATATATGGATTCATTGTAGGCATTTCATGATATCCCAAATATGACAGATTCACCTGCATGTCTTTGGAGTTAATTTTCTGCTACATTCTTTAATTTCTTCTGTAGAAAAACCAGAGCTTTGGGCTACATTTTCTGTCGTCAGTGTGGTAATACTTTATTTTAGAAGAATTAATACCAGAATAATCCCAAGGAGGTGTAGATTAAAGATATCCAATTATTCCAATATGCTATTCTGCTCCATTCTCCGCTCTCCCCTCCGCCCCTGGCCTCCCAGTACACTATTCCCTTCAGTATATGCCTTCCTATGTCTAAGTTCTGTGATTTTCTGAAATGTCCCACAAAAACTCAAGAAATTTTGACGAAATGTGTCGCGCATAGGTGAGTGCTGTTAAGCTCCAAATCCAAAAGTCAGGCAGAGGTGAGCCAGATGCAGGATCTAGAGCCAGAAGCCAGAAATGTCCAAAAGTCATAGCAGGTCTTGCTTCTACTAAAGCCCAATTAGGAAATAGAGGTTTGGTTTTCTAGGTGAAGAGATGATGTGTATTAGAACTATACAGTGATACAATCATATATACAAGGAAAACAAAGTATAGTGTCTTAAGTCATACCTACTAAGGTAGAGTCAAAGATTTCCCCACGGAAACAAAGGGTGAAACTGTTTTCACACCCTCTACTAAGGTGGAATCTTAAAAGATGTCCCCAAGGAAACAAATGGTATGGCTTGGTTTACACCCTTTATTAAGTAACGTCTTAATTCTACCTAATCCTATTATCTATAGAATAGATAATGCCCTCCAAAATGGGACTGTAGTTACAGGCATAAAGAGTCCAGAATTCTAATATGCCACATAAGGAATTATGGCCAGAAGGGTCATATTAATTGACTAAACCTTCTTCAGGTTTCATGATCCTTTCCCAGACCATTTCTGGTTTGCTTCATGTCATGTTTCAAACTGTTCTTTGGGCATCACAAGCTACTTTTCTAAAGCATATAACTTTTTCCGCAGCTGCCTCCTGATCAGGGGGACTTTCTGGTACCCAGAAAGATTCTACCATTCACCTTAATTTTTCATTTTATTGTTATTGTTTGTTTTTTTAAAAAAAATAATTTTATTGGGGGCTCGTACAACTCTTATCACAATCCATACATCCATCCATTGAATTGTCAAGCACATTCGTGCATTTGTTGCCATCATCATTCTCAAAACATTTGCTTTCTACTTGAGCCCTTGGTATCAGTTCCTAATTTGCCCCCTCCCTCCCAAACGTTTAATAATTTATAAATTATTATTATTTTGTCATGTCTTTCACTGTCTGACGTCACCTTTCCCGGGCTTTTCTGTTGTCCGACCCCCAGGGAAGGGGTTATATGGAGATCCTTGTGATCGGTTCCCCCTTTTCCCAGAATCTTGGACAGTTCTCAGCTAGAATGATCAGTCTGGTCATTATCTCGTACCACATGACTTTGGTAATCTGGGTAGACTAGAGAAACACATCCATGGACACTCGTATGTGTATAAGAAAGAGATTTATATACAAGAGCAGTTGAACATTGAGAAAATATCCCAGCCCAGTCCATACCAAGTTCATAAATCTGATTTTAGCCCATATGGCCGATATCACTCAATGAAGTTCTCTTCAGACTCACGAAACACATGCAGTGACACCCAGTGTAGAAGATCACAGGCCGGTGGGTAGAAAGTCTTTGGATCCAGTGACATTGGAAACATCTCTGTGCTGGCAGGGGTCCTCTGCATCCAGGTGGATCATGTGGCTTGTCTTCTGCAATGTCTCCCAGGGAGTGTCAGAGAGAGAAGTGTCTCCGGCCTTCAAGGAGGAAGTACCGGATTTCCCAGAATTCTCAGGAGAAGGCCATGCCTACACAGAGGTCTCATTGGCTATCTCCAGATTCACAGGCTAGACTCCACCCCTACACTCTTAATGTTCAAATTGACACCAGATTAGGTGACTGCCACAATGACCATGTATGTAAAATAGCAAGGTCCCCCAGGCATAGAGAATAC
>NW_022103916.1:3780749-3782038 GCF_000313985.2 Echinops telfairi | reverse complement strand
AATTGTATCAACCACATTTGTACATATGTTGCCATCATTGTTTTCTAAACATTTACTTTCTATTGAGCCCTTAATATCAGCTCATCTTTTTCCCCTTCCCCTCTACCCTCATGACCCCCTGATAAATTATAAATTATTATTATCTTAATATCTTATATTGATCCACTGTCCCCCTTCCTCTCCCTCCACGGTTTCTGTAGTTCATCCCCCTGAGTGTGGGTGTGGGTGTGGTTATTGGTGATCAGTTCCCCCTTCCTCTCCCCACCTCCCCCTACCCTCCTGGTAATGCTAATCCAATTCCTATTCCTGGATTCCGTGTATTATGAGCTCTTATCTGTACCTATGCACATGCTCTGGTTTAGCCCACAGTGAAAGAAAGGACTGGGGTCATGATAGTGGGGCATGAGAAAGCCTCAAGGAACCCTGGTTAACTCATTCCTTCTTTGTGACCCTCCTGTGATGGGATGTCCCATTGTCTACAGATGGGTTTTGGGTCTCTTCTCTGATGCCACCTCATTCTCAACAATATGATAGTTTGTTTGCTTATTTGGGGTCTTCGAATGCCTGTTACTCGGTCCCATTGACACCTCATGAGTGCGCAGGCTAGTGTGCTTCTTCCATGTGGGTTTTTGCTTCTCGGCTAGATGGCCGCTTGTTTAACTTCAAGCCTTTAAGACCCCAGATGCTATATCTTGTAATAGCTGGCCACCATCAGCTTTATTTATCACATTTGTTTATACACCCATTTTGTCTTCAGGGATCATGTAGGGAAGGTGAGCACCATAGAATGTCAGGTTATTAGAACAAAGTATTCTTGCATTTGCCAGGATCTGAGTAGAGGCCCAATGTCCATCTGCTACCTTGATACATAACATATAAATATATGTAGAGACCTATATCCCTATCATTATATATTAATATATTTACATATATACATGCCTACATTTATACCTCTATAAATGTCTTTTTCCTCCTTGTTTTTTCTCCTAGTTCCTTTTACTTTCCTTCTGTCCTACTATCATGTGTACTGAGGGTGGGTGGGGCTGTCAGACCAGGCACAGTTCCTGCACTATGGCTTCAGTGCTGTCCCCTGCAGCACTGTGGGTCAGTGAGGGGGATGATCCTCTCTGTGCCCTGGCTGTACTGAGCAGGACTCTCCTCAGGGCTCTTTCTCTCTCTCCTCTTTCTCTTTCCCTCTTAGTTTGCTCCCGTGTGGTCTGGGCAGACCCACCACTCTCCCCGGGCTGTATCTTCAGTATTGTCCTCTGTAGTACAATCTTTTGGGGAGA
>NW_022103916.1:3778117-3779137 GCF_000313985.2 Echinops telfairi | reverse complement strand
TAGTCTTTGACTGTCATCAGTAAGAGGATTTGACCTCCTCACTTTCAGCAAGCAGGAAAGCAAGCACTTTCATCTGTATTATCAGATGAAAACCTGATACTGTGTTATTTTTATATAGTGGAGCTCCTCAGATTATTTGTTCAGCCTACATATTGAATAAGTATGGTGAGAAGATACAATCTGGATGCACACCTTTCCTAATTTTATACCGTAAAGCATCCCCTTGTTTTCTCCAAACATAAAGGTTTCAGGTGAGTACAATTAAGTATTCTGGAATTTCCATTCTTCTCAATGTTATCCATAGCTTGTTATGAGCCACACAGTCAAATGACTTTGTATAATTAAAAACAAAACAAAGAAACACAGGTAAACATCTTTCTGGTATTCTCTGCCTTCACCCAAGATTCATCTGGCATTAGCAATGATATCCCTTGTATTGTGTGTTAGTCTGGGTTGACTAGAGAAACAAATCCAGGGAAATGCATGTATGTATAAGAAAGAGCTTTATATCAAAGAGTAATTATATATTAAAAAATCCCAACCAAATCCAGATCAAGTCCATAAGTTCGATATTAGCTCCAAAGTCCAATAGTGGTCCATAAATCACCCTTCAGACTCACACAGAAAGATCACAGGCTGGGGTGTGTAAAATCTCGGGAATCCAATGGCGGTAGATGCGTATCTGGGGCCCTGGCTGCCATCAACGTGGCTCCTTGTGGCTTGTCAACAGGAAGGTTGGTCTGAGGCCGTTTTTTAAAGTAAGATATATTCCATTTAAAAAAAACAAAAACCCAGGAATAAAATTACCTTTACTTCTATCTTGACAACAAATCTATATTTCAGTTTGTCCTTGTCTTCTAGCATTTTTAAAAATCATCTTATTGGGGGCTCATACAATTCTTATCACAATCCATACATATATCCATTGTGTCAAGCACATTTGTACATTTGTTGCCATCATCATTCTCAAAACATTTACTTTCTACTTGAGCCCTTTATATCAGCTCATTTTTCCTCCCT
>NW_022103916.1:3775136-3776167 GCF_000313985.2 Echinops telfairi | reverse complement strand
CATCTAGGTCTACACACTTCGGAAGGTGGTATTTCCATCACTCTAACTCTTCCTTGAAGAATTTTGTGGTCTTAAATTTATATTATGTCAAAATGGCAGGTTTAGCATTTTTGAGGGACTCAAATTGTGTTGCTTTTAAATGTTGCTTGAGTTTGGGGAACAGAAGGAAATCTGAAGGGTGAAGATAAGGGCTGGTTGGTAAGGTAAAGTTTTCCAATGAAATTCTTGTCAGACAGTCCTTAGTACTCTCCAAAATGAGCAGGTGCATTGCCGTTCTATTAAAAAACAATAATTGCCTGGCACAGATTTTTGGACCTTTTTATTATCAATGAATTTTCTTAAAATGGCTTCTTCATAAGCCCCTGTGATTGTCCTGTGTCCCTCAAAAAAATCTACCAAGATGACCCCTCTGGAATCTGACAATACAGCTATTCTAACCTTCTGAACAACCTCTGCCTTGAATTTAACTAGTCCGGTGTATTTCCTTGGAAGCCACAGTTTTAGTTCGACTTTTTAAAAAAATATAACTATACTACAATATCAAAACCAACAACTTAACATTGGTACAATCCACAGACCTTATTGAGTTTTTGTCAACTTTACATGTTGGCAAACGTGTACTTTTTACATGTACTTGTCTGTGTGTGTCGTAGTGTCATGCAGTTTTATAACATGTAGATTTAGAACCATTCCATCATCACAAGGTTCCCTTGTGTTAACCCTTTATAGCTCTGTGTGTGTGTTTAAGTGTAGGGAGCCCTGGTGGCAAGGTCAGTAGTTCAAAACCACTAGCCATTCTTGAGGGAAAAAATGAGGCTTTCTTCTCCATAAAGAGTTACAATCTCATAAACCTATAGGGGCAGTTGTATCTTGCCCTATAAGATTGCTGTGAGTCAGAATCAACTCAATGGCAGTGAGTTTGGTCTTTTTGGTTTGGTGTTTGAGTATCTCAGCAGTAACTTTGATTATTTTTTCTTTTTCTTTTTAAAAATGTTTTACAACAGTGGTTCTCAACCTGTGGGTTGCAACCC
>NW_022103916.1:3765128-3773004 GCF_000313985.2 Echinops telfairi | reverse complement strand
AACCCTTGATAATTTATAAATTATTTTTATTCTCATATTTTACACCATCCGCTGTCTCCCTTCACCCACATTTCTTTTAAACTAGAGCTTGCAATTTGTTCCTTTTTGACCCATTTCTTTGGCTTACCTTTTAAAGAGTAAAATCCTTGCCTAGGAAAATAGCCTATTAAGTTTTAAGAGTTCCGTTGCCAAGAAATGCCCCTCAAGTCTCTGCCTTTAGCCAGGGCACATGATAATTCAGGGGAAAAAACTGAGCATTCTGATTCACCTTCTCAATGAATAATTTTAATAGTTGATATGTAGTCAGTTACTAAATATGAGCCTCTAGCCCGTTTGTGATGTATTATACATTCTAGACACTGCGCCTATTGCTACAATCTCATTTTGGAGAGAGCCCCCTGTTATGCTAATGGAAAGGATTAAGGTGAGATGTATACTTTACTAGAGAGTATAAACCAAGTCACCACCTTTTGTTTTATTGGGCATATGGTCTGCTGAAAGACAAAAGCACATTTCCATTAAAGCCATTCCTTAGTATATAAGAGAGGCATCTCAGAAGTAGAGAGAGAGGATTGCAGGGACCATTAAAGAAGAGCAACCAATGGCTCTACCTGACTTGGTGGAAGCAGTAGAGGCTATTCCAGGCTTACATTGGAGGCGGAAGGAAGAAGACCAAGAAACAGAGCAGAGGAGCAGTGAGACTGTGAGGAAGAACCTGATCCACAGAGGCAGGCTTCCTGATCCACAGAGGCAGAAGCCAAGGAATCACGTGGGAAGAGGCACTGCTCTGAGCTAAGCCTTGCTGTTTACTGATCCTAACTTGTTATGTGCTATTGAATCGTATATAACAGGACAAAACACAGCCATCCTCACAGTTTTCTTATGCTTGAGCCCATTGTTGCAGTTAATGTGTCTATCCATCCTGTCAAGGATCTTCCTGTTTTTCTTTGCCCAGCTACTTTATCAAGCATGATGTCCTTCTGTAGAGGCAGGTCTCTCCATACAACATGTCCAAGGTATGGGAGATGAAGTCTTGCCATCTTTGCTCCTAAGGAGCATTCTAGCTGTACTTCTTACAAGACAGACCTGTTTATTCCTTCCCCCCCCTCTTCTAACAGTTTTATTTGCCTTTAATGTACACATCACACAATTCAGTATTTCAATCATGACGAGAAGAGTTATAAAAACAAAGCCCTGTATTTGTGACCTTTATCTGTGAGTTCTGGCAATGAATGATCAGTCCCAGCAGAAAAGTAGAGTGGCATAGGAGGAATGGTTGTTGTCAAATTAGGCAGAAAGGATGGAGGGAGGAGGCATGACTGGCCTATCCTATGGCAATGGGGTTGGGTTGGATTCTCCCTTGCGTAGCCAGAGGAGGTCAGATATGGCCTCTACACCATTTTCACAATAGTGTTTTTAATATAAAGTAAACAATCCATTGAGTTTTACATTCCATATCATTTGAATTTCATTTTATTATTTTCACCAGCAAGCGTAATTTTCTAATGTTCAGAATTTTTTTTAAGAATGACTATTTGTAAGCCATTTAATGTTGACCAATCCTTGTTAGTGATCAAAATTTGATATTTTTTTCTGGCACACTCCATTATATAGGAAAATCATTGCGAAAACACTGTCTCCATTTAAAAAATAGGTATTGCTATTTATTCTTCAGAGTTTCTGGCTTCTCACTGGATTTATCTTATGATCAAGACTAAAAACCATGTACTGCATATGCTTGTTGTTGTGCCTGTGGTAGCAAAATTCTCTCAACGCTGTGGTCATTTTTTCGAGAGCTTAGTTATGCATTAGAAAAAAAATACCCAAGAATTTAATAAATATAACTTGTTGAGGGAGTATGACACCAAGGGATATCATTACAGGTGGATTTACTGGAGCTTTAGAACCAGTCTCACTGCAAATGTATTGCTAAGATTCAGCCTTTCTAATAAAGAGGTTCTTGATAAAATTGGCATAGACTCATGTATATTTGCCTACTAAGCATATCAAAGCACTTGTATAGAAACTGAATTTTATTTTAAGGTTTTCAGTTTGCTCTACCTTTTTGCCCATCCATAGAATTAATTGTAAATTTGATTTGATTATAGAAAAGCAACTCTTTTTCAGTGGCAAGTGGGTTGACAGTGTTTTAATGGTTGTTTAACTAGCAGGCTGAAAGGAGCCTTTTGAGCAATTTGATGTTGGTCTTTTCAATTTAAAAAAGTTAATGAAAATTATGACCTCCTGTCCTGCAATACTATTACTCTGAAGAGTTGTATGCCGAAAAATAAAAACAAAGAATTGTGTGCCTCAGTGAAGCTATTTAGGTTAAAACAAACTTCTCCTTTTTCATTTTCCAGGGGGCCTTTGCCTACATAGTCAACTATTTCATGTACGTCCTCTGGGCTCTCCTGTTTGCCTTCCTTGCTGTATCTCTTGTGAAAGTTTTTGCACCTTATGCCTGCGGCTCTGGAATCCCTGAGGTAAGTCTCTAAAATGGTTTGTAATTTGTAGCCAAAGTGATCCTTATTTGGTTCAAGCTGTTTAATAAGTATCCCAGCATATACTACAATTTGGTGAATATTAAACAGGGTCAGGCCCTGAAATAAACTGTAACACTTTTCTAGAACTTCCCCCAAGTTTTCTCCTAGCCTGTACTTCTGAAAATTAAATGAAAACAAATTAAATTTAAAATTAATTGAAAAGTAAAGGGAACGGCTTCTGAACCGCGTAAGGGGTTCTACTGAACCAGATTCCTAAAGGTTCTTCCCACTCCCTATCCAAGGAGCATTCAAAAAGTAGCAGTTTTGTTAACTTTGTTAGAGCAGAAGAAACAAAACTCTTTTACTACAGTTTCCATAATGTGACTTTAGCCAAGAGAGGGTGTTCAAACTATTCATAACTAGTTTTAGTTGAGATTGTTTGACAGCTACCAAAACCTCCAAGATGACCTTGTTCATCTTTGTTCCCTAGCAAAGTAATAGTCTTCGATTTCTTTGGCAACAAATCAAGGCTATGCCTAAACTGTAACATTGTTTCTGTCAAATTAACCTTGCCCTCTCATAAAATGTTTCTTGGGCCACCATTTTGTAAAGTAAGGGTAACACTCACTTATTCCCTTCTTTGACTCCCCTTTCTCCTTATACGTATACTCTTATATGCCCCCCTCCCCCTAACAAAAGAACGTGAAATTTTTCTTGGGCTCCTGGACTCCCTCCCAAATTGGGATCATAGTAGGTCAAAGTATTTGTATGCACTGTATACAACATGTGTAATTTCTAAATTGAGGTTCAGAATATTGCTTCTTAGTCTATATTTGGTCTTTGTGTTTTACTTGCAGATAAAAACTATCTTGAGTGGTTTCATTATTAGGGGTTATTTGGGTAAGTGGACCCTAATTATCAAAACCATTACCTTGGTGCTGGCAGTATCATCTGGCCTGAGTCTGGGCAAAGAGGGCCCCTTGGTACATGTGGCTTGCTGCTGTGGGAATATCCTGTGCCACTGCTTCAACAAATATAGGAAGAATGAAGCCAAGCGCCGAGAGGTAATAACAACCTGCCGTACTGTTCTCTTTGTGGGGGATTCAAGAAAAATACCTTTGTTGGGGATTCAAACAAAATAGAAGCATAAATATCGAGGAACTTATCCTCCAAACATCCTAGCATGTGTGTGCACAAAGGTGGATGCACGGGAATATAATTAGTGTAGCATTTACTAACATTGTGAAAGGCTAGAATATCTAAATGTCCGAACATAAGAGATTAATTTAATAAATAATCAATCATTAAAACAATGTGCAGTCATTCAAAGAATGAGATGTATACTGACATGAAATGATGACTAGAAAACATTATGTTTTAGGCCAGTTTCTGAAGAATGTATGGAGTATAATTCAATTCACGTTTTGCAAAGGTAGCATAAAGGTATGCACTTGACGATATCTGAAAAGTTGGTGGTTCTAACCTAATCGGAGGCACTGAACAAGGAAGACCTGGCAATCTGCTTCTGAAATGTCTTAACAACCACAGAGAGCAGTTCTGCTCTGCACATATGAGGTCACCATAATTTGAAATTGACTCATTGATAACCAACAAAAACATGAGTGCATGTATACTTAGGAAATGTCTGGAGCATAGGTTTATCTGAAACTATTTCTTAAGATGAAAAAAAGGCTACCTCTGTGTTGTGTGAAATTAAGATAATAGGAACTTTTAAAAGCAATTTTTATTGACCTATTTTTCATATGCCATACAACTCAATCGTTCAATCGTATTAAAAAATTTTGTGCTATCATTACCACAATCAATTTTAGAACATTTTCTTTCTTGTGTTCATTGTTGTTAGTTCTCCATTTCCCCCAACTACCCCTGCCTTGGTTAAGACCAAGGTTATTTCAGTGAAAAAAAAATTTTTTTTTTTTGCAAAAAGTGGGCATTAGCAATTATTTTGGGGAGAAATGAATCATAAGACACAGAAGGAAACTTGGAGATGCTTAACTTTCAAACGTGGAATAAATTCTCATAGTGCAAGGGAGGAAAGTTCTTGACACCATTTAAAAAGAGGAAGCCTCTTTCCTTGCCACACCTACACACATTTAGGTCTACTCTACCCTTTAAAATCTCTTGCTTCTAGTTGTTTTCCTTTTTCTGTTTCTAGGGGGTTCTGGGTATGGAGTAGGACACAAAGTGGAAGAAACTGTAAATACTTATTTATGAATATTTCAGAATTTGCAGCTCCTATAATAGCTGTGTTGGAGCCCTGGTGGCATAGTGATTATGCATTGGGCTGTTGACCATAGGGTCAACAGTTTGAAATCACTAGCTGCCTTACGGGAGAAAGACTACTTCCATAAAGAGTTATAGTCTGGGAAACCCACAGGGGCAATTCTACCTTGTCCTGTATGTAGGGTCACTGTGAGTCAGAATCAGCTAGATGGCAGTGAGGTTTTTTGGTTTGTTTGTTTTGTTTTAATTGCTGCAAACCAAATATAACTTCAGTTTTGTGTTATTAGAACACTCTTTCAAATAGAGGTTACAGTGGGGATAGGGGAAGAGTGGCTGCAGAAGCTGCTTATTTTCAAGCAGTTAATAGTTACTTGGTTTGAAGGTTTAGGGTCATAATTTTATGGCACATCCCAGTTAATTGGCCTAATACTGTGTTAGTGCTTCTGTTCTACCTTCTAGTTCATTGGTAGTGGCTGGAGTCATACAAGCATACAAGTAGCCATCCAAGATACAACAATCTGTCTCTCTTCACTTGGAACAATGGAGGAAGGAGTGAGGAATAGAAGGAGGATATGAATGTATGGTTAATAGCCTCTATTAGCAACTGCCTCCTTTGCCTTAAGACCAGAATTAAATTTAGGACTTAGCTACCATTACTAAACATGTTGATCAAAGATTCTAAAGGAGAATTCTGATCGGTGTATGTGTGTGTGAAGAACAGAATACCATTTTTTCATAAAATCTATATATTCTGGAGCCATGAAGTCTGGATGAACCTCTGAAACTATTGCCTTGAGATAATTTTTAAATGTTAAGCCAGAACTATCCCCTGAAGTCTTCTTAAAACCAAGCAATAGTTTAACTTCACTAGTAAAAAATGTCTGCCTTGATGGACATTGGGCCTCCACTCAAGTACTCCCTTAATGCAAGAATACTTTGTTTTATTAAACTGCCATTCTGTGATGCTCACCTTCCTGACACAATCGCTAGAGACAAAATGGGTGCATACGCAAATGTGGTGAAGAAAGTTGATGGTGCCCAGCTATCAAAAGATATAGCGCCTGGGGTCTTAAAGGCTTGAAGGTAAACAAGTGGCTATCTAGCTCAGAAGCAACAAAGCCCAGATGGCAGAAGCACACCAGCCAGTGTGATTACGAGGTGTCAAAGGGATCAGGTATCAGGCATCAAAGAACAAAAATCGTATCATTGTGAATGAGATGGGGAGTGCGGAGTGGGGACTCAAAGCCCATTTGTAGGCAACTGGACATCCCCTTACAAAAGGGTCGTGGGGGGGGAGACGAGCCAGTCAGGGTGCGATGTAGCAATGATGAAACATACAGCTTTCCTCTAGTTCCTAAATGCTTCCTCCCCACCCACTATCATGATCCCAATTCTGCCTTACAAATCTGGCCAGACCAGAGGATGTTCACTGGTATAGATAGATACTGGAAACACAGGGAATCCAGGAAGGATGATCCCTTCGGGACCAGTGGTGAGAGTGGTGATACCAGGAGGGGGGCGGGTGTAAAGAGGGGCAACCGATGACAAGGATCTCCATATAACCTCCTTCTTGGGGGACGGACAACAGAAAAGTGGGTGAAAGGAGATGACGGACAGTGTAAGATATGACAAAATAATAATTTATAAATTATCAAGGGTTCATGAGGGAAGGGGGAGCGGGGAGGGAGGGAGAAAAATTAGGAGCTGATGCCAGGGGCTTTCATGGAGAGCAAATGTTTTGAGAATGACTTGTCTGCTGTCCATTCCCCAGGGAGGGGCTGATATGTAGATTCTTGTAATCAGTTCCCCCTTTCTACCCTACCTTCAGAGGTTATTTTAATGGGAGAGGAACAAATTCAGAAAAAAGTAGTGTGCAAATACACAACTTGAAGAATGTGATCAACGTCCCTGAATTGTGTATGTAGAAAGTGTTGCATTGGTGAATACTCTGCTGTGTAGTCTCAAAAAAATAAATTATATTAAATTTGTTGTTTTAAAAAGCATTCCTTTACAAAGTGCTATGTAAATACAACTCTGTGCTTCATTTAGGTGGTTAAGAGGTCTATAAACTTAAATTTAGTTATTAAATTCTAAGTATTAGGGATAGGGGAATAAAGGACACACTTAAATTACAAAGAAAAGGCCTTCAAACTTACCTGTTCAAACATTAAAAATCACACCCCTATATACAGTGTTTGTTCTTAAATGTAAACTCTTCAATTATGATTAATGGGAACATGTAAAGGTATTGTTGTTTAATGTTTAGTAACAATTTGCATTAAAATTTGATTTGAAGTTAAAAAAAATATTGTTATTAACTTTGAGTTTTGGATCATAGGTCTTGTCGGCTGCAGCAGCAGCTGGTGTATCTGTAGCTTTTGGGGCACCTATTGGCGGAGTGTTGTTCAGCCTAGAAGAGGTAACTACTTGGTTGTAGAATATGTGCATGCTTTTGTGTTGGGAAGTTTGATCAAGATCTATGTATGTACATTGCAGTCCCTACATGTTCTGCCCAACCCAATGCTTTTCTGTGTGATGCTAGAAATCTATGAGCAGTTTTATCCTTAACACTAATTCTCAACGCACAAACTTTTGACCCCGAACTGTTTCTGCATAGTGCCTGAATTCACTTTCTCACCTTCTCTCTTACAGGTCAGCTACTATTTTCCCCTCAAAACACTGTGGCGTTCCTTCTTTGCTGCGTTGGTGGCAGCCTTTACTCTACGCTCCATCAATCCATTTGGGAACAGTCGTCTAGTTTTATTTTATGTGGAGTTTCACACGCCCTGGCATCTCTTTGAACTAGTGCCATTCATTTTGCTGGGCATATTTGGCGGTCTGTGGGGAGCTTTGTTTATTCGCACAAACATTGCCTGGTGTCGGAAGCGTAAGACCACACAGTTGGGCAAGTATCCTGTCGTAGAAGTACTCATCATGACAGCCATCACTGCCATCCTCGCTTTCCCCAATGAATATACCCGTATGAGCACAAGTGAGCTCATCTCGGAGCTGTTTAATGATTGTGGCCTTCTGGACTCCTCTAAGCTCTGTGATTATGAAAACCATTTCAACACAAGCAAGGGTAGTGAACTGCCTGACCGACCTGCTGGCCTGGGAGTCTATAGTGCAATGTGGCAGCTGGCTTTGAC
>NW_022103916.1:3761875-3763032 GCF_000313985.2 Echinops telfairi | reverse complement strand
ATCTGCAGTCCTCCTCTTTTAGGGTAACCCTACTCTCTCATACAAAGGGAATAACCAGAAATTGGGCAAAGATTTTTTAAAGGGAGGTTCATCATTGAAAAGGGAGGTTTATCATTGAAAGATTTTGCAGTCAACATAAATGTGCATGATAAGGGATTTGTTAAATAAACTGTGGTACATCTATATGATCTATTCTGAAGTCATTAAATATGTTAATACATTTAAATATCATGTTCAATATATTTGTATCAATATGGGAAATGTTCCCTATATGAAGTGTGTGTTGGGGGGTATGGTATGAAATTAAACATACAAAATTATTTCAACTATTTGTAAATGTTTACTGTATTTTCTAGGCAGTGAGGTTATGGATGATTAGTTTCTTTTATATATGAGTATTTTTCTATGCTTTCCAAATTTTCCATTATGGGCATGTAATTAGTTTTATAAAAGAGTAGGGAGGAAAACAGCAGCAGATAAATAGGGGACAAAGAAGAATGTGTTTGTCTGGGTAGACTAGAGAAAAATATCTAGGGAGACTCCCATATGTGTATAAGAAAGAGGTTTATATACAAAAGCAGTTGAATATTGAGAAAACAGCCCAGCCCAGTTCAGATCAAGTCCATAGTCCAATATTAGCCCATATGTCCGATACCAATCTATAACGTTCTCTTCAGACTCACGAAACACACGCAATGATGCTGATTGCAGGATGATCACAGGCCAGTAGGTAGAAAGTCTTTGGATCCAGCGGCATTGTAAACTCAGCACTGGCAGGAGTCTCCATGTGGCTTTTCTAGTTCCCAGGGCATGGGGTCTATCTATCAGCGAAGTAACATCTGTCTTTTCAGTAGAGTGGCTTTCAGGGAGTGAGTCAAGAAAGTGAAGTGTCTCCTGTCTCCAAGGAGGAAAACACAGCAGTTCTCAGAATTCTCAGGAGAAGGCCATGCCTACACAGAGGTCTCATTGGCTATCTCTGGATTGACAGGCTGAACTCCACCCCTACATTCTTAATCCTCCAATTATGTAACTACCACAAAGAATTAAGAAAGTGTCTTGTAGTTTTGTTTTGTTTTGTTTTTTAAATTATTTTATTGGGGCTCATACAACTCTTATCACAATCCACACATACATCAATTGTGTAAAGCACACTTATA
>NW_022103916.1:3759665-3760500 GCF_000313985.2 Echinops telfairi | reverse complement strand
GTTTTGAACCACTCATTGTTCCCTTGTCCCTGGGTTGGCCAACACCTTTACCCTTCCCCAACCTCCCACTCTCCCATGCCTTACTCCCCACCCCCATCCCCGACTGTTGGTTCCATTGTTTTCTTCTCCACATTTTTTATCCAGCCTATCTTATCTAGATAGACCTGCGGAGATAATAATATGCGCATAAAATTGCTGGTGGCCTCCACAGCACCTAACAAAGTGGCACATAAGAACACGGCGAACAAACAAGAAACAAACAAAAAAGCCACTGATATACAAAAAGAAGGGGAAAAAAAGAAAAGAAAGAAAGGCCTGTTAATAGTTCAAGGTCTGTTTGTTGACCTTTAGGGGTGTTTTCTGAACAGTCTGATGGAGTGCCATGCCCTGGTCCCAGAGTCCATCCTTGATACTCCCTCCAGACCTCCCTGCTCTGCTTCCCCCGCTCTATTGCACGCCCCAGTGTTTTGCCTCAGTGTGGTGGGGTCAGGTCGGTCACACATCCCACACTGTGTCTCCAGTGCTGTCCCATGTAGGGCCATGGGTCAGTGCAGGATGTCGCATCTCACAATGGGGCCGGTCATATGGTCCTCTCCGTGTATTGGCTGCTCTGAGCAGGGCTATTGTCCTCTGAGCTTGGTGGGCCCTAGTGTGCTCCATTCCCTTCCTCCCCCTTCATTTGCTTCAGCTTCCTACTGGGTATGTTAGGTCAGGTGGGGGCCTGGTGGGGGCCAGGCTGATTCTGGTGGGGCTGGGCTATAGTGCAGTCTCTTTATAAATTCCTCCGTGCATTACGTTGTCCTCCTGGTTTGGCGTGCCATGGCGGGGTCTGTAT
>NW_022103916.1:3743545-3758289 GCF_000313985.2 Echinops telfairi | reverse complement strand
GACCACTGTAGCTGTGTAATAGGCATTAAAATCGGGTAAGGTGAGTCCTCCAACTTTGTCCTTCTTCTTGAGGAGTTCTCTGCTAATTCTAGGTTTCTGAAAGTGTCTTGTATTTTTATAATCAGGGGAATACTTTAGGAAACTCAGTCTTACTATTGGCAAAAGGACACAGCTCTGGAAAGACATAGAAATTGTTGCTGTAAATCTTCATTATTTTTAATGTACTTCTCTTCCAGTTTTGTATTTTTCTTTTAAACAGGTCAGCTTTTCTAAACAGTTCGAAAAATGCAGACTTAATTCAGTATTTTACCTTCTGCGCATAACTAGTGATTTGTGCTTTTTGTGTGTGCTTTGTGTTCCTATTAGTCTTGAAAAGCTCTTTCAGATAATAATTATTTTTAAGTGGACATTGGATAAACTGGTGAATCACCAGGGTAACTCCCTGAGCACTAAAATACTTGTGAGAAATATGTTCTAGGACTGAATTTACCTAACTTTATATTAATTATATTTACAAAGAAATGTCTTAAGTCTTCACAGTGACTTAAATATGTGCATTTAGTGAAATTTTATGTTATCACCTGCATAACAGCTTTATATTTTCTCAAATATTAATAAAGATACTCTGAAGAAGAAAAGAAAGTTGCTTTCATAGGTAGTTTATTGAGAAACTAAATTGTATATATTGTAACCTCACTTTAATGAAATTGCTAGGTCTTTGTGGTTATAGGTGAGACTCTATAAAAGCAGTAATGCTAAATAAGCTGTTCTGGGTGGAACCTGTAACAGGCCTATAATTCTAATGGATCATATCTTTTGGCTGCCTTCAGTAACCTGTTTCTGTTGGTTTGCAGGTGGAGTGACTCGGATGACCGTTTCTCTTGTTGTCATAATGTTTGAATTAACTGGTGGCTTGGAATACATTGTGCCTCTAATGGCTGCAGCCATGACAAGCAAGTGGGTGGCAGATGCTCTTGGACGGGAGGGCATCTATGATGCCCACATCCGCCTCAATGGATACCCCTTTCTTGAAGCCAAAGAAGAGTTTGCTCATAAGACACTGGCAATGGATGTGATGAAACCCCGGAGAAATGATCCCTTGTTGACTGTCCTTACTCAGGACAGTATGACTGTAGAGGATGTAGAGACCATAATCAGTGAAACCACTTACAGTGGCTTTCCAGTGGTAGTGTCTCGAGAGTCCCAAAGACTTGTGGGTTTTGTCCTCCGAAGAGATCTCATTATTTCAATTGGTAAGAATTTCATAACGGGGATAATAGGATCCACTCTGAATAGAAATAAATATACCTGACAGAGGGAAGGGGGCCAGAAGGCTAGAACTACTAGCACTTCAATTTTCAACTTTATTTCCTCTCACTTTTTAAATAGAAAATGCTCGAAAAAGACAGGACGGGATTGTGAGCACTTCCATCATTTATTTCACTGAGCATTCTCCTCCAATGCCACCATACACTCCACCTACCCTGAAGCTTCGGAACATCCTGGATCTCAGCCCCTTCACTGTGACAGATCTTACACCCATGGAGATTGTAGTAGACATCTTCCGCAAACTTGGACTGCGTCAGTGCCTGGTTACACACAATGGGTGAGAACTCTCGTAGAGACATCATGAATTGTGAGAGAGAAAGGATCTAGAGAAATTAAGAAGGAGAACTCAATTTAAATGAGCATTAATAGCACTTTTGAGGAGCCCAGTGATTACTCACTTAGATGCAAACTGAAAGGTTTGTAGTTCAAACCCACCAGGTATTCTTGCATGAGAAGGATGTGGTGACATTCTTCTGTAAAGATTACAGCTTTTGAAGCCCTATGGGACAGTTCTACTCTGTCTTCGAGAGTTACTATGAGTCAAAATTGATGGCAATGGACTGAGTTGGATTCATAGGCTTTTGAGGCTTTCAAGTGAAGATGAACGTATTTCTTTTATCATTGTGATTAATAGAAAAGGAGTTCGGGAAAGAAAATTTGTTTGAGAGATGTCCACTGCTAGTTGCTCACATTACAAATAACTCAGCTCTTCATTCACAAAGGAAACAATTATGCTCTTTTGAACAGACATCACTAATATTATCATGGAGGTCCTCAGATTACAAATGACTTCCATTCTTGTGTGTCTTTAAGTAGAATTTGTAGGTAAAGTGGAGCAGGTGCATACATTTCTTTAGTGCAAGAAAAGGCTTAAAACATTTTCTGTAAACTTGGAATGCAAGTGAAGGTGATTGTGGTATAGAATTTGTTGTGAGTAGGGTTTCAGTCATTTCAAAGTGAGGGAGAATAAAGATAACATTAAAGGGCCTCTGCGAGTTGTCTGTAAGTCTGATGTTCATTTGTGTACGACTTGGTCTCTGCAATAACGTTACTATTATTTGAAGATGAGAAAACCAAGTTTCAGTGAGGGTTTAATGGTTTGCAAAAAGGTCTCCAGTTAATTCAAAATCAAAACAAAACACTGTTGAGTTGATTCTGACTCACAGCAACTCTAACTGCCCCTGTGGGTTTCCAAGACTAACTTTTTAAAACATTACTTACTTTTTTAAATTAGAAAAAATATTCAAAGATCATTTTATTAAGAGGCTCTTACAGCTCTTATAACAATCCATTCAACAATTATATCGAGTATATTTGTACATATGTTGACATCATTATTTTCTAAACATTACTTTCTATTTGAGCCCTTGTTATCAGTTCCTCTTTTCTTCACCCCCACCTCATGACCCCTTGATAAATTAATTATTATTATTTTCATCTCTTACACCAACCGCTGTCTCCCTTCCCTCATGGTTTCTGTTGTTCATCCCCCTGGGGGTGGTGGGGGTGGTTATGTGTCAATCTTTGTGATTGGTTCCCCCTTTCTCCCCTCCCATCTCCACCTTCCCCCTACCCTCCTGGGATCGCTACGCCCATTCCCATTCCTGGATTCCATCAAGACTAACTCTTTACTGGAGTAGAAAGGTTCATCTTTCTCCCTTGAAGCTGCTGGTGGCTTTAAACTACTGACCTTGTGAATTCCATCCAAATGTATAACCACTATACCACTAGGGGTCCTGCAGTTAATAAATAGAGTAGGCATTTTTTTCACATTAGTCATATGAGATGCTTTCCAAAATTCCTCAACGCCAAGCCACACTCCAAACCAATTTTATAAGGATCATGGTGGGATTTACTTATATAATTCTTTAATTTATTTTATATTCGTGGGTATAACATGGTACATACAAAAAGTTGTACCTTTAAACACAGTGCTTTAGGACTACCAGAACCTAGGCTCTTTTCTTTTTGAGATATTAAACAAAACTTTATTGTAGCTTGGGTGTAAGTATACAGATCAAATTAGTTTTATGCACATTTTGGTTTGTGGCCTTGGTTGTAATCCCTTGTCGCAACACTCTTCCAACTTCCTCCTCGGAATCCACGTTCCCATTCATCCTGCTTTCCTGCCCCTTCTGGGCTTTTGAACTTTGTTTTGAGGCAAATGCTGCTCTTTTCATTTGATATGGTTGATTTACTGAGTAAATCCCTGGTGTGATTGCACTTGATAGGCTTGACTGTTGTTTAGCTGAAGTTCATCCCTGGTAATGGACCCCGTTCCAGATTTGAGAAGTACCCAAGAGCTACAGTCTCAGAGGGTCCACCAGTCTCTAGTAGACTAGTAAATCTGGTTTTATTTCTTTGCCAGTGATTATATAAAAATTTTACCTTCCTTTAAACCATCTAAATGGAATAGTAGGTTCTACACAGGATTTAATTCAGTTAGAGAACTTTCCCTAGCTGGTTTCTTCAATATTTACTGGTTTCATCTTTACTTCAACTGATATTATTTTATGTAACAAGGCATTCCACTAGATTCTGAGGAAAGATAAAATGTAGTAAGACCTTTCTCTGCCTTTAAGGATGTAGATTGTGACAAGGAGACTAAGCCCACTGCCATCAAATTGATCTCAACTCATAGTGACTCTATATATAAGATTGTAAATTTCTCCAGGAACGGACAGGCTCTTTCTCCTGAGGAATGACTGATGGTTTTCACCTGCTCACCATGTGGTTAGCAGCACAGTGCTTTCCAGGTAACACCAGAGCACACAAATATTATAGTCCAATAGGAAACAGGTCAAGTGCTACAGAAGAGACACATATAGAAAGTGCTGTTGCTGGGGTGAAGATAAAGTTACTTCTGGCTTAAAGGATAAGAGAAGGTGTTCTAGAAGAGGGGCTGGACTTCAAAGGGTAAGTAAGATTCAGATATGTAGAGAATAATATTTAAACAGAGATGGACCTGAGACAATTGTTTGACCTGAGACTTCGAAGTAGAAATGCTTGGTGCATGATTTAGTCCATTTGCATGGTGCAGTGTTGTCTCATCATTCTGTAAGTGCAGCTAGTGTTAAAAAATATTGAAAATGATCAGGACAAAAAGTGTCTTCTCTGGAAACATTTTAATTTCAGATTTTCTTTCCTTTTACCTTTTAGGAGATTGCTTGGAATCATTACCAAAAAGGATGTGTTGAAGCATATAGCACAGATGGCAAACCAAGATCCTGATTCCATTCTCTTCAATTAGAATTTGCAGTGCGGTCCTGGGTATAAAATAAGAAGAATCTTGCAGACCATGGATATATTTTAGTACTCAGATACCCAAAACACATTTCCCATATTTGGATGGTGAAGTAATACTAGTGTGTTGTCTCTTACAAGTTAACTAGTTGCACTTCATTATCTCTGCAAATTAATCTCCTCTTTTAGAGAAAATGCAGTTAAGCTTCTGTGAGATTGCATTTGGGAGATTTCATGAAAGAGTAAAAGAAAATTGCCATGGTTTCAATGTCTTTCATATTTTGAGGGTTTTTTTCCATTTAAAAATATTGTTAACTATTACCAGTCACTGAAAACTATGCAAGAAAAATTACAACCATCTTGACCTATAGCCTTCATGAAACTCATGAAAGAGTCGATTTGTTTTTCAGCTCTGTCATTGGGGGAAAATGAAGTGAAAACCAAGAGGCTTTGCTTTTCAAACCACAGAAAGAAAAGCCAGAAGGAAAATAGTAATGGTATTTTCTAGACTGTGAAGAATCAGTTCAAATGTTACCTTTTTTCTGTTACATTATTTAGCATTATTAGTTTTTTGTTTATATATGTTAATTTTCATTTCTGATTATAAGACAGTGCTGTTGAGGTTGATTTTTATAGCTTGCTTGCTCCTGGTACTCTTGAAGTACAAAAAGTTAAGCTATAGAGCTTTCTGCTTGTCTGCAAAAATGAAAATTTGCAGATGATATTTGTTAACTAGAAAACAAAGACTTTGCCAAAAATTTGTTAGTTGCAAGGACTTTGGTAATTTCTCTCCAGTTTCCTTGAAATGAAAAATTAGTCAAGTTCTAGGCAAAGTCACTGACTAGGAATTTCACATTTTTCTGAGATTCCAACTAGTCCTCTTACCCAGGTGCCACCTCCATGAATGATGGTGCTTCAGGCTTTGGGAATATGTAAGAACAGTAGAGAGAAGCATACGGACAAACCAGGGAAGATCCAGAGCTGTATCTGCATTCCCTCATAAATAACTGGACATTTATTCCTTCTCCTAGCATAAAGTGTGTATAACAGGCCAGTGTTGTTCTCAGGAACAAGATGTAGGCTTGGGGTACTTTCGCACATCTGAAGGCATTAGAACAGTAAAGGCAGCTGTGACTCCACGAGGCTCCCTATAATTCTTAATGAAATGCAGAGCCGTTATAAGATACAGGGGTATGACCAAGGCCTGTTGACACCAAAGGTCCTTACATCCACTAGAAAAGGTGCCTGTGTCAATTCCCTACCACCTTTACTGCATGATAGGGATATCAGGTGGGATTACAGAGCCGCCACTATCATTCCTACCACTATTTTTATTTTCTATAGTTTGACTGACATAATTTCCACCTCCATTCTTTTCACCTTCCTAATCCTCAGTACTGGATCCTTTCTTTGGGATTGATCATTATGCCTGGCTAATAATCATTTATATTACCAAAAAAAGACAACTCCTAGAGTTTAATTTGAAACCAAGGCTCAGCAACCTTATGACACATGGACCAGAGGTGACACACAGCCAGTTTCTTTGCCTTGTGGCCCATTTGCTGCTATCATCCCTCCTTTTCCACATGCATACCTCTGGCAGTGAGGCTTCACGGCCAGTGCCGCGAGTTCAGCCTTTCCCATTTGTCAAGTTTGTTCTTGCCACTTTCAGCCATCCTTCTAGCCCCAAATTCCATTTCGCGTGAACCACTTCGGTGTTACCTCATTTCAAAAGTTGCTGAACTATACTAGGGATTTGTCCCTAGTCCTTAACTTTCCAATCAGGAACTTTTTTATTACACAGAACTGGACAACCAAGGCTTATTTTCATCTTATAGCAAGACCTTTAAAAAGTTTATCTTATGTAAGTAAAGTATGACTTGTGTGGGCCTGAATTCAAGGGAACTGCTTGGTTTTCTGGGTCTCACAAGTTTGGCACTTTTGGCAGGATGCACTTAACCATACTTCTATTGCCCTCTACTAGTAGAAAATATTTGAGTTTTCCTTCAATGACAGGTTTCCACTTTGTACATTTTCCAGTTTTTGCAGGTTTTACTGTATATCACGCCACAGTCTAATGAAAAAGAGGGTAGGGGGACATTCTGGTTAATTTTATCATAGTCATCGCTCAACAATTTTGCATCCTTTGTCCCTATCACTCCACTAATCTCCCCACGAGATGAAAATATTTGCCTGACAAGCTCTGTGTATTGTGTAGAAATCAAAGTTCTTATCTGTATATTTCTACTTCACTATCGATCTTACTAGTGTTCCTTCCCTACTCACGTTTGAAAAGGCGAAACTGTTAGTACTTGTGGTGTTCATGGCAGTTTGGTGATAGTTAGTGAAGCGGGGACACAGAGTGCATCTGTTCTCCTTGTGTTTCTTCTGGGTCCTGTTCATGGTTTTAGATAGATGAGCCAGTGTTAAGGTGCTACTTCAGAGAATAAATTCAAGAAATCAGATAACACTGTGCCAAGGTACACTTTCTAGATGCTAAGCACCAGTTGACCCTCCAGAGTATGACAGTATCCCTCTGATACCTCACGCCTGATAAATTTCATTCATTAAAACCTCAGCCTCTCAGGAATCCTCGTAGCTCATATTCTAGAAGTAGTGATAGTATATAATATCCATTATACATCCAGACTTACAGTTTGTCTCAAAGGTTGGCTAATTTTGCCTAAAACTCTGCTAGACTGCTAACTCAGAAGTTTCTGGTCTTGAGGTAAAGGAAAGTGTTTTCTTTGTCATTGCCAATTGAGCAGCTGGACATAGGGGTTTCGAAAAGTCCGTGGCAATATTCCATTATCTTTTCATCCCATTTTTCCATGAACTTTTTGAAGCCCCTTGGTACTTAATCAACAAACAAAATCAGTAGAGGGAGGTCTATCAGAAGCATCAGATGGTCACAAACATCAATGGTAAAAGGCTAGATAATTTGATTGACAAATGAATATGAGTTGAGACTCGTCTGTTTTGTTCTTCAAAAAGAAAAGTGCCTGGCAAGAAGGAAAAAAAAATTTGCCTTTGAAACCTTAAGTGGGATAGAAGTTTCCAAGGAAAACTACCTGGTAGACATTCCGCAGGGAAAGGAATGCAAGTCTACCGATTTGTCAAATTCTAACTGCTATATTTTATGTCGTCTGGTCTTCAATGTAAATAATTAAAGAAGCCACCATAGTAGTTATAACATTGGAAGAAAGCAGGGTGCTGATAATGCAAAGTCATGGCTTTATTTTGAAGGTTATTTCTGTTTGGTCAGAGATGTATGTTCAGACACTGTCCTCTTTCTCTGACCCAATTTCCTTCCAGCTCAGGCCAGCTTGGGAGGAGGAGTGGTCTAATCCACAAAACAGATATCCTCTGGTGAATAATCTGACATCGACAATGATTTGAATTTGCCAGCTTGCAAAGCAGACAGTTTTCTGATTGAACTGCAAACCATTTCATTTGTTTTGGCACCAAAGGCTGAATCTGAACCCTTTTCAAGAAGAGCAGAGAAAAATACAAATCTATCTATTCGGTCTTGAATCTGCTAGAAAGTGAGAATGTTAAAATAATGGAGAGTCAGTGTGATCTGTGTTTGCTGAATAATCTAGAACTAAAATCTTATGAGATTGTTTGGGTATGTTGGAAGCATGAATGTAATAGTACAAGAGAGTCCATTATGAGAAGTTATCATTGTATATTTCCAAGTGTTTAATTCACCTGGTGTGGCTAGGTCTTTTTATTTTTTAGTTTATCTTTTTGTGATTTGGGTGGAAGTTTACAGAGCACATTTCGTTTTTTACTCAGCAATTTGTCCATATTTTATTCGTGACCTTGACTATAATTTCTCTTCCTCCATGTATTAGTTGTCCCTGGTTCATATTCCTCCTTCTTTCCTATCCTCCTATCCTGTCTTCTGAGCTATATCCCTGGGCATATGCTGCCTTTTTGGACTTTTTTGGTAAGTTGTTTTAAGGAATAATGGTGATCGTGTCTAGCATTTGGTTGAAAAATTGAACTGCAGAGGTAAGTTCAGTTACAGGCCTGCAAGTATCTATACACTATTGTCTTAAGGTTTCCTCCAGTCTCCTATAAGACCAGTAAGCCTAAGGGTTTTTTTTATGATTTTGAGTTAGGGTCCAGATTTTTCTCCTACTCTATCCAGGATCCTTTCAGAGTAGTCAGCAGTGGTAGTAGGGCACCATCTAGTTCTTCTAGTCTTGGAGTCATGAGTGCTGGGGTTCACATGGTCCATGAGTTCTTGGGGTGAATTGTTTCCTTGTGGCTTTCATATTCTTTCCTCTTTGCTCTGGATGGAGAGAGATCAATAGTTACAGTCTTAGGTGTCCATTCACAAACTTTTTTAAAATTCACAATCTTTTAAGACCCCAATTGCTACTCACCAAAGTAAGATGTATAACATTGTTCATGTGCTTGGGTCTTGCTGTTGGGTTTTTTCTGTTAGATGATGAGTCTTGTTTTGCTTCTGTTTTTAATAAGACAAAAAATTTATCTTCCAAAGCACAAATTTAAAAGTTTGTATGTCATGAAGACAAATGTTGAACATATTCAATAGTCAGTATGTATCATATTGCCAAAGTACTTATTGACCTACTCTGTATGAGGAGGCATCCAAAAGTTCATGAAATAAATTGCCTTTTTAATTTTTTCACAAATTATTTGAAACTGCTTCATATATGAGTTTATATCAGATGGTGGGAGCAAGGCCATCTATGTCCCAAGCCATATATCCTGGTATTTATAAACTGATTAATTATATGCCTGAAGGGATGAAAATAAAGTTAACCCCACTATCACCAAAGACCAAGCAAAGGAGAGGTTCAAAGTTTGAGGGAAGTCTACTTTTATCAAGAGAACTGACCCAAGACAGCTTTTCAGGAAGGAGTGTAGTCTGTACTGCCATTAACTACATGATTAACTTTAGATACTCTATTTTTTTATATTCTATTTTTTATAGCAAAATGTTTTATAAAAGAATCTGTTAAATCCCTTATTAGTTACAAGTTGCCCTCAAGTCGATTCCAATGTATAAAGGCCTCGTGTGTCCAAGTAGAAATGTGCTGCACATAGTTTTTAATGGGAGATTTTCATTTGGGGAAAGTAGATTACTAGCCCTTTCTTTCAAAGTACCTCTGGGTGAACTTGAACTTCTAACCATTCAGTTAACGACCAAGGACTTTAACTGTTTTCATTACCCTGCCTTATAGGGTTGCTATTAGTTGAAATCAACTCTATTGCAGTGAGTTTGAGTTTAGTATCTAAGAGGTATAAACAGTTAAACACTCAAATATTAGCCAAACAGTTGGTGGTTCAAACTCACTCAGAGGTGCTTTGGAAGACAGACATGATGATCTGCTGTCTTGAAAACCTTATGGAGCAGTTCTACTCTACACACATGGAGCCACTGTGAGTTGGAATCAACTCAACAAACAAAAATAACTACAAGCAAAGTATACATTTATTGTATATTAAAAAGAATAAGTATTTCTTAGACCTTAGTTTAAGGAGCTTTGTTAAATTTGGCGTTAAATCAGTATAGTGGACCTGTGGTGATAAGTTAACTTTGCTTCAATTTTGGTTGTCTGCTCCAATGGGAGAAGTTATTAGAATGGTAGTGTTTGTAACTTTGAGTTACCGTATATACTCAAGTATAAGTTGACCCGAATATCAGCCGAGGCACCTAATTTTACCACACAAACTGCATTAAAAATGTTCTGAAAAGCTCAGCTTATACTCCAGTATATATGGTTTACCTAAAACTTTTGCTAGCCACATTTTTATTTCACAACATCTGGATTTGGACAAGGTTTTTAAGTGATATAGGAAACAAAACTGTTTTTATCTGTGTGTGTAGTCTGATTTTGACAAATTACCCAAGAAAGAAAACTATATGAGGTGCAGAGTTTGAGTTTCTTGGATGTGGGCTGTCAGGTTGTCAAGTCCAGTTTGGACATCACAGCCCCTTGCCTTTTAATTCTTGTCAAAGGGGCTTCATTCAGTCTCTGTATTCACAATCATTGAATGAATAGCTTTCCTGAAGATTGGCCTTTTAAGGAGAGACAACATGTAATGATTTCAAAATAAGGTTAAAGAAGTTATCTCTCCCTCTAATTTCCCACCTCCTCCCATTTCCCCTCATTCCATGAATCCAACTGTCATTTGTTAAAAACATACTGTTTTGAATGTATACTTTGGAGGAGGGAGAGAATGGTTCTGAGAATGGAGAGAATGAAAGATCCAAGGAGGAGCTTCAAAAAGTTCCTGGAAAAATGGAATTAAAATATAATGAAAAATTTCCATGAATTTCTGGAAGCCCTTGAATTCGGGGTGGGGGGGGGCCAGTGGAACTTTTTTGTACTTTGGGAGTAAAGCCTATGGTTTTTGTCAGGAATGTAGTAGGCTTTAGCCTTTTAGTCCACATCTGTTGAAATTCAGAAGAATTCTAGGATTTTGTGAGTGAAATGTAATCTGGAAAAATAGGAAAGAGGAAGTGACCTGAGGTTTTAGGCTCATTTTCCTAATTGAGTATACCTCAAATACATGGTTTTTCAAGAATATTTTTACCTCCTCCATTTCACTTTGATCCCTCTTCTTTCTCCTTTCTATCACATTGTCTTATCTTTTTAGTACTCAGCTTTTTATAATTGACTTTTTCATTATATATTTGATTTTATATACTAAGAACTAATTTCATTCTAGATAAAAAGCACATGCATTAATACTAAATTCAGTTCTCTTAAACTATCTTTTGAAGCTATGCTGTCAACCAGGTATATAGGCCAGAAAAAACATTGGACCTGATAGCACCCTGGTCATGTCATATAAGGATGACATTGGTAACTTCTCCACTTGACCAAGGTCAACCTTCTGGCCAGTCAGTTCTGCCTTTGGGAAAAATACCATTTGTTGAGTAATCCCTGAGGCCAGGAGGATCAGAAGGGCACATTCAGGTACATGGACTACATATGAGTTTCTCTGTAATAACAGTCATTTTTAGGACCAGCTCCAACTGTATTAGCCAAAGAAAACCTGTCAGACTTGACATTTTAATTCCTGAGAGTTGATAAAAGTTCACCTGAAGCCAATATGTAGATATGAACAGTATGTAGGCACCCAGAAGCTAGCTTCAACCAAAGCTAATATAGCCTGAGTTTCCCTAGGAAGCTTGGTGCTAAGCTGTTAGAGCAATTATTTATGAGTATTGCCAACCCTTTAGCCATGCTTTGTTAGCTTTATTCTTCTTTTTAAAGATGTTGGACCCCGTTCATAATCACAGCCTGAATCAAAGCTGTGAATCAATGCTCACTTTCATTTTGCCCCCTGGTCATGCATAGCGAGTTATTCAAAAAAGAAATCATGGACTAGGGAGGTAGAAGACCTGGTTTCTATTCCCTGTGCTTCTACTAACTAGCCTCGAGATCTTAACCGCTTTGTGCCTCAGTGTTCCCCATTTATAAAATGGGAATAGCGTTACTTGCCCTACCTACCTCACAGGGTTGTTGTGAGGATAAACCGAGACAATGAATGGAAAGTACTTTGAAAAGTAAGTGCTATGCAAATTGAAAGAAATCGAAACAATTCTATTAAAGGCAATGGAACAGACCTTGGTAGAAGGGTTAATGGAATAGTCCAGCCCTTTCCCTCTGTGGCTTAACCAGGTCACCATTGCTTTATACGTTTTCACTTACCACAGATTTGTAGTTAATGCATGTAATAAATAAAGCACAGCCTTATTCCAACCTGATGTCTACTGTGTTTTTGAAGACACATTTGGTAGCCATTGATTTCTTATCATATTAAAAACTATTGCATAATTATCACTGCAATCAATTTTAGAACATTTTCTTCTTTCTTGTACTCATTGTTTTAGTTCCGTATTTTGCCCCAACCTCTCCTACCCTAAGAAACCATTAATCTAGTTATTGTCTCTGTAGATTTAACTGCCTTGGTTATTGCATACAGTAAAACATACCAAAAAACAGCAATAATAAAGTAAAACAGGGAAACACCTCAATCAAAAAGAAAACAAAATATTCAAATCAAGAACAAATTTAAAATGGGTCAAAAGGAAATCAAATGATAAAGTGTTAAATTTTTGCCTAATGCCATCTGTAATAATCCACTTCCCAGTGCACTCTGCATGAGAGCAGTGCTACTCACATGGTGAGAGAGAATTCACTGGAGTCCTAATCCATGTGTGTTTCCCCTTCGTTTTAATTGTTAACTGAAACAAATTCAAAATGAGCCAAAAGGGAGATCAAGTGATAAGATGACTATATTTTAACCTAACTGCACTAAACCATAATTAAACTTTACAGTGAACTCTGTGATAATAAGGCTATCCACATCACTCAACTACAATTAGAGGGGATTCACTGCAGGCATAATCCATGTGTGGCCCCTGAAAATGGGTTTGGGCACCCTCTGTCATCCATAGCTATTTGCCTTTGGCAAACCAAGTAGTCACAATTTAAATTCTTATACCATTCAGATTTGAATTATATTAGTTACAATCCCCGGAACATACAGGCTAGTGTGTGCTTCCTCCATATGGCTTAGTTGACACCTCATTTAGATTGCTGTAGCCATTGATTTTTGATCAAAGTTACAGTGGGGACATGGGGTGGTAGTATAAAAGGTAAATATGCGGGGCTAGCAAGCTCACTTCCTTAAAGGATCCATTAAATGCTTAATAATTTTGATATTTTAAGATCCAGTCATACTTTTTGTCATAAAGAAGCAAATGAGGGGCCACTTGCATTTTCCAAGAGATTCCAGATACCTAGATACCTTATTTCTTAGGGCTACTTACTCCTTATACACTGGTAATCCTTCCCTAGTGACTTAAAAATCAACTGGGAGCTATATATATTTTGTCTCTGAACTTTTAATGAATGTAATGTTATGGACTTTGACAGGCTTCTTTCATATATAGCTATATGTAGTGTTGAAAATATATACAGAACATAACAGTGTCTCCATGTACAACTCAGTCACATTGATTGCACTCTTCAATTTATACATCCATTCTTACCCTTCTATAAAAGAATATTTAAATCAAATGGAAGTGGGATAATGTAGATCAGAATGTCAAATTCTAATAGATTCCAGATTTTCTGGAGCCACCGAGGTTGAATGAACCCTTAAAACTTGTACTGAGGTGCTCTTTCAATTCTTTAAACCGAGGTAAACAGCACATACTGAGAGCTCTTTCACATACAGCAGTCCTGGTGTCCAGGAGGACTAGTGGGAGGATTCTGGTGAGTGAGATGACCCCTAGGACAAACCTGGGTGCCTCGACCACTTGGCAACCCTCCATCCCCACGCATCTGCCCTAAGCTAGAGCCCCTGGAGGTGTGAGATCTGAGCCTTGGGATATCTCGGCTCAGCCGGCTGGGCTGCTACTGTGCACCACCGCCACTACTGTAGTCGCCAATTGCCTCACCCCACCCCCAGGCCTGGTCACAACTCCAGGAGCTGCTTGGCTGTCATTTCGAGACCCACACAGCTGTGGTCGGACTTCCTTGCAGCAGCTTCCCACTCAACAGCACTTCCCTAGGAGAGCTGCTCCTTTCACGGTTCCCCTCAAACGGTTCCCCTCTCTCCACATGGCAATGATCTCCCACTGAATTGGGTTTCTCCTTCCATTCACCCAGGGCCCCAGAAATTGACCTGCAGTCTTACCTGTAGAGGGTTAAGTGACCTCACCCCAACCCCTGACATCATTGCCTGAATCCCTTCCTCCCATGCCCCTGCCTGCCCATCTGCCTCCATCACACTGTGCTGCTCCTGCGCGTTACCCTGCCCGAGCCCACACTGTACCCACCTGCACCCTCCAGCACTGGCCCATGCCATGACTGCATGCTACTGTGCACTCCCCCTGCAGCAGCCTGAGCCCTCCCCGATCTGGTGCTGCTTCTGTCAGCCCAGTACCAGCTCAGTACTTCCCTGGCTTCCTAGGCCCATGGGGAGCAGGGAGCAATGCATCCTTGATCCGAAGAGCATACATTCCCCACACATAGCCTGGCTCCAGAGCCCAGGGGATAAGCAACCCTGGTCCAAGGTATTCCCAGCCAATGCCCCGCCCCACTAACTCAGACCCCAGTAACTTGGCCTGCCTCAGCTTTATTGTTGCACATGGGGCTCTTCCACTGCCACCA
>NW_022103916.1:3741449-3743197 GCF_000313985.2 Echinops telfairi | reverse complement strand
TATATATATATATATATACCAATAGAATACGAAAGTATATAAAACATGATCAGGTAGGATTCATCCCAGGGGTGCAGGGATGGTTTAACATCCAAAAAGCCAACAATATTATATACCACATTGATAAGAAAAGTCTTAAGAACCACATGATAATATCGCTAGATGCAGAAAAAGCATTTGACAACATCCAACACTCATTCCTACTTAAGGCACTCATGAAGATAGGAAAGGAAGGAAAATTCCTCAAGCTAATACAAGCTGTCTATGAAAAGCTAACAGCCAACATCATAGTCAATGGAGAAAAGATTAAAACAATCCCATTAAAGAAGGGGACTAGACAAGGATGCCCCTTGTCCCCACTTCTATTCAATGTCGTCCTGGAGGTCCTAGCTAACAACATAAGACAGCAGAAGGACATTAAAGGTATCCAACTGGGAAAGAAGGAGGTGAAATGATTACTATTTTCAGACGATATGATTCTGTACATTGAAAATTACAAAAGCTCCACTATAGGAGTACTGCTAGAGATAGAGGAATATGGAAGAGTGGCAGGATAAAAGATCAACAAACAGAAGTCTAACAGTTTGCTATCTACATCAGACAGGACCATGAAGAGGAGATCAAGAAGACAGTACCCTTCACAATAGCCAAGAAGAAAAAAAAAAGAAAAACCTAAGAATATATTTAACCAAAACAACTAAAACTACAAGACACTACTACAGGAAACCAAAAGCAACCTCTGCAAATGGAAGAACATTCATGCTCATGGATTGGAAGATTCAACATAGTAAAGTTGTCAAATCTTACCCAAGGAACTATGTAAATTTAATGCTATCCTGATTCAAAGACCAAAACCTTTCTTCAAAGAATTGGAAAAACTGATCATATGGAGAGGAAGAAGCCCAGAATTATCAGAGAACTTTTGAAGAAGAAGGGCAAAGTTGGAGGGCTCGCTTTACCTGACTTTAACACCTACTACACAGCTACAGTGGTCAAAACTGCATGGTATTGGCATAATGACAGATACTCAGACCAGTGGGAAAGAACAGAAAACCCAGAAGTAAAACCATCAACATATAGACAACTGATTTTCGATAAGGTCCCCAAAAGCATCAAGTGGGAGGCAGATGCCCTCTTTAACAAAGTGGTGCTGGAAACAATGGATATCTGCCCTAGAAGTATGTGCCACAGAGAGCAACACTAAACCTTCAGGTGGGGGAAAGGTGTGGACTTACCATGCCCACACGGAAGCAAATTAGAAGGAAAAGGGGAAAGGGAAAGTTGGCCTACATGCCATATTGACACACCAAACCCAGAGGATGATGTTCCTGCACAGAGCTGCTAAGGCATCAAGAGGACTGTGGGCCTGCCAACAACTTAACACATATTGTCCCCTAACTGGAGCTTACATCGACAGAGGACAATAATGGGGACACACAGTGGGGAGATATGTGGCCTGAATCCACCGCAGTGGGACAAACCAAGAAGGGTGCATAACTGATGAGCAATTGGAGCAAAGCCAATCCACAAGGCACCTAAAGAGCTAGATAGATTTCGGGCTAGGAGGGGCAGCCCCCAGAACTCTCCCAGGACCAGGTGGGAGAGACACGTAAAGGCCAGTGGACAGACCTGGAACTAATATGTCTCTTTCCCCCCTCTTCTTTTTTCAACCTTTTGTTTTCTTATTGTTTGGACTAGGACATTGCTGGTTTGCATACTTATATAAGACAGACATGGGAAGCAAGCTC
>NW_022103916.1:3737887-3740590 GCF_000313985.2 Echinops telfairi | reverse complement strand
GATGGATCACGCAATATACCTCTGGTCTGATTGAGGCCTCCTCACCCCCCACTACCATGACTCCAGTGCTGTTCCCTACTCTGGACTGGATGGGAGCATGTACATAGGTATAGGCAAGAGATAAAGCTCACAACACATGTAACCCAGGAACAGGAATGTGGATAACGATACCAAAAGGGTAGGGGAAAGAGGCGGGGGAGAGGTGAGGAGGAGTGGATACTGATAGCAAGGAATAGCATATAAACACACACACACACACACACACACACACACCTTCAGGGGGAAGAGCAACAGAAACCAGAGGGGGAGGGAGACAACCTTCAGTGTGTGATATGAAACAATAACAATCTGTAATCTCTCAAGGGACCATGAGGGTGGGGGGGGAAGAAGGGACAAAAAGAGGAGCTTATCTCTAAGGCTCAATAGAAAGTAACTGTCTAGAAAAGAATGATGACAATATATACACTAACATGTCTGATATAATGGATTGATGTATGGATTGTAACAAGAGTTGTCAGGGCCCCTAATAAAAAGATCTTAAAATAAATAAATAAATCCTTAAACCAAAAATATACCCTAAAATCTAAAAATTAAACAATTATTTCACTAGTATAAAAGTTGGCCTTGAGCATTACACTCTTTTTAATAAGAGCTATCTACATGGGTTTATATTGACAGGGATGCCTCTGGTGGTATAGCGGTTATACATTGGGCTGCAATCCTCAGGGCCCTCAGTTTGAAATTAAAAGCAGCTCCACAAGTGAAAGACCAGGCTTTCCACTCCCATGAACAGTTACAGTCTTGGAAACCCACAGGGGCAGTTCTTCGCTGTTCTATAGGGTCACCAGGAGTCAGTACTGACTCGATGGCAGTGAGGTGTTTATTTTTTTATTACTGACATCAGACTTTCAAAAGACTAGATAGGAACCTTAGGAGATAGTGACTTTATGCTAATAGATGAGGAACATGGAGGGAGTTACCATGAGCCAACTCATTGCCAATGAGTTGTGAAACCACTAACCATTTTAGTGGTTTTCACAGCAGAACTAGCATCTAGTTCTATGCATATGTATCAATGCTTCTTGCCCTCCCTATGCCTCAGAGTCTGTGGCCCAAACCTGGTCACATCAGTATTGTAGCGATGCACTAACATCTGGTGACTATTTCCAAGTTTTTCCTTGGGCAGCTCCCAAACCTCCCACTCCATCATTGCAAATCTTATCTGAATCCTATAGTGAATATATCTGATAAGTGGTTGATAGTTGGTAATGGATGTATTGTTTCTTTTCAAACTATATTTGAAGGCCAGATGGTAGCAGTGTTGAAGGGGCACTGTAAAATGATAAATAGCACCAAGAACTGAACTTTCAAGCCCATGAAAAACTTGGTTCTATAGAGAGGTGCCCTTCATCAAGCAAGTTAATGGCTTGTTGCTTTTGGTAGCAACAAGGTAATTAGGTCAACACAAGAACATATAGGATCCAATGTGAACTCCCGAAATTCTTAAAATGAAACTGTGGGCACAGGTAAACTGTCTGGCTAACATTAAGAGAGAAAAAGAGAGGAATGAAATGTAGAAAATAATAGGATGAGAAAGTAGGAAAGCCATATTCAAAGTAGAGCTTTACTTGATATTCTATGTTCCAGAAAAGTGTGAAAAGGAAAGGCTGGAATACTCAAGTACCCCCACCTCCACTCCTACCACCACCATCAGCCCCATTAGCCCTATCCTCCCCACCCACGTTAAATTAGATGGTCATTTTAGTGGTTTTCACAGCAGAAAAGATTTAATTCCAACACATCATAAACTGCGAAAAACACTAGTATTTATTTGAAAAAAAAAACCCAACATTTTAATCACTCTCCCTACTCCTTGTAAGAAGTGACTAGGTTGGAGCAGCAGAAGAAGCCATGCTTAGTCTGTAGTCACAGGAAGGAGTAACAGGAAGGAGAATCAGGACTAGGAGGAAGAAATGGAATGTACGGCTAATTGTCTCTATAAGCAACTGCCTCCTTTATCATGAGGATCGCCAGGAAGCTTAGGGAAAAAGTTGGCCCTCAAAGGCCCACCAGTTAGCAAGGAATAGCTATCCAAGCCCATAATTAAAAAGGTCCTTCCTAAGAGATCACACTTGAAGACTATGGGGAAAGATATTCACAGTGAGGGCCAGTTATACCCACTCAAAGCCTAGGCAAGTACAGTAAGGGTCAATTATGGAACACACACACACAAGCAGGGTAGAGACCAGTTGTGTTACATGCCACACATGCACACTTGAGCACATACACTAAGGTTACCAACACACAACCACGCCCTCTGAGTGATGTGAGAGAAGACAAATCATGGAGGGAAGGTCTGTAAAGTGAAGGCACAGCCTCACAGGGTCCCACCCCCCCCCCTTTTCCTTGCCTCTCCATACTTCTGGAGATGACCCGTTCTGGTCTGTGGGAACTTTGATGCAGGGAATACACAGGCTATAAGAAGTGGGGAAGGACACAAATACAGAGGAGAGGAGGCGCAAATTGACAAGTGGGATATACTGAAAATAAAACACCTGTGTACATCAAAAGAATTTACCAAGAGAGTATTAAGAGAGTTCACGGACTGAGAAAACATCTTTTGCAATGACACATCAGACAAAAGCCTTATTATTAAATTCTGCAATACTCTGCTAGCTTACAATAAGAAAAAAAAAACTGCCC
>NW_022103916.1:3736044-3737537 GCF_000313985.2 Echinops telfairi | reverse complement strand
ACCCAGCAATCCCCCTCCTGGGCATATACCCAGAAGAGGCAAGAAACAAACCACAGCCAGACATCTGTGCTGCAATGTTCATCGGGGCACAGTTCACAATTGCAAGAAGCTGTAAACACCCCAAATTTCCAGTGAATGAATGGATTAAAAAAAAACAAACCTGTGGCACATGCATACAATGGAGTACTGCACATCCCTAAAAAGCAGTGATGAACACGTGAAGCATATCGCCACATGGGATGGACTGGAGGAAATTATGCTAAGTGAAGTAAGCCAAGCACAAATGGACAAGTACAACACGAGTCCACTGAGGTAAGCTTAAAAAAATGGGGCTTGGGGGAAAGCTACTATATACATACATTCCTGGAGTGGGATCCAGGTAATAGGGCATGGGCCAAATCCAAACCTGGGATACATATGGGAGCCAACTAAGTAGGAGGGGAAAAGAAAGAGGGATAAAAAAGACATGGGGTGGGGAGCAGGGCACTACCCCACCCAAGGGGAGGGTATTGTTTATATCTCTGCAGAAGAAGGAGAGAGAGACCAGGCTTCAACCCAGCATGCCAAGATGTGAATACAACATACTGGCATGTAGCAGGGAACCAATAGAAAGGTCTGCGGGACCGGCCTGAATCCCAACTATGTTGACCCCTCCCCCACCCCTAGAAGAATGCACTTAAGAGGACATCACTGAAGCAAAAGCTTGGGGAGAGGGGTACATCTGATCAGAGCACACAGGAGACACATAAAGGGAAGGAGAGTGAGTGGAATACATCCTGGCCCAGCAAGTCCATAGGATGATATTCCTGCTCAGAGCAGATAATGCACAGATAGAACCATATGGCCAGTCCTGCCATGAAACACGACATCCCTCACTGAACCATAGTGGTACGTGGGACAACCCTGCACGAACAGTGCGGGAATTGTGCTTGATTTGACCCCATCACACTGGGGCAAAATACTACGGGCATGCAATAGAGCAGCATGGGGAACAAAGAAATGAAGTCCCTGGGGAATACCAAAAATAGACTTTGGGGACAGAGTGTGGCATCAGACCCAACTGGCAAACACTCCTAAGATCAACAAACAGACCTGGAACTATTTATAGGCTTTTCCTTTTTTCGTCATTGGCTTTCTTCTTTTGGTGTTATTTTTGTTGGTTTTGTCTTCCTTTCTTGTTTTGGTTGGCTTTGTCTTGTTTTGCACTTATTAATATCTCTGCATGTCTATCTAGATACTATGGGTGGGATAAACAATTTAGAGAAGAAAACAACAGAACTGATGGTTCCAAGGGGACACGGGAAAAGTGGAGGTGGGAAAAAGGAAGGTGAGGGGGTAGTCAACAAACCCAGGGACAATGGAACAACAAAGGAACTAAAATCAATGGAGAGAAGGGTGTAGAATGCCTAGTGGGGCTCATCAAGGGCAATATAAGAGTGAGCAGTTACTGAAACTCAAATGAAGGCTGAACATGATAGTGGGACAAGAGGAAA
>NW_022103916.1:3732727-3734971 GCF_000313985.2 Echinops telfairi | reverse complement strand
TATTTAATTAAAAGAAAGAAAGAAAAATATTAGAGCAGAAATAAATGAACTGGAAAAGATAAAATCAATGGGAAAAATAAACCAGACAAGAAGTTGGGTTTTTGAAATGATCAACAAAATTTTAAAAACACTAGCACACTTAAGAAAAGAAAGAGCAGATGCAAATATCTAGAATTGGAGAAAAAACAGGTGCCAATACAAGAGATCCAAATGAAATAATAAGAATAACAATGTAGTATTATGAAAGACTATATCCTAACAATTCAATAATCTAGAAGACAAGGACAAGTGCCTAAATAGACACCCTCTATGAAAATTAATGCAGACATGCATAAAAAACTTGAACAAACCCATAGCAAAACAAGAAATAGACAAAGTCATCAAGAAACTCCTGAGCAAGAAAAATCTCAGGGCCAGATGGCTTCACAAAGAATTCTCCCAAGTACTCAGTGAAGAACTGCCACCAATTCTACATAAATTATTCCAGAATATAGAAAGGGACACTAAACTCCCAAACTCATTCTATGAAGCCAGCATAACTCTGATCTCAAAACCAAAGACCCAACCAAGATAGAAAACTACTGACCAATATCCCTCATGAGCTTATGCAAAAATTCTTTTAAAATATCATGGTCAATATAATTCAACAACATATTAAATAAAACAAAACAAACATCACAACCAAGTGGGACTCAGATCAGGGATGTAAGGATGGTTCACATTAGAAAAATAGGACTTCATTTCCAGTACTTTAGACATATTATCAAGAGAGACCAGTCACCTAAAAAAAGGACATCATGCTTGCTAAAGTGTAAAAGAGGCAGTGAAAAAGAGGAAAACTCCATTTTGAAAAATCAAAATGTCGAAGAGCTAGGGTGAACAAGTTTTCTCTTGTCATAATTCACCACATCACTTTATATTTTTTAAAATAGAAAGTGTGATCTGACAAACTCGGTTCTCCATTGTAAGGGACAAACGTATCTGTTATTTAAAAAATCCCCCTTTTGTTCACCTGCATGTTAGTAGTAGCTTTTGAATTAGGAAATGTAACTTTAGTCAGTGTTATGGCTTTACGTAACTGTGTTCTCCAAATAGGTATATTCAAGTTCTAACCCCTGATACCTGTGAGGGTGAACTTATTTGGAAATAGAGTCATTGCAGATGTAATTAGTAAATTAAAATTAGGGTGGGATCTAATCTCTTTGTAACTGCTATTTTCAGAAGGGGATAAAAAGAGCTTGAAAGACACAAAAAGATATCTATGTGAAGATGAAAACAGAGATAGGTGTTATGCTGATATAAACCAAGGAAGTCTTGGGAATACTTAGAAGTTCGTGGAGACAAAGAAGGGTCTAGAGAGAAAGAGCGTAGACATACTAATACAGATTCTAGCCACCAAATTCTGCGGTTTTAATCCACCGTCTAGGTTACTATTACAGACTGGTACCAGGCAGTGAAGTGCTACTCCAATAAATATCTAAAAGGTGAAGAAAAAGAAAAAGTAGAACTGAATAATGTCTAGAGCACTGTTTCCCAAAGTGGGTGTTACTACCTCCTGGGGAGCACCGCAATCATCCAAAGGGGCATCAAAAGCAGATACACACACTTTATCCTGGATTATGGGCCATAGTACAGAAGTTTTTCATTCTTAGGGGGCACTGAGTAAATTGCTTGCTAATAAGGGGGCAGTATGCCTAATAAGTTTGAGAATCTCTGGTGCAGATTTAGAAGAATTTTAAGGTGCAGACAAAAAAATCTAGAGAACCTTCAAAACACAGTAGAATTACAGATATTGAAGGAGATGGTAGTGAAGGCCCAGAAAGAAGTGGGGAGAGCTATAGAGAACGTGACTATTGCCTTAAAGAACACATATATCATTATGAAAAGAATGTTGCTAGAAACATGAACATTAAGTTTGTTTCTTGTGAAGATTGCGAAGAAAATGTTGAACATGTTATTGGAGGAAAGATGATTTGGTTTGAAAATAGTAGAGAATTTGGCTGAATTGCATTTTACTCTTATATAGAAAATAGAATTTTGAAGTAATGATGTACATTCAACTGAGCCGATTTCTAAGCAAAATATGGAAGGTGTGGCCTGATTTCTCTTTGCTAGTTATAGTAAAATATGAGAAGAAAGAGTTAAATTAAGGAATTAACTGTTAAAAAGGAATCAGAACTGGAAGATTTGGAAATGTCTCAGACTACATATTGCAGAGAAAGGGAGGGAGAGAGAAAGTGCTCT
>NW_022103916.1:3718638-3720663 GCF_000313985.2 Echinops telfairi | reverse complement strand
TGTGAAACAGGTGTTAACTGGTTTGAGCAGGTGTCATGTGAGTGAGTTGCACATGGGCAAGGTGGGTAATGCATGAGAAGTTGGATGGGTGTCTTCCCTGTGGACAGGGAGAACACCTCACCAATTTGCCATCCTCACTTCTTTTTTATTTATTTATTTTCCATCATTTTATTGGGGGCTCTTACAGATCTTATCACAATCCATAAGTATATCCATGGTGTCAAGCACATTTGTACATATGGTGCCATCATCATTTTCAAAACATTTTCTTTCTACTTGGGCCCGTGATATCAGCTCTTCATTTTTCCTCCTCCCTCTCCACCCTTCCTCCCTCATGAATCCTTGATAATTTATAAATTATTATTTTTTCTTGTCTTACACCGACCACTGTCTCCCTTCACCCACTTTTCTGTTGTCCGTCCCCCTGGGAGGGGGTTATATGTCAATCATATAAGGTTCCCCCTTACTCTCTCTACCTTACCTTACTCTCCTAGTATCGTTACTCTCATTATTGGTCCTGAGGTGACCATTCTCACTTCTAAGGAGCATTCTAGACTTTGTTTATCTATCCTTGTAGTCAGATGATTGTGAAAATGTAAATTTTGGAATAGTCCACTAAGTATAGAAACTTCATAGCAAGTGAAAAGTTAGGACCAGTTAAGTGTTCTGCACATCTGGTATGCAACACTGATAACAACGGCTTTTACAATAAAAAAATTTGGTTACTTTTCAATCTCTTGAAAACATATAAACATCTTTAATGAGTTTTTATTTATTTATTTGACTGTATAGAAATGGAAGGAGACAACCTTCTTAAATATGTTTCTGCAAGATGACTATCATTGCAGGACTTAGAAAAAATGCTAGCATTCAGTATGTAATAAGGTCCTAATTTCAAAGCATGGGACTAGAAAAATTTTCTTCTCCGATTTGTAAAAAACATTATAAAAAATCACAAATATCTGTTATTTCTCCAGTACTGTTTGGACATCTTTGAAGAGGCTAAAATGATAAATTGACTGCACCTGAGTTGTTCAATATCATGTATATTTGGCAACAAAAATCCCCAGAGTTTATTTTTTTTTCTTTTTGGAAATAAGATTGCTTAAGAACTAAATAACAAACTGTGACTTATTTGGTATCCACCTTCTCTGAGTATTAAACGAGAGCATTAAATGAAAACAATAAAAAATGGATTACAACTGGTGCAAAGCAAAGCTACGAAGCCCTTACAGAGCCCCCCAAAGTACACTTCAAGCTAGGAGGGGCTTCTCCCAAAATTCCCCAAGACCAGTGGGGAGATAGTCATAAAGATCAACAGACAGACCTGGAATTATGTATCTTTTTTCTCCTTTTTTTTTCTCAATCTTTTGGTTTCTTTTTGTTTGGTCTTTGTCATTGTCGGCTTGCCTCCATATATAAGATCGGCAGGGGAAGCAAGCTCAAGGTGAAAGCAACAGGACCGATGGTCCTGGAGGGACTTGGGGGGAACAAGTGGTGGTGGTGGGGAAGGGTGTGGTGAGCAAACAACGTCATAGATAGGGGGAAAATTAGAGAATTAAAATCAACAAGAAGGAGATAGAGATCCTGGGGGTGTCGAAGCAACAGAAAACTAGTTAAGAGGAAGTACTAAGAGGTGGAAATAGGGGGAAGGTGATGGTGGGGCAGGAGTAAAAGGAAACAGAGGAAGGATCTAGGCAGCAAAGAAAATGATAGAGGTATAAGCATAGGTGTGTACATAATACATTAATCCACAAAAATAGAGATATTGGCCTCTGTACATATATTTATATGGAAATACACTGAGGTAGTGGACTGACTTCGAGCCTCTGCTCATACCCTTCCTCAATACAAGAACACTTTGTTCTGGCAAATTGGCATTCTGAGATGCTCACCCTCCCGACACAATCCCTGAAGACAAAATGGGTGCATAAGCAAATGTGGTAAAGAAGGCAGATGGTGCCCGGCTATTAAAAGATATAGTGCCTGGGGTCTTAAAGGCTTGAAGTTAAACAAGCGGCCATC
>NW_022103916.1:3705137-3718147 GCF_000313985.2 Echinops telfairi | reverse complement strand
AACCGATCACAATGATCAACACATAACCATCCACCCCCACCCCCACCAAGGGGAAGAACAACAGAAAACATGGGGGAAGGGAGACAACGGTTGGTGTGAGATATGAACATAACAATAATTTATAATCTATCAATGAGCCATGAGGGAGGGTGGGGAAAAAGAGGAGCTGATCCCAAGGGCTCAGGGGGGGAAAAAAGGATGGCAAAATATGTACAAACATGCCTGATGCAATCCATGTATGGATTGTAATAAGAGTTGTAAGAGCCCCCAGCAAAATGGTCTTTTAATTAAAAAAACCGAACTAAACACTGCTTGGAAAGGGAGATGGAATAAAAAGTAACAGAAGAAAGAGACAGGACAGGGCAGGGCCTCATGCTGCATCTAGCCATTTTGAGATACAGAAGACAATGCACATTGGCAAGGAGAAGCCTATTTAATGGAATGCATATTGACTCAAATACACAGTATAGACAGATCCTGATTGAAATAAGATGAGCAGAATATGAGCTGGATCAGGGAAAGGAAAGTGCAGCAAAGCAGGCAGGAATACAAGTGGTACAGACTACTTCAGAGTGAGGCTGGAGCTAGTGAGGGGGAACAAAACAACTCACAAGTGGACAACCCCAGTCATTTGAAGTCTATGCAGAGGGGAAGGTCTGTTGGGTGGTGGTTGGAGACATTGAATCTGAGCAGGAACTGGATAATTGGTTGCGCCTTCCCAGAAATGTACCAGACCTGTGCCAGTAAACTGTGACCTATTTCTCCTGCTTTCCCTACCATACATTCCTGATGACCAGGGTGGCTGGGGAGATCTCCCTGGTGCCCCAAACTCACCTAGAAGTGGAGCCTCACCACGCAAGCACCCACCACATCAATTCCCAAACAGACTGAGCCTCATCTCTGAGCTGTCCGTGTGATTCATAGGTTGCACTCTCAGGGAACTCAAAATTCATTCCCATAGCCTCTTGTTCTCAGAGGTGCACATATGAACAGATTGTGTGCCAGACTCCTATGCCACTCATGGGCACACACTCCCTCAGACAGAGAGGCAGGCAGCATTATCACAACATCCTTTTGATTTTTCTTTTGTGTTTTTTCCCTTTGATTTTCACTTTTTCTTCCTTTTTATTGCATTATTTCCCCTCTTCTTTATCATCTTGCTTTAATTTTACCCATTTTCTTGTCCACACCTTTAAAATTTTTTCCTTCTTATTTTTTGATTGTGCCCCATCTCAGAAAGATGGACATTCTTTCAAAACTAGTCGATCATAAGTACCATACCCACTGACAGCACTGGAGACAGTGACGGTGCCTGGGTATCAAAAGATATAGCATCTGGATTCTTAAAGGCTTGAAGATAAACAAGCAGCCATCTAGCTCAGAAGAAACAAAGCCCACATGGAAGAAGCACACCAGCCTGCGTGATCATGAGGTGTCAATGGGATCAGGTATCAGGCATCTAAGACCCAGAACAAAATCATACGCAATGTGAATGGGTGCTGGGGGCAGGCATGCAGTGGAGACCCAATGTCCATCTGTAGACAATTGGCCATCCCTTCACAGAGGAGTCACAGGAAAGAGATGAGCCAATCAGGGTGCAGTATAGCACCGATGAAACACACAACTTTCCTCTAGTCCTTTTGTGTTTCCTTCCCCCCACTATCATGACCTCAATTCTACCTTACAAATCGGATTCAACCAGAGCATGCACACTGCTACAGATAAGAGCCTGCAACACAGGGAATCCAGGATGGATAAACCCCTCAGGGCCAACAATGAGAGTAGAGATACCAGGAGGATTAGGGGAGGGTGTGGGGAGAAAGGGGGAATCGATCACAAGGATCAACCTGTAACCCCCTCCCAGGGGGACGAATAATGGAAAAGTGGGTGAGGGGTGAAGGAGGACAATGTAAGATATGGAATTAATAATCTATAATTTATCAAGGGTTCGTGAGAGAGGATGGGTGGGGGAAGGAGGGGGAAGAAATGGGGAGCAGATATCAGGGGCTCAAGTGGGAAGAGAATGTTTTGAAAATGATGATGGCAGTATATGTGCAAAGGTGTTTAACTCACTGGATGAATGTATGGATTGTGATAAGAGATGTAAGAGGCCCCAATAAAAGTATATTTAAAATAAATATATAAAATAACACAATATATGCTAAAAAAAAGTACCATACCCACCATATTCAATGAGTAATTCCCCCCACTTGCTCCTACACCACTGGATAAACGACAGGTAGTGGGCCTGCTCACACCTCCATAAACTTGTCTTCATATTCATGAACCAGAGACCTGAACCCACAGTCACTCCAGTTACTCTACTCACCCAGAACCAGGAGAATGACCCATCATTGCCAAATTAGTGTCCAAAGAAGCATGTCCATCCTGCCAGCTCAGATATACTAAAACGAAGACAAATAAAAACCCGTGGTGTAACAAACCAGCACACAATCAACAAATAAATACAACTCCAAAATATCTTGGAGAAAACCTACCTACTGCCATCAAGTCAATTCCAACTCAAAGAAACCATATATAGATTTTCCAAGACTATATATCATTATGGAAGCAGACAATCACATCTTTCACCTTATGAGTGGCTGGTGGGTTTGAATGCAGACTTTGCAGTGACTAGCCTAACCCATTAGGAAGTCGAATTAAAAATAATTCTCAGAATAGATGTTTAATCAAATAAACATTAGAATTATGCATATATTCCCTATAGTTAGGAACACTGGTAGCATAGTGGTTATGAGTTGGGCAGTGATCTGAAAGGCTGGCAGTTTGAAACCGCCAGCATCTCTGAGGGAGAAAGAGCTTTCTACTCCCATAAAGAGGTGCAGTCTCAGATACTCACAGGGGCAGTTCTACCTTGTTTTATAAGATTGCTATAAGTCAGTATTGACTTGATAGCAGTGAGTTTTTTTTTTCCCTACAGCTATGCAAAAATTGTTTCATGATTGTTTGGGGGGGGGGAATGTACTCAATTTAAAGATCTATGGTGGTGCTGTGGGATAAGCATTGGGATGCCAGACACAAGGTCAGTGGTTCAAACCTACCAGGTACTCCATAGGAGAAAAAAGATGTCTATTCCTGAAAAATTGACATTCTCTGAAACTCTACACAAGGTTTCTGTGAGTCAGAATTTACTTCATGATAATGGGTCTGGTTCCCAATTTAACTATTACCTTGTAAAGTTAGGCTGCTAACCACAAGGCCAGTGGTTCAAATCCACCTGCTACAGAGATGGAGAAAGATGAGGCTGGCATCTCCTGTAAAGATTCACAATCCTGAAAACCCTAAGCCATAGTTCTATTCTGTCGTATAGTGTTACTATGATTCAGAATTGGCTGATAGAGGTGGGTTGGTTTGTAACTTAAAAAAAAAACACCAATTGTGTTAGTCCGGGTAGAGTAGAGAAACAGATCCATAGAAACTCATATGTGTATAAGAAAGAGTTTCATATAAAGGGTAATTGTACATTAAGAAAACATCCCAACTCAATCCAGTCCAAGCCCATAAGTCTGATATTAGCCCATATATCCAATACCAATCTATAAAGACCTCTTCAGACTCATGAAACACATGCAATGACGCCAAATGCAGGAAGTCTTTGGATCCAGCACCATTGTAAGCATCTCAGCACTGGCAGGGGTCTCCACATGGCTTCTCCAGTTCCCAGGGCACAGGGTCTATCAGCTCAGTGCCATGTGTCTTGTCAGTAGGGCGTCTGGCAGGGAGTGAGCAGAGAGTCTCTCCTGCCTCCAAGGAGGAAATCAGGAGTTCCTAGAATTCTCTGGAGAAGGCCATGCCCACACAAAGGCCTTATTGGCTATGACTCAATTGACAGACTAGACTCCATCTCTTCACTCTTAATCCTCAAATTGACAAATGATTATATAACTACCACACCAATCAACCAAAAATCCCTTTAAAAATGTATATCTCTGACCAATAAAATGTACCACACCCAATTTCGTAACCACTACCTAAATGTTAACCAATAACTGACTTTTTATTGAAGTTCCTTGTATTTTCTTACATAAACTCTCTGAACTGTCTCTAGATCACTTAGTTCAGAATCCTTTAGACCTTGTGATTACCAATTTGGAAATTGCCTTGCCTTTCAATAAAAGCTCATTACTTTTTATATCAACCATACTCTGTTATTTTGCTGTAGAACGGTCTTAGGAGAAAAACTTGAACAAAGGCTGCTGGAGTTTCAAGAAAGATCCAGGGACAAAAAATAGGGGTGAAAACTCAGAATTTCCTAAGATTCTGAAAAACTTGTTAATATTCCAGAGTTAGTGTTGCATGTTAATCCCTGTCTGCTTTCCTGAAAGGACTGATAGTAAAGCCCTTGAAGGAAAATTAGGAAAGGTACCAGCTTAATAAGAATTTCTCATGTGTTAGGCCAAGGATCTCTGGTAGTGGTGTTGAGTAAGTTTTGGGCAGCTAACTGCAAGATGGGTGGCTCAATCCTACCAGCTGCTCCTCAGGAGAGAGACAAGGCTTTCAGCTCCCATAAATATTTACAGGGGCAGTGTTACTATAAGTTATAATAGACTTGATGGCAGTAAATTTGAGTTTAAGTGCCAATTCATGGTTGCTTGTCTCTGGGCAGCAAGGAAGAAGGATTCTGAAAGCCTGTATCCCACACCATAGTCAGTATTCAGAAAGCTGAAGACCAAAGCAAAGAATGGTGGCTCGCAGCTTCTGAGGGTTAGAGAAGCAACATGAATGCTTCGGTCTATGGAAGAATCCTGAACAGGGTAGCTATATCCCAGTGCACATGGTGGGGAGTTGAGGGATTGATAGACCTAAAGGAATATACAGTCACGATACTAAATAAAATTGGTTATTATGCAACCATTTCAAGAAGTAGTATGTGATCAACAACTGACAAGTCCAAGTTGCACTGAAGTCCTTGGTAAAAAGAAAAGTCTGTGGGAATTAAATACCAATTTTAATGTCTTAGCAAACTGATGCAGTACTGGAAGCACTCACTGGTTAGTCTATTCAAGAAACTTAAGATACAGCTACCTGGTAAATGAACTGGAAGAGATCCGTATTTGCACCCATTCCAAAGAAATGTAGAAATTATCAAACAATATCATTAATGTCATCTGCAAGTACATTTTTGGTAAAGATAATCCAAAAACAGTTACAGCAGTACATCAATAAATATTTCTTGTGTTTTATTAATAAAAATGCATTTGAATGTGTGTATTATAACAAACTCTGGATAACAATATGAAGAATGAAATTCCAGAACCCATTGTTGTCATGTGGCACATACACGTGGATCAATCAAACAGAATAAGAGAATAATGTGTGGTTTACAATTAGGAAATATGAACATCAGAGTTATATCATTTCACGATGTTTATCCAAAATGTATGCTGAACCAATAATTTAAGAAGCTGGATTACATTAAAAAGTATGCAGCATTAGGTTCTGAGGACAATTCATTAACACTCTGTGTTATGGAGGTGGTACAGCCTTATACGCTGAAAGTCAAGAGAACTTGAAGTACTTATTGATGAAGATCAAAGACTACACCTTTCATTATGGATTACAATTTAGTGTAAAGAAAAACAAAATCCTCACCATTGGACCAATAAACCACCATGATAAACAAACAAACAAACAAAAAAGATTGAAATTGTCAAGGATTTCCTTTTATTTGGGACCACAACCAATGTTCTTTGAAACAGCAGCCAGGAAATCAAGCAAAGTATTGCATTGGGCAAATCTGCTGCACAAGAGCTTTTTATAGTGTTGAAGAACGAAGATATTTTGAGGATGTAGGTGTGCTCGACACAGCCATAATATTTTCAGTCATCTCATATGCATGTGAAAGCTGGACAATAAATAAAGAGCACCTAAGAAAAATTGAGGCATTAGAATTATGATGCTGGTGAAGAATACTGAATATACTGGGACTGCCAGAAGCACAAACAAATTTGTCTTGGAAAAAGTGCAGTCAGATTTCTCCTTAGAAATGAGGATGATGAGATTTCATCTCATGTACTTTATACATGTTATCAGGAGGAACTAGTTCCTGGATAGGACATCATGATTAGTAGACAGTATTCAAAATAGAAGAAGGCCATCAATCAGATGGATTGACACAGTGACTGTAACAATGGCTTCATAGAGTATACTTGATCTCAGGAGTCCATGAATGAGTACCTCCTTTGAAGGTGCAGCCTCCCATTACTAGAAATGTTTTTGACCATTTTACCCCGTTGCAATGACTCTTCTCTATTTGTGAAATTGATAGCATGATCCTTGTAGGGCTCTGGTTAATTCAGTGGCTGTTCTTAAAATACAAGTCTATTATTAGCTGAACATTTTTCTGCATAGCTGGCACGCTGTAGCTGTATCAATACATTACAATGTATATAACTACACTCCCAGTACCCAGTATGGATTTCAAGTATTCTCCTAAGCTTTACAAAGACTGCGAAGCCCAAAAGTCAGAACAATGAAGCGCATTGTTGGAGGTGGTCTGTCCATTGTCAGCTGTGGTGGTTATGTAATCTGTTGTCAATTTGAGACTTAAGAGTGAAGGGGTGGAGTTTAGCTTGTCAATCAAGTTTAGCTTGTCAAGTTTAGCTTGATGACCTTATTTGGAGGCTCTAAGGAGATAAATAGCTCGCTGGATGCGGGACACACGCTCATTCACTGGGAGACATTACTGACCATGAGCCTGATGGAGCTGCCTGATGCAGCCGGTTCCCTGGTGCTGGAGGAGCCACATGTTGACCCATGCCAGTGCTGAGATGCTTCTACTGCCATTGGGTCCACAAGATTTTCCACCCACTGGCCTGTGATCTTCCTGCATTCGGCATCATTGCATGTGTTTCAGGACTCTGAAGAGGATGTTATAGATTGGTATTGGACACATGGACTAATATCAGACTTGTGGATTTGATCTGGACTGAGCTGGGATGTTTTCTTTTTCTTTTTCTTTTTTTCTTTTTTAACATTTTATTAGGGGCTCATACAACTGTTATCCCAATCCATACACACATCAATTGTGTAAAGCGCATTTGTACATTGTTTCTCAAAACATTTTCTCTCCATTTAAACCCCCGACATTAGGTCCTCATTTCCCCCTCCCTCCCCGCTCCCCCCTCCCGCATGAGCCCTTGATAGTTTATAAATGGGTATTTTGTCATATCTTGCCCTGTCCGACGTCTCCCTTCATCCACTTTTTGGTTGTCTGTCCCCCAGGGAGGAGGTCACACACAGTTCCATGTAATCGGTTCCCTCTTTCCTACCCATTCTCCCTTTACCCTCCCTGTTTTGCCACTCACACCACTGGTCCTATAGGGCTCATCCATCCTGGATTCCCTGTATTTTCAGTTCCTATCTGTACCAGTGTACCTCCTCTGGTCTAGCGGATGTTTTCTCTATATTCAATTGCTCTTGTATAGAGCTCTCTCTGATACACATATGAATGTCTATGAATTTGTTTCTCTAGTCTACCCAGACTAACTCACCAGCTTTCACAACAGGTGTGGAGACTATCTGTACAGTGACCACATGGTCATGTTAACATTTACTTGTTTCTCAGGAAGTATCCCCTCGGGAACTCTGGTGGTATCATTGGATGTGCTGGCTTCTAAGTATAGTTGAAATCTACTGTTTTCTCTTGGTGCATGACCACTACACTGTGGATGTGGTGGTGGCGTATTACATCACCATGAGACTCTTCTGGTAGTATCACACTATGTTTAATCAGCATGTGATAAAAGAAGCTTCTCAGATGAGTATCCTGACCAAGTGTGATGGTATAGGCCCTTTCAGTACTTTGAAAAGAATGTCCAAAAAATTGTTCCTTTGTTCTTACCATTGGCCCTTACCCACCTTTTTAGGCAAGTTAAATGCAGCCAGTTGGTGAACAACATTTAACAGCTGTAGAAGGCTGTGGAAAGAGAAGCTGTCCAAAATTTCTAAGAACTCCAAGAAAGAAGATGCCATAAAGTAACCACCTCCCTAATGCTATTATCTTTCAACAGTTATTTTGACTTAACCTATTGATTTACCTGGTCAGCACTGTGATCTTTTTCTTTCTCTCCAAAGAACCTGTGTTGGACAATAATAAAGAAAATTTAACCTACCACGGGTAAGCTTCGCTTTTTGAGTTCTCGGGTCTCTTGTTTTGTGAAGGTCAGTCCAGGGTGAAGTGGTCTTAGCCAGTTAACTGCTTTTGCTTCCAAGGCTCATTTCCTGCAAGACATCCCTGAGCAGAAGCCACATGGACCCACCGTGCTGCAGCCCTGGGTGCCAGAGCAGTCGTGTGGAACCCTGCCAATCCTGAGATAATTACCCTTTCACTGACTTGGCTTTCCCCCTGCAGTCGGCATCATTTCGTCTCTCGTGAGATGGAGGAAGTCTTTGTAGATAGTTGGTGGACATATGGAGTAATGTTGGACTTGTGAGCTTGGGCAGCTGTGGGTAGGGATGTTTTATTGATGTGCACTTAACATTTATATAAAACTCTCTTTTATACCTAAGTTTCTGTAGATTTGTTTCTCTAAAGTTCCCAGACTAACACACTCACATAGCTGCGTGAACCTCCCTTCAGTGGTGTCTTTAGAATTTTTACTTCCTTGAGCACCACATTTTTCTCGACACACAACATTGCCAGGTGAGGATACATGACTTCTGTTAAAACACTTTATCAGGAAATTTCAGGGGTTTCACCACAATGTTTCCACAAGGAGTTGCTTTTACATCAGTTCAATCGTGTCTCCAGTGGTTTCACATATCTCAGCTCCAAACTTACCTACAGGAGATTCATGAATATAAAGGAAGAGAGAATCCTTCTGATGCTTAGCCTGCCTCTACTCAATGGGGCCTCAAACAGTTTCACTTGTCTCAGCTCAAGCCTTACCTCCAGGACTTGCTTGTAGGTGAAGGGAAACAGTGAATCCTGCATTGCCTGGGCTGCCCTTCTGCTTGCCACACCCAGAGTTACCTTTGTCATTTCCAGAGTGCCCCCAGTACTTCCTTTTTCTGTGGTCAACAAGCATTACCATTTCCCATATTCATGAGGATATGGGAAACCTGAATCCTGCAGGTTCCTGTGCGTCCTAATTGCATTAACCAATGGAGCTTTATGTATCTGCTTGTGTTTCACAACAGTTTGCTCACTGAGGTTCTCATCTTATCATCCCAAACTGGCCGATTAACACAGGTGGTTTTAATTGAAGGGCGGAGGAATACATGGTTTTGTCAGCCTTGCTTTTTGAGTTCTCTGGTCTCTTACTTTGTGAAGTAAGGTGAATTTGCTTTAGCCAGTTAACTGCTTTTGCTTCCAAGGCTCACTTCCTGTGAAACATCTCTGAGCAGAAGCCACATGAACCTACCATGCTGCAGCCCTGGGTGCCAGAGCAGCCATGTGGAGACCCCCGTCAATCCTGAGATGATTACCCTTTCACTGACTTGGCTTTCCCCCTGCAGTGGGCATCATTTTGTCTCTTTTTTGAGGAGGAAGACTTTGTGGATACGTGCTGGACATATGGGATAATGTTGGACTTATGAGCTTGGGAAGCAGTGGGTGGGGATGTTTCCTTTATGTGCACTTAACATTTATATAAAACTCTTTTATACATGAATTTCTGTGCATTTGTTTCTGTAAAGTTCCCAGACTAACACACTCATGTAGCTGCGCGAACCTGCCTTTAGTGGTGCCTTAATAGGATTTTTACTTCCTCGAGCTCCACATTTTTCTCTACCCACAACATTGCCAGGTGAGTATACTTCACTTCCGTTAAAAAGTTATTGGGAAAGTTCAGGTGTTTTGCCACATTGTTTCCATAAGGAGTTGCTTTTACATCAGTTCAATGGTGTCTCCAGTGGTTTCACATATCTCAGCTCCAAATATACCTCCAAGAGATTCATGAATATAAAGGAAGAGAGAATTCTTCTGGTGCTTAGCCTGCCTCACTCAATGGGGCCTCAAACAGCTTATTGTCCCAACCTGGTCGATAAACACTGGAGGGGTTAATTTAAGGGCAGAGTGATACATGGCTTGTTGAGCCTTGCCTTTTGAGGTCTCGGGTCTATTGATTTGTGATGTTTGGGCCAGGGTGCAGCTGCTTTAGCCAGTTAACTGCTTTTGCTTCCAAGGCTCACTTCCTGCAAGACATCCCTGTGCAGAAGCCACATGGACCCACTGTGCTGCAGCCTTGGGTGCTGGAGCAGCCATATGGAAAGTCCCGCCAATTCTGAGATAATTACCCTTTCCTGACTCGGCTTTCCCGCTGGAGTCGGTATCATTTCGTCTCTTTTGTGAGATAGAGGAAGACTTTGTGGATTGCTGGCGGACATATGGGATAATGTTGGCCTTGTGGGCTTGGGCAACTCTGGATAGGGATGTTTTCTTGATGTGCACTTAACTTTTATATCGAACACTGTTATTCATGAGTTTCTGTGGATTTGTTTCTCTAAAGTTCCTAGACTAGCACACTCACGGAGCTGTGCAAATCTCCCTTCAGTGGTGCCTTAAGCCATTTTTACTTCCTTGAGCTCCACACTTTTCTCTACCCACAACATTGCCAGGTGAGGGTCTGCCTGCTACCTTAATTCTAAACCTATAAATATATGCACATAGATCTATTTCCACAGCATCATATATTAATATGTTTACATATGTACATGCTTGTATTTAGATCTCTATAAATGCCATTTCCCTCTTCGGTATTTCCTGTTTCCTTTTGCTTTTGTCTTTCCCACGATCATTTTGGGCCTTCATTCAAGTTTCAGTAACTCCTTGTGGTTACATTGCCCTTGATCAAGCGCTACCAGGCATCCTATGACCTCCTCATGATCAATTTTAGATCATTTGTTGTTCCCTTGTCCCTGAGCACCCTATAATTTGATCTCCCTTATGATCCACTTAAATTGGTTTTAGTTGTTAATATTTTGTGCTTTCTTTTGCATTGATATTTCAATGTTTTACTTTAAGTTTTAAAAAATGTTTTATGTAAATGAAATTCAGAATAGATAAATCTATAGAGACAGCAACTGTATTAATGGTTCCTTAAGGGTATTGCAAATGAGGTTGGGGGAAATAGGGAGCTAATAATGATGACAGTAGAATTGAAGAAAATATTCTAAAACTGATTGAGCTATGAATTGTATGGTATGTGAATTATATGCCAATAAATCTTTAAAATTTTTAAAGCAATAAAAGAAAATCCTAGTATTTATCAATATTTAAATGCCCAAAGCATAAATTACAGCAACATTAATTTTCATCAGAGTTCAATTTCACCAGTGCTTTCCCTCAAATTCAGATATGCATGTGCAGGATGACAATGGACAAAATGATCTACTCAAACTTAGCTTTGCAGTGAAACTACAAATTTAAAATATTCATCTTAATGGAATAAAATTTTCAGAAAGTATGGGAAAAAATAAAACTAGTTGAGGTATTTTTATAGATAAATAAAAGTTGTAAACTGGCATAGTATAAGACCTACATGTTGACTAAGCAAATATGGTTTGTTTTATTCAGTTTTACCAATCAGAAATTTGATATATATTTTTTCATTTTTCCTTTATTTTTCTCATTTATGCGTTGTAGGGTGATTTAAAGGCACTTAAACATGAGCTCTAAATGAAATGAAAAGCAATGTGATCAAATGGAAAAAGCACTGGACTCAGGCAAACCTGGATTGAATAGCAATGCTCCTATTTTCTGGTTGTATGACCTTGAAATAAAATTTCCTGAGTTTTTAATTTTTCATTTGTAGAAAAACAGCTAATAATAAACCATCTCATAAGGTTTTTGAAGGAATTAAAGCACCCAACAATATCTGGCACTCAGTAAGGTCTCTGTAAATGCCATTCTTGGTTCTCCTTAATAGCCAAATGTTTAATGTTATTATAAGTAGACTGTCTTTTCTGGCTGGGTATCTTTAGGATATAGGAAATGAACCAATTCTTTTAGAAGTATTTTATGTTATGACACTGGTGGTAGTTTAGTGCTGTGGGGAGGTTGGGGGAGGACTGATGAACATTTTGTATGTCTCTGAGGCATAGGAGAAAGTAGCCAGAATTATTTGATGGCAAATTATTTGAATCATTTTATTGGGGGCTCATACAACTCTTATCACCATCCATCCATCCATCCATGCATCCATCCATCCATTGTGTCAAGCATATTTGTGCATTTGTTGCCATCATCATTCTCAAAACACTTTCTTTCTACTTGAGCCCTTGGTATCTGGTCCTCATTTCCCCCTCCCTTTCAGCCCCCCTCCCTCAAGAACCCATGATAATTATAAATTATTATTTTGTCATATCTTACACTGTCAATGCCTCCCTTCACCCACTTTTCTGTTGTCCATACCCCAGGGATGGAGGTCTATGTAGATCCTTGTAATCGGTTCCCCTTTTCTTCCTCACCTTACCCTTACCCTCCTGGTATCACCACTCTCACCAGTGTCCTGAGGGGTTCACCTGTCATGGTTTCCCTGTGTTTCCAGTTCATGTCTGTACCAGTGTACATCCTCTGGTCTAGCCCAATTTTTAAGATAGAATTGGGATCATGATAGTGAGGGTGGGGTGGGGAGGAAGCATTAAAGAACTAGAGGAAAGTAGTATGTTTCATAATTGGTATACTGCACCCTGAGTGGCTCACCTCTTCCTTGTGGCCCTTCTGTAAGGGATGTCCAACTGTCTACAGATGGGCTTTGGGTCTCCACTCTGCACTCCCCCTCATTCACATTGATATGATTTTTTTTTCAGGGTCTTTGATGCCTGATACCTGATCCCACCGACACCTCATGATCACACAGGCTGGTGTGTTTCTTCCATGTGGGATTTTTGCTTCTTAGCTAGATGGTCGCCTGTTTATCTTCAAGCCTTTAAGGCTCCAGACACTATATCTTTTGATAGCCAGACACCATCAGCTTTCTTCACCACGTTTGCTTATGTACCCGCTTTGTCGGGAAGGTGAGCATCATGGAATGCTAGTTTAGTAG
>NW_022103916.1:3688457-3704279 GCF_000313985.2 Echinops telfairi | reverse complement strand
CTCATGAGCCCTTGATAATTTATAAATTGTTATTTTGTCATATCTTGCCCTGTCCGACGTCTCCCTTCACCCACTTTCCTGTTGTTCGTCCCCCAGGGAGGAGGTCACATATAGTTCCTTGTAATCGGTTCCCTCTTTCCTGGTTCCTGTTTTAAAATCTGAATTAATATGATCCTTTGTTTGGGAAGATGGACTATTATCATATTAAGCAAGAAATAAAACACTAACTCCCACCCTCCCCAATTTTTAATGTATATGTGAAACTCCCCTAATTTGTTTTTCTTCCTCCAAGTTTTATTTACCCTTTTAAAATTTGTTTAGTTATTTTGTTCTAAGGGCTTTAGGCAGGAACATAACTTTTTGTTTTTCTTTTGTACTGATACTGATTTTAAGAGCTATACATTCTATAAATACTGCCTTGACAATCTCACCATAAGTGTTACTCCTATAAAATGATTAATAATTTTCCATTTTTCTTTAATGTTGAGCATGGCACTGTTACTAATCCTTTATACTAAACTCTTTGGTATATTTTCATCATAGATTATTTGAATTAATTTTGATTTTTTTTAATCCTATGTTTAATTTTTATCATTTTCACAGAATGTTTTGGGCATCTGCTTAAATTTTGTGCTCAAGGCAAGCAGGTCTCTCTCCTCCCTCCCTCCTCCCTAGTTTGGACTTTGCAATAAACTCCCAGACAAGTTCTATGCACAGCTTCCTTTGGAAATGGAGACCTGCTGTTCAGAGACTAACACTGTCAGTGATAGCCAGCCAATTGCACCTCCTGGCAGGAGGTGATCATGTTTCTCTTCTGGTTCTCTTCCTGTCACTCCTAACTACATGGCTGGGGTCTCCTTTTAGCACAAGCCTTTGTCCATTCCTAGCTAATGGCATTGGAGCATAGCCACATCAGTATTTGGATGCTTGGGATAGCTTCTCCATTTAGAGAGGTGAAAGGCCAGGTCTCAGCCTCTAGAAATAAACCGCAACAGCTATTGAACTTCTCCAGACCCCTGCCATATCCCCTTGTGGCCCCAAACATTCCTTTCTCTGCTGCAGCCTGTCAGCTCTGACAAAATGAAGTTAACTCAGCCGAAACTTACCTCATCCACATAACTGAAAGGCCCTTAGAGACCATTTTATCACAACTTTCCTCATTTTGCAGAACTTATAAACTTCCTTTGCTCTATTTCCATATTCCAAAGAGTCCCCAAGGTTGTCTCATAATAAAAATCAAGAACAAAGCAAGAGCAAAGTTAATCCAGGAAGTAAACTACCATGGGGGTTCAGCTTGGCTGGTGGAGGTCTGAGTCATCAGAAATGCAACCCTGGTCTCCAGATTTTATAGGGATGTTCTTCAAGGATAGAGAGAAAGACCTGTGGTGAGTTAGCTCAAAAGCTTTTTATGGGGTGGGAATGCAACTGGAAAAGGATTGACCAGTTTTTCTCTGAGCTGGGCCTGTTTTGGATAGGTCTGCTTTCATTTCTCTGTATCTTACTAGTTCAGGCATTGTTGCTTACAAGATTTTTCCTTCTATTCTGAAAAGAGCATATGCAGCTGTGTTAGGTGGGCTTTGAAAGGTCCAGATTCCTTCACATACCTACATGTATAACAAGAGTCATTCACCTTCTAACACCTTCTAATAAACACACTCAAAGGAGACATTGGGACTTCACCATCCTGTAGCTTTATGTTGTCAGAAAAAAATGTGGAAGGAAATCTTATCAGTTTAAGGAAATGACTTATAAAGAAGCTTTGTTCACACATATGAAAAGGTCAGAACCCATCGTAACTCTGGATAATATTTAGTCAGGTATATTGAACCCATGGATCTGTGTGGGTGGAGTCACTATTTGGGGGTAACATGTTTTCTTCAATTCAGTTTTTCTCCAAGCTAGGACATCGGAATTTTCTTAACAAAGATTATACAATTGAATCATTAGGGTTAGAAAGGGCATTATCAAGTTAGGTAATTTGGGGAGAACCAGGGAAGTCACAGGGACAGAAGGTTAAATGGTCTGTGAATTGAGATCATTTTAACAAATTAGATTATTTAAGAATTTGGATTCAGGTTACACCCATGTGTCTTAGGTGCTCAGAAAATAACTCAGGAAGAGATCAGCACATAAATCCAACACTGTGTATCACTTGTCTTGGAAATTTAACTATTCCTCTCTTTCCTTAGATAAGTCTGATCAAGAAGACAATCACTTTTTTTTAAACTTTTTTAATTCATGCTCTTGCTTAGCTTTTCAAACACATGGTCATTTTTGTACAGTGCAGCCACTCAGATGCATTTGGATATACAATCCTGTAGCCTGCAATTCATTGACCTGATGGTGGGGTGCTCTAACTAGGAGGAACTACTACTTGTGGGGAGGATGATGGTGAGGGGTTGAAGGAGTTGCTAGCTCACAGATTAGTGAGAAGCCAGTCTAGCAGTTGTTTTCTAGCTATGTTTCCCACGGCTTCGTCAAGTTGTCGTTCCTTGGCAAACTTCATGACCTCTTGAAGAAGATCTCCTACGCTGTATCCCTTCTCTGCTGCCTTAGCAGAGACCTCAGGAAGCTGTGGGAGAGACGAGAGATCATTTGAGCCACCTGGCGGTTTTGGAGGAAGGACCCATCTGTACAAATCAAATTGTCCCCAGTGCTGTTGACTCTACAATTAGAGTCTAGAGTGCCACAGACCCAGGTCATCCTTTTTATTCTACTATCCTCAATGAACAATTCTGAAATCAATTGCGTTCACTAAGTATGTCTCACCAGGAACTTCCGTTTGTCTATGATAGGTAAGCCAAGGTTTGGAGCTGCCATTCCGCCACTTTCTTAAAGTATCAATATTTTATTTCTTTGGAACCCATCTAATGAAGCAACCATAGCTGTGGGATGTGTGTGTGTGTGTGTGTGTAAGAGAAATAAAGAATGTACATGTCTTTTGTGTGTATGAATGCTGACTCCCTATGGGGTATGGAAAAGAGGACCAGAACTAGGGTGAGGCAAATGAGGCATAAAATTTAAGAAGGCACTTACTCTAATGAGTATTTATTGTGCGCTCAAGTGTCTCACTTGCCCACCCTAGTGTCCCTGGCCTGCTGAGGAGACTGTGCTGTCTCTAAGAATAATAAATAGAAGTTCTATAGAGACAACCAGAGCAATGGGTACTGAGGTTCCAAGTTAGGGTACTTTGAGAGCTTTGATCTACACACCAGAAAGTAAAAGAGGGAGGGGGGGGAGGAAGAAGAAATATCAAAATGGAGAAGATTAAGACAACTTTTAAGGTCCAGTCAACTTTTAAGGTCCTGTGCATGGCTTCTCATTTGAAAATCTCTTCCCTACTGGAAAACTCAAAATAGAAAGGGAGCAACAATTGTCTTTTTCTAGTTGTGACATTACTTTCTTTGTGCTTACTGTGAATTTGGGGGAGTAACATAGGGAAAATAATAAGAGACATATTTTTTAATGGTTTCTGAGAGACAAGAAAAATGGGTCCATTGGGGGCCTTAAAAGTCAAAGCCAAAACTTAGAAATTAGTCCCCAGTAGTTTACTGAATAGTGTTTTGAAAATGTCACTCATAAAATGAGTCAATTTCAGTGCATAGTGGAGACCCAAAACCCATCTGTAGGCAACTGGACATCCCCTTACAGAAGAGTCGCAGGGAGGAGACGAACCTGTCAGGGTGCAGTGTAGCACTGATGAAACATACAACTTTCCTCTAGTTCTTTAATGCTTTCCCCCCCTCCCCACTATCATGACCCCAATTCTACCTTAAAAATCTGGCTAGGCCAGAGCATGTACATGGGTACAGATAAGAGGTGGAAACACAGGGAATCCAGGAGAGATAAACCCCTCAGGACCAATAATGAGAGTAGTGATACCAGGAGGGTAAGGGTAAGGTGAGGGGAGAAAGGGGGAATCGATCACAATGATCTACCTATAACCCCCTCCCGGAGGGATGGATAACAGAAAAGTGGGTGAAGGGAGACATTGGTTATTGTAAGACATGAAAAAATAATAATTTATAAATTATCAAGGGCTCATGAGGGAAGGTAGGTGGGGGAAGGAGGGGAAAATGAGGAGCTGATACCAAGGGCTCAGGTAGAAAGAAAATGTTTTGAGAATGATGAGGGCAACAAATGTACAAATGTGCTTGACACAGCGGATGGTTGGATGGATTGCAATAAGAGTTGTATGAGCCCGCAATAAAATGAGTTTTTAAAAAATGAGTCAATTTCACTTTCCTCTGCATAGACACAAGGTGTACTGTGCAGAGCCTCACATATCCTGTGATTCACAGATTGTGTCTCTTTATGATGTCAAAGTAATTAGTGTGTCACATAGTAAAAAGCAAACTTGAATTTTAAAATTGGACAAATACACACACAATGGAATATTATGCATCTCTAAAAACAATGATGAAACTGTCAAAGACTTCATGACAGGGACAAATTTAGAAGACATGCTAGTCAAGCTCATAAGACAAATACTAGATGACATCACTATAAAGAAAAAAAAGAAAATTGATTTTTACATAAAAAGAAGCAGACTTTGGAGGGTGTAGGGATCGACAGAGTGGAGAGAAGGGCAGGTACATATATTGTAACTTTATCATAATTTAAAAAAGAAATACACTAGATTAATTTTTTTCTGAGAAAGATGACATTAAGTTTATGAGTCATCTTCTAGTTCCCAATGTCTTTGCATCAATGAATATGGTCCAATTGGGAAAAAAAACACCTAGTTATTTCCTAAAGTGGGGGCCAAGTTCGTGCTGTAAGGACAAGTCTATGTACCCCATACCCTCCTTCGGCCACGCCAACCTTCTGTGTGTGTCTTGTTGCATTGCTTACCTTCTCCAGTTGTCCCTCATCATCGCCCATGAAGTAGAGCATTGGAACATTAAACTGAGAGGCTGCAATCCACTGAAGGACAGCTTGGAGTTGCTTTTGCAAGCTACTTGTAGAACACTGGTTATTGACAATGACTTCAGGCCCGGGGATGTCTTGATGGTTCTGCGACATCATATGATCATGACCACATCTGGAGCTACTGGCTTGATAATTGGGGTTATTTGCCAAAGCTGCTTGTTCTTCCAATTCAGCAAGGGCTGCCCCATTGCTGCTATATTTAGCCATGATAAGGCACAACTTCATCACAGATTCTACAAGTTGATCTATAAATTGGCGGTTCACTTGCTTCATCCCACTGATGAAGTCAAATTCCTGGTTTTCCTGGCATAGTTCTTCCACTCTGTCAGGCTTCTTGGATATGGAAGCTGACTTACTTGTCCTTGACTCAGAACTCTTGTTCTCACCTTCAGATATATCCTCACAGTTGAAAGGGCTTTCACTCAGTAGCTTCTGAATCAGTGTTAACACAATGTTTGACATATCCTGTTTCTGAGAGTCCTGCTGTTGATTCTCCTTTAGCGAAGTAGATGGCCCAGGAGATCCTCGAGATTCTAGATGCTTCATTGAAAGTGATTTGCCACTTTGACCACTTCCACACTTCTCATACTGGGTACTTTGAGCCATATAGCCCATGGTAGAACCAGGACCTTCATCTTCGAACAAGTCTTTGCCCTTGGCCTGCTGGGTCAGATGGTACTGGATTAGCATAAGAGCAGAGACAATCAAGTCCTTTGCCAGTGAATCTGTGGAAGGGCTGATTTTTTCTCTTTTCTCCTCTTTATTGGGACTTATTTTGCTAGGCACCTTGCCTTGGTTTCCTTGCTTTTGGTTCCACATGGTCAGGCTCTCCTTGAGGATATGTTCACTGACTTTCTCAGCACTCGTCAGTGACTTGCATTGCTCCGGTTTCATTTTGCCTTTGTCTTTTCCTTTCATTTCAGCTTTCATGCTGGAGAATTCAAGACTCTGATTTTTACATTTGGAATCATGGGACCCAGCTTTCAAAGATGCATATGAAAGACACTGAGATTTCGCCTCTTTCTTCTCACCAAGAAGGGCGCTGACGAGACGCTTCAGCATGGCCTCCATGATGTCTGCTGCATTTTGTTTCCCATGGTTGAACAGATTTCTCTTAACAGCTGAGACAAAATCTGAGTCAGTCATCAGAACCCCAGTAATATTATGCAGATTCTTCATGCAGGAATCAATCAAATCAGACACAATATCTTTGGTGTGCTTCAACAATACTCTCTTCAGGACCACACATGCTGGAATTGGCTTCCCAGAGCTGTGTACTTTCAAGGTCTTCATAACGGAAACCATCATGTCAGAGGCCACTTGATTTGCATAAACCATGAGTCCTTTGCTGATAGAATCTGCAAATTCTTTGCTATCTCTCTGGCACATCTGCTTGTCTGCACTCTTGTTCTTGTTGGACAATTCACTATACAGAAAGGCTTTCCGGCCACCTTCCCGGCCCTCTTCCCCAGTGCCCTGCATTTCTGCAGAGGTTACTTCTACAGCATCATGAGCCATTTCAGAAGCAATCTTGCTCACAGCACTGCGGGGGCTGGTCTTCCCTTTATCACTATTTTGGGGATACATTGAATGATGAAGACATTTGCTGCCACCTTCCAGCTTCTCCTTGATTTCCTTACGGGCCATTTGGATTACTAGGGAAGACAGTCGGTTGACATAGAAGGAAAGGTCATCCATAGAACATTCTCCATCAGGGGAGATAACTGCCCTCTGAGTGCTGGGAGATTTGGCTGGCGGAGTTGAAGGACTCTGGTTATTGTTTGTGTTTTTGGCTGCTGTCATTTCTAGATGTAGGCTATGAGGTCGCTGGCCCATGTAATCCATGTTTAGTTCGTCAGCGTAGACACTGTAGCAGTTCCCAGAGGATAATTTGTGATATTCACCATCTCTATCTCCTACTTTATGTTTACAACTAGAAGCCGAGGGGCTCAGTGCATGTTGGAAGCCCAAGGCATACTTCTGGAGATCATTGAGAAGCCAGTTAAGGACACTTATGGCATCAGAGGGAGCTTGTTTGAAAAGACACACGGATCCCTCCGTCTAAAAAGAAAGAGAGAAGAAAAAGAAGAACACCTAGCCATATTTCCTTTATTTTATTTAGAAACTAAATCTTCTAAAATGCACCGATTAGTGATTTGTCTCTTCAGAACTTGTATGGGATTATAGCATTCATACAATTATATTCATTAATGCACATTCAAGCAGAATTGGTAGCAACACAAGCTGTCATTCTGAAAGTAAGTATATTTGTGAATTTGATTAAAAATGCCATGTTTGTAAATTCATATGAGAATGTATTCACATCTTAATATATGTCAAAATCTGTGAAAATGTGTTTGCTGCATGTATGTCAGTGTAGGAGTACTTATATGCGATGTATGTATGTGTGCATAAATGTATGTCTTGTCATTGATGTGAATTGATGAGTCACACTGTGAATAATGATTATGTATGTCAATATATCAGTGTATGTGGGAGAATGTACCCATCTATAGTTAGTGTGTGTGAAAATGTGCCAATGTGTATGTATGCTTATGCATATGCCAATGCACATGTATTATGATGAAGAAGCATGTTTAATAATGGGTTGATATGGATATACACTGTATATGTCTACTGTATAGAACTATATGTGTATTCTGTGTGCATATTTGTACACATATGTAAATGTCACAATATGGATATGTCATAATATGTATGTCTCTTTTTATGTGAATGAGCATGTACATTTGAGTGCCCAAAAAACTATAACCAAACCCACTGCCATCACGTTGATCCTGATTCATAGTGACCCTATAAGGCAAAATTGAACAGCCCCATAGGATTTTTGAGATTATAAATTTTCATAGGAACAAGTAGCCTCATTTTTCATGCATGGAATGGTTCATGGGTCAGGAGCTTAATGCCTGACCCACAGCACCATTAGGGCTCCTATCTATCTATCTATCTATCTATCTATCTATCTATCTATCTATCTATCTATCTACCTATCAATCCATTAGCATGTATCATGTAACTATAAATGCATTAATATATGTTAAAGCATACATACACATGTTAACACATATTAATTACCATATCAATGAATATGTGTGTTAAACATGAATGTGTGCACACACAGCTGATTATGTAATGACTGTGTATACCAATAAATTAGGTACCAGTTTATATTATGCTATGCCAGCCAAGACTTGAGAATGTGTGCCAGTATTAAACATATCTGGCATTTGTGTCGATGTGTGTATATTAGCAAGTGTATTAACAAATGTCTTACTTTTGATTCAGAACTGACTATCAATTGATTTCATTTTATTTTTTCTTTGCATAAATTTGTATGTGTGTATGTCACATTACCAAGTATGGCCATGTCTATGAATATTCATGCATATTATGTATAAGTGTGTATTAAAATACCTGAGTATGTATGCAAGCATGGCAAGATTTTGTTTGGAATAAGTACCTGGATATCGAGAGGGTATTCTGAGATTCTGTGATCAATCCTATTATTAAACATCTGGGCACTGAATTTATTGTTGCCTTAAATTCAGACTTATGTTCTCTAGAATGTTATAGTATTCATATTCGAGGGCATGTTTGACAATAATCCTCTTACCATTTCTGAATCAGAGTCATCAAATTTAACATTGGCCTTTGGGAATTTGAAAAAGTGGAATCTCAGAAGCCAAGTATACCTTAGACTGGTCTTGCTTCTCAGTGTCTTTGATGACAATGATTTCTTTTTCTTCCAGATTCTCCAGGTTTAAGTCGCCTTCAGAACAGGAATCAGTGCCGTCCTATGGGATGAAGGGGCAAGAATCGGATGGATCGTTGCTATTTCTCGAAGTCACTGCTCCCTTGGCCCAGGCTACCATGCCTGAGCATGACTTTGTTGTCTTCTGAAGGCTTTCACAAGAGTCATCATTCTCAAGAACACAGTTCAAATGGTTAGAAAAGAATGCAGGATGGAAACAGACAACACACAGAGAAAGCAGAATAAATGATGGTATGTTGAAGGGATTGCAATGGATGAGGTCAAACAAAACATAAATGGATTGTTGAACGTAAGATTGATGATGATATCCTCTGTAAAACTTCACCCAATTCATTAAAAAAGTTTTACAAACGTGTAAAGGACAATATTACATTAATAATCAACCTTTGTGAGTATTTTTCCTTCTCTTTTCTGACATGCTTAGCTATTGCAACCTTATCTGCAGCTAGAGTGAAGTAAGACTTGATATCAAGAGTGACAGCAAAATTTGAACCAGGAATCCTGGGTTTATGAGAATAACAGTTTTCCCACTAATTCCCCTCCTTCCCATCCTTTGCCATGATCTTTCTCTTTCTGCATGCTGTTTGTGAAAACTCTTTTAGCACTCTCCCCGCCAAATCCAATTGTAAGAGGAGCAAAGAATTCTCACCTTGGCATCTTTATCTTCCACATTCAAGGTGGACACATCGACAAAGCATATCTACAATAAATTAGGAGGAGGACATATTTAGGAAAACTGTAGCAAAAAGGCCATAATTTTTCTTTCAGAAGGATGATAATAGCCCCTACCTCACAGTATTCATATGAGGATTGACTGAGACAGTGCATGTAAAAAATATTAAGAGTTCCTGACACATAGTAAACACTCAATAATCACTATTATTATTGCTATTAGGCAGATAGATTATTAGCATTATTATAGTTCCTAAATGAGGATACCAACCTGCCATAGAGAGAGACCAAAAGTGCAACACTCCTATTTTATAGCAGGGAGATGGAGAAGTGAAGTCAAAGGTGAATCTTAGATTATAACTCATGTTCCCTGGCTCCCAGTTTAGGGTACTTTTTATTATACAAGTAGTAAACTGTGGTATTTTTACTAATTTTGATATAGAAAATTGTAGGTGGTACATAATTAAACATTTCTGTGTTTAATAGGTGCATTTTTATTGTGCCTAAAGTAAAGTATATACTAGAATATAGAATTTGTAGTATCAATAATAGTGCTTAGGGTGATGATAATTTTAAAAATTTAAGACATATTAAATACATATTAAGTAAATATTATGGGCGATGCTTTAACATTATAAAAATGTAAAGTATTATGCAACTATGAAATTTGGGAAAGCATGAAGTACTATGCCCTATTGAGGGAGTCCTCTTTAATGAAATATATTGGTAGCTAGGTGACATTATGATGTTTTAAAATGTATTAAGTAATAGGTAACTAGGCAACTACCACTCCTACCACTCCTCTTGCTCTCTTCTACCAACCCTGCCCATTTCTACTACATCACTCCCATACTTTTTATCTCCTATGCGATGTATAAGCACATTGGCCCTGGAGACCTTATTGAACTCAGCTGTTTGAAGAAATCACCATGTCCTCTCTCTTAGTCTATCCTATTCCCCTAGATGTCCCTGGAGATCCCTACACCAATCCGTTCCATTTCTTGGTAAAACTAGTTTTTTAATATTACCACTTTTCGGTCCTGATCTTGTTGTCCAGCTGGGCTGTAGAGATCGACCTTGCACACACCCCTGCGGCTATGTAACCAGTCAATATTATCAGACATCTGGAAAAAGAAAAGAGATCTGAAAAGCTTATTTATGGTGTTTAGTGACTGTGTCAGTTTGAATAGTCTCTAGAGGACTTCTTGGAACCCATATACATTTAGGATAGACACTGATGGAGTGAGCAGTGTGGGAAGGTTACTCTGGAGTGTTGGAGTGATACTCAGGATCATTGGTGTTAGTATCAAGTTTTGAAGCAGTTAGCGGGATTATTATCTTTTAGTAAAATCCATAGTTTAATTTAAACCCATACACTCAAACTTTGGATCCATGGAATTTTTTTTTCAGAAAAATGGTCACCTAGGAATTAAATAATTTTTGATATCAGAAGTCTATGTCTCAATCAGCTAATGAGTGTTTATGATAAAAATAGATCAAAGGGCAGTAGCTTGCCTTTTTTCAGTCAGTCCTCAGCCTACTCAACCATCCTCCCCCTGCCCAAATTCTCTATCAGGTCTAGAGATTGTGGGAGATTAAATGCATTCATTTACTTCTACCCATCCCTATTAAATCTTACCTGTCTTAATTTTTCTCTACTCACTTCTGGATACATTTAAAAAAAAAACCTGATTCAATTTTAACTAATTCAGTTCATCCAACCTTTCTCATGACAAGAAAAAAAGTGAAATTAGGTAATTATCACTCAGGACCCTTGGACAAGTCTAAGGTCAATGTCAGTAAAGTAAATCTTTATTATTTTTTAAATGTAAGATTCCAACATCACCAAGTCTAATAGCCACAAATAACCAAGAGACAAATATCCAAGGAAATATCAGAGTGTGATCCATAAGATTAAGCTTGTTTTTATTTTAGAAAGAAAAAGTACTCTTTTTCACTCTCAATTCAATCTTTCTGCCATATCCTACGTGACCAGTACAGCTGAACTCTCCCCCCAAAAAACATCATGTGTGCACGCGTGCGCATGCGTGCACACACACGCACACATGTGGGCTTGCTGTGTGTGCCTTGCTATTGAGTCAATGACCACTCAAAATGATTCTCTGTGGGTTTTCTAGACTGTAAATGTTTTCAGGAATAGAAAACCCAGTATTTCTTCCTCAGAGCTACTGGTGGTTTTGAACTGCCAACCATAAAAGCTCAGTAAAGTTGTTTCGGTATTTTTTATTTTGTCTGTTGCACTTTGATTTTTTAAAAATAAACAAGAAAAACCTCTTTGCCAAGTATTAGGGACTGTCAAAATCCTCTTTATATGTATCCTTTCCCTTGACCTCGTTTAAAATTTAAACAGTTTTCCTCTAACTCTCCCAAATGATCTCTCTCATCTTCTTCCATTTGTTTCCCCCTCCCTTCTCACACTCCTTTCCTCCCTCCTTCCTCCTCTCATTCCCCTCTTCTCTCATTCTCTTTCTTCCCTCCTTCTGTGCCTCCTTCCCTTCCCTTCTCATTCTCCATTCTCTCATTTCCCCTCTGCCTTCCCTTTCTGCTTTCTCTCTTCTTCCCTGCTTCTACTCCTCCCCTCTCCCTCTTTTCCTTTCCTTCCTCCTCTCGTCTCCCTCCTTTTCACCTCTTCTTCTTCTCTCTCTAAACTCCCACAATTTATCGTCTCTGCCACACCCTCCAGACCTTTATTTTGAAAAGATCTAGTTTTAAAAATATCTCGGAATTCTGGAAAAAGGTTTCCTACACCCTCAGAAGAAAGTGTTTTCTTTCTTTCTTTTCTTTTCTCTCTTTCTTAACAGCTAAAGAACATTAGCCCAGAGAAAAAGGAGAACATAGACATCCCTCGTGTGCTTTGTATATAGCCTCAAGTTAAGTCCTAAAGAGTTATAAAAATAAAACATTTGAACTTATTACCTTGAGAATGAAGTTCTCTCAAATTTGGATGAAAAAACGCCACCCAGAAAAGAGATGTGCCCCTTTAGATGGAACAGGGCCGTGCCAAGTTCTTGGGCACCTGCAGCTGGCTGCTACCCCTCTCAGCTGTTGGACCTGACTGGTGGGCCAGGCTTTGCCTGCTGTTATCTGACCCTGAACTATGACAGCACAGGCTGTTGTGTCATAATGCCAGCCTAGCGACATTGGCTAGGGTGTGGCAGGTTGACAAGCTCGGTAGCGTTTTCAAATCAACACTCTCTCAGACTGCTGAAGAAGAAACTTGAATGTCAATCCTGGGAGGTTACAAATATTTCTTTCATATTTTCCCAAGTTCTTAGTCCCTGGAGCTCTCCTTTCCTTTCTTCTCCCTGATAGGCCTCAAAAGTAACCCCGTTGTATTAGAATGCACAATACTGTTTCGCGAAGCTTCCCTTAACCAGACTAAAATGAAAACTTTAATAGCTATTCTGAACATCTAAGCAGTTCGGTGGGGTCTGTGCTTTCCTTATACAGAATTTATGAATATAAAAGGGGTTAAAAAGTTCATTGAAGAAATCCATTCTCTTTTATCTCCCTACTGCTATGGACATTTTGACGCTTCCTTTTATTAATTTAAAAATCTTAGCTAGTTTATCTTTGTTTTTCCTATTAGATAATCAGAGATGGGGGGCAAGAAATTCTTAGGTTTATGTAGAAATAGAAATATTGATTAATTTCTCGACACGGCGAGTAGAAAATAGAAAGCTGAGACTGCCTTGAGAGATTTGGTGACTTTGCTTCACCATAAAGACATCCCCTGTACTTGTTCGAAAAAGTCACACCGACAAAGAGGACTTTATCAAGAAAGGGAAAAGTCCGTTTCAGACTGGGAGGAACATTTCAGGAACTACATCAGATAGGGACCTAAAATCCAAAAATCAAATTTCTCAACTGAACAGCAAAAAGACAAACAATTTTAAAAATTATTAAATAACTTGAACAGACACTTCACCAAAGTGAGTAATCCAAAGGTCAATAGATACATGAAAAGATGATCAATAGCATTAGCTATTACTAACTAGTCCATTGCCATGGAGTTGATTCCTATGAACAGCTCCTCGATATGAAAACCTAGAGAGCCCCATAGGGTTTCCAAGGCTCTCAAATTTTACAGAAGCATGCTGACACATCTTTCTCTCGAGGAGCAGCTGGCGACTTAAAACCACAGACATTTAGGTTAGCAGATGAGCACTTAAACACTGTGCCACCAGGGCTCCTTTCATTAGATATTCTAAAAACCAAACTCCCTGCCATCGAGTCTGACTCATAGTGACCCCCTGTGGGTTTCTGAGACCGTACATATTTACAGTAGCAGAAAGCCCAGACTTTATCCCGAGGAGCTGCTGGTGGTTTTGAACTGCCAACTCAGCTCTTAAAACCACCAGAATTCCCTTCATTTTCTGTTAGAGGAATATGCAGGAGTTAATCTAGTCCATATCCCTGGGGCATCAAATGCATTGTGAAAGAGGGGCACACCTGATGAAGCCATATTCCAGCATGGGGGCTGATGAGTGGGAGTCTGAGCCATGCCAGGTTCCTGGAGGGGACACAGACTTTGTGCTCAGGCAAGTGGTAGTGGAAATTTGAATCTACCACTTGTCTCCGGTGGAGGCATTCAGTTTCCATGACTCTGGGCAGTAGCTTGGAGTTCAAGTGGCTCCGCAGTGGCAGCGGGAGGACAGGTTGAGCTGTTTTTCTTTTTCAGTTGTTTTGTTTTGTTTTGTTTTGTTTTAGTTGTTTACACTATCTGCCTGTCTTTGTCTGTTTCTCCCTGGCAATTACAGAAATCAATCTCAGGAAATGGACCTTGATAAAAAACAGCAACCAGTTCTGATTTTAGTGATTAGATTTCCTGATTGTTTTGTTGTTTGGATAAACCACAAGTGGAGACACAGTACAAATCGTTGGAGTCATCCCAAACTTTCCACAAACTTCTGTTGACCAGAGAATTTGCGAACTCCTACCCTTGGGCACTTGACTGCACTCCTATGGTGTGCACCCTGGGTGGACACCTTACAAACACACACTAGTAACTGAGAAAGAGAAAGTAGCTATTGATTCCAGCTTGGGTGTTTGTGTACATGTGTATGTGTGTGAATGTGTCTAATTATTTACTTAGTCTTGTTATTTCTGTGTGCCTTTGTATTTTTTATTTTGCTTTGTTTTGTTTGTTAGTTTTCTTTTCCTGTTCCAGCTGTTGGGGGCAAGTGTCCCTACATGACCAAGCCACCCTCACACTTCCAACAACAACTAGTGGGCAAGGGCCACAACCTACTCCATAACCACTCTTCAACCAATACAAAGATAAAAACAACACAATGCCTTATATACAACACATAATTCCAGCTAACAAAGGATCAATAAATAATTACATAAATTAGTGATCAATACATAGAAACAAGGGACCCTCCTGGGGAAGAAGAAGCATAGGAAATACCAGAAGAGGAATTCAGAACAACAAGAGAGCTATGGGAAAAATATTAGAAACACTTAGGAAAACGCAACAATAGCAATCTGATAAAAATAAATTAAAATTAGGAACCATACGAAAACATCAAATTGAAAGTTAGCAGATTAATACTGATAAAACCAGTTAAAACCAGATAACACTTTGAAAAGGCAGAGCAGTAGAATGGAAGGAATGGAAGGCTAAATCAGCCTGAAGACCAATTTCTTGATACCAATCTATGAGAAGAACAATCAATAAAATGAACAAGAAAGTCTAGAAATTATGTGGGATATTATCAACAGAAATAAGTTAAGCCTGATTAGTATTCCAGAATATGGAAAATACCTTGACTTAGGTCAGGTTCACCTTAGTCCTCAAGGTAATATCCTTGCTTTTTTAATACTCTAAAAAGTCTTGTGTAGCAGATTATGCATTGCAATACATTTTTTATCTCTTGACTGCTGCTTCCATGAGCATTGATTGTGAAGCCAAACTAGACAAATATCCATGACGACTTCAATCTTTTCTCCATTTATCATTATGTTACCTATTTGTCCACTTGTGATGATTTTGGTTTTCTTTACATTGAATTGAAATCCATACTGAAGGCTACAATCTTTTTTCATTTTTTTAAAGATCATTTTATTGGGGGCTCTTACTGCTCTTATAGCAACACATACATCAATTGTATCAGGCATATTTGTACATATGTTGCCATCATCATTTTCTAAACATTTGCATTCTATTTGAGCCCTTAGTACCAGCTCCCTCCCCACTCCCCACTTTGTGATCCCTGGATAAATTATAAAATATTATTAATTTCATGTCTTACACTGACCACTGTCTCCCTTTCCTGTGTTTTCTCCCCCCACCCACCTTCCCCCTACCCACCTGATATCACTACTCCCATTTCTGTTCCTGAGGGGTTTATCTGACATGGATTCCATGTGTCCTGAGTTTTGTTTTTTTTTTTCCTTTT
>NW_022103916.1:3686833-3688100 GCF_000313985.2 Echinops telfairi | reverse complement strand
TGAAAAGCAGGATTGGGGCCATGGTAGTGAGGAAGCCTCATGGAACCAGAGGAATATTGTGTGTTTTATCGGTGCTAAACTTCAACCTGGTTGGCTCATACCTTTCTTTTGACTCTTTTGTGAGGGGTTGTCCCACTGTCTACATATAGATTTTGGTTCTCTGCTCTGAACCCCCTCATTCTCAACAATATGTTTGTTTGTTCATTTTGGGTTTTCTGCTGCCTGTGACTTGATCCTGAGGACACTTCATGATCACACAGGCTGGTGTGCTTCTTCCAGGCGGCCTTGTTGCTTCTCTGTTAGATGACTACTTATTTCACTTCAAACCTTTAAAACACCAGATGCTATACCTTTTCATAGCCAGCCACCATACGCTTTCTTCACCTCACTTGCACACCCATTTTGTCTTCAGTGGTTGGCTGGGAGGCTGAGCATCACAGAATGCCAGGTTATTAAAACAAAGTGTTCTTGTGTTGAGGGAGGGCTTGAGCACAGGCCCAAAGTCTACTCATTTCCTCAATGTATTGCCGTATAAATATATGTACCTATGCCAATACCTCTATTTTTATGAATTAATATATTTATGTAAGTGCACACCTATGTTTGTACCTCTTTCCATAGCTTTGCTTCCTAGACCTCTGTTTCCTTTTACCGTCCTCCTTTCCTGCCATCACCCACCATCACACTCTCCCTTCTTCTGCCTCTTAGTCATTCCTCTCAGCTAGATTGCTGTTGCTCCAAATGTCCCCCAGGATCTCGACATCGTTGTTAATTTGAATTCCATAGTTGTTCTTCTATCTATGGCGTTGTTTTCTCATGGCTCCCTTCTCCCACCTCCTCCTCCCCCAAGTCCCTCTGAACTCTTCTGTCCCATTGCTTTCTCCTAGGGCTTGCTTCCCACGACTATCTTTTTTTATATTGTTTTATTAGGAGCTCATGCAACTCTTATCACAATCCATACAGACATCCATTGGGTAAAGCACATTTGTGCATTCACTGCCCTCATCATTCTCAAAACATCAGCTCCTCATTTTTCCCCTCCCTCCTCGCTCCCCCCTCCTTCATGAACCCCTGATAATGTATAAATTATTATTTTGTCATATCTTACACTGTCCAACATCTCCCTTCACCCACTTTTCTGTTGCCCAGCCCCCAGGGAGGAGGTTATATGTAGATCCTTGTAATTGGTTCCCCCTCTCCAACTCACCCTCCCTTTACCCTCGCAGTATTGTCACTCACACCACTGGTCCTGAAGGGATCATCTGCC
>NW_022103916.1:3682405-3684012 GCF_000313985.2 Echinops telfairi | reverse complement strand
CTGTCTCCCTTCCCCTCTGGTTTCTGTTGTTCTTCCCCCTGGATGGGGATGTGTGATTATGTGCCATTCATTGTGATCGGTGCTCCCCTCCCTCTCTCTCTCACTCCTCCCCTTTTGTTATCTATTCCCAATCCTGTTCCTGGCTTCCGTGTGTTGTGAGTTTTATCTCTTGCCTATACCTATGTACATGCGCTAGTCTAGTCTAGATTGGGGTTGCGGCACTGGTCATGATAAGCGGGGGTGGGGGTGGGGATGAGGAAGCAAACCTCTAGGGAACAGAGGCATATTGTGTGACTCATTAGTGCTCTACTGCACCGACCTCTCTGTGGGGGATATTCCATTATCCATAGATGTGCTTTGAGTCTCCACTCCAATCCCCCTCCATTCTTGCCAATGCATTTTGTTTGTTTGTTGTGAATCTTCTGGTCGTCGTTGCCATTCTGGATGACACCTCATGATCACACCGACTGGTGTGCTTCATCCTTGTGGGCTTGTTGCTTCGCTGTTGGATGGCCACTTGTTTAACTTCAAGCCTTTAAGACATCAGAAACTATATCTTTTAATAGCCGGGCACCATCCCCTGTCTTCACCACACGTGTTTATGCACCCATTTTGTCTTCAATGATCATGTGGGTGGGTGGGGGGTGAGCATCACAGAATATCAATTTGTTAGAACAAAGTGTTCTATTGAGGGAAGGTATGAGCTGAGGCCCAAGGCCCATCTCCAGCTTCAGTGTATTGCCTTATAAATATATGTACATAGGTCCATACCACTATTGTTATGGATTAATGTATTTGCATAAGTGCACAGCTCTGTTAATCTCCCTATCTATGCCTTTGCTTCCTAGAGTTTGCCTCTGGTTCCTTTTGCCTCCTCCTGCCCCGCCATCACTATCCCCCTTCTTCCCCCTCTTCGTGCTTCCTCTCCTCTAGCTTGGTGTTGCTCTAATACTCACAGGATCTCTAACCTCTCCTAGATGCTGGTTCTGCTACCCTTGTTGTTCCCCTGTCCATGACTCCGTCTGCTCACTACAAACCCTACATAGGTCCAGGTCTGTTTGCTGGTCCCCATGATCCCTGAGGGAGATCTGGGGGCTGCTCCTCCTCACCCTAAGTCCATTCTTGGGGATCCTCAGGGGCTCTGTGACTCGGCTTTACTCCAATTGCTGATCTGCTATGCTCCATTCCTACATTGTCTCCCCACCGTGTGTCCCCATTATTGTCCCCTGTCTCCATATGCTCCAGTTAGGGGACAACGTATCTTGAGCTTCTGGTAGTCCCACAGTCCTCTCTGTGCCCCAGCAGCTCCATGCAGGGACCTCATACTCTGGGCGTGATGTGCCCATATGGATTCTAGGCTGACTGCCCTTTTCTCTTTTTCCTTCTTGGTTTGCTTCTGTCTGGATATGGTAATTTGGTTCCTTCCCTCCCCTAGTGTCATTCTCTGCGGCACACACTTCCAGGGTAGGGGTCAGGCTGGTTCTGGTTGGGGCTGATCCTGTAGTCCAGCCTTTTCATGGATTCCTCCACGTGTTACATTGCCCTCCTGGTTTGATGCATCATGGTGGAGTCTGTATACACACTCCAATTCTGTGGAGATACAACCA
>NW_022103916.1:3679805-3681343 GCF_000313985.2 Echinops telfairi | reverse complement strand
CTCTGCTACTGTGTTTTGTCTCTCTGGTTTTTTTGTTGAGAGTGATGTAGTCTGTTGATTTTTCCTTGATCTTTTTGTAGGTCCCATGTTTCTGGGAGACCATGGACTCCTTAGGTCTTTCTCTATGTTACTATTAAGGATGCCTTCAGGGCCCTGCCTGTGACCTACTATAGAGGTAGTTCAGACTGCCCTGTAGGCAGAGTTCCTCGATGGTTCAGTGGCCAACAGTGGTGAGGAGTTTCAGAGCCTGGAGTGGGGGCTGAAGCCTATGTGTATGCCCCTGGGCTGCTTTGACCTGGTCTGTCCAGGCATGCTTAGCAGCCTTTTCCTTGTTTAATTAATTTTTTTTCATTCCCTTCCAATTTTTAAAGATGCCTAATAGAAGGCAAAGGTGGAAGAGGCCTCGCTGCCACAGGAGGTGGTGCTGATCTAGGACTCTGAAGCCAGGCTATGTGTGGGGAATGAATGCTCTTCCGATCAAGCATACACTCCCCCCAGCTCCCTGTGGGCTTGTAGTGCTGAGCTGGTAGGCAGAATCAGTGCCAGCAGGAAGCACACCACACCTGTGAGCTTCCTGCACCAGCTGGAACCAGCTGGGGCAGCAAGGCGTAGCGTTCAGGGCCACCGGAGCTTGGAACAAGCTGCAGGGCGCTGCAATGGTGTGGGCCAGCCTGGCATCATCAAGTGTTTCAATTCCTCCTCACTTTCAGAAAGCAAGGTTGTATCATCTGCATAACAAAGGTTGCTAATAAGCCTTCCTCCTATCCCGATGCCAGATTTTTCTTCATATGATCATCACTTTCTCTGGTGATATTCTTTGCTTACAGATTAATATGTATGGTGAAAGAATACAACCATATTGTACACCTTTCATAATTTTAAATGATGCAGTATTCCCTTGTTCTGTTCACAGAACTACCTCTTAATCCATGTAGAAGTTCTAAATTAGCACAATGAAGTGTTCTGAAATTACCATTCTTCTCAAGGTTATCCATAGTCTTTTATGATCCACACAATATAGTCAACAAAACACAAGTAAACATCTCTCTAGCAATGTCTGCTTTGAGCCAAGATCCATCTGACATCACCAATGCTATTCCCTGTTCCACATCCTCTTCTGAATCCAGCCTGGTTCTCTTCTGAACTCTTCAAACTTCTGAACTTCTGAATCTCTTCTGAATCCAGCCTGAACCCTGTCGATGTACTACTGCAACCATTCTTGAATGATTTTTAGTAAAATCTCACTTGCATGTGATATAGATGATATTTTTCTATAGTTTGAGCATTCTGTTGTGTCACTTTTGGGGGGAATGTGTCCAAATGTGGATCTCTGCCAATCAGTTGATCAAGTAACTGTCTTCCAGATTTTCTGGCATAGAGGAGTTAGTGCTTCCAGTGCTTGCTGGAACATTTCGATGGGTATTCCATTAATTCCTGGAGTCCTCCTTTTGGCTAAATGCATTCAGAGTAGCTTAAACTTCTTCCTTCAGCACCATTGGTTCTTACTTATATGGTACCTCCTGAAATTGTGGGACATT
>NW_022103916.1:3677377-3678984 GCF_000313985.2 Echinops telfairi | reverse complement strand
TAGAATTATTCCATTTTTTCAAACCAGTGTGACATATTGACAGACAAGTGGCGGGTCTAGATGGTATATAGGTGTTAATTTGGGGAAAGGGGAAGATAATATTTTACAACAAGAAGAAAGACATAATAAGAAAAGGATCAGGTTAATTTAAATTGTTTAAGTTGCTGAATACAAAAAAATAGGGTCTGAAATGTAATCCCCTACCTAATTCTCCATAATGTTTTAAGGTTGAGACCTGTATTATGCTAGATTTTCTAGAGAAACAAAACCTGCTCACTCATATATGTATAAGGGAGAAATGTGTTTCAAAGAAGTGGCCCACAGCTCTACAGAGTGGGAAAGGCCAGTCAGTCTAACCCCAGTCCATGGGTCAGATGCTATCTGGAGAACCTTCTTGACTCACACAGCTGCTCACGAACCAGAAAAAATGAAGCAGAAGGAGGGCAGATTACAGGCTGGTGGAAGCAGAGTCAAGTGGACAAAGGCAGAAAACATGGGAGGCTGTCAACAGCTCCCAAAGATTTCAGGTTACATGGTAGCCACTGGCCCAAGTCAGAATCAGGCTATCAGGAAGAGAAAGAGACAAAGCCAGTTTCCACAGCATCCCTTTTATAGATATCAAATAAGCCACACCTCTAGGGGACATCATCAGGCTGTGACCTGTACCTCATGGTGGAAGGCTTACCGCCAAATGATGGAGAATCTCACCAGGCCAAATTGACACAAAAGCTATCACGATACCATATAACTCAGCAACCTTAATCCTAGGTATATACTCAGAAGAAGTGAAGGCCGGAACACAAACAGAAACCTGTACACCAATGTTCAGTGCAGCACATTTCACAATAGCCCAATGTAGAAACAACCTACGTGTCCATCAATGGGTTAATGGATAAACAAAATGCGGTATATACACACAATGGAATACTACTCAACCATGAATATAAATGACATGAACCTTGAAAACATCGTGCTGAGAAAAATAATTTAAGCTGCAAGAAAAATAAATACTATATGACCTTACTTATAGACAATAAGCAAATATATAGAAACTCAACGATTAATTGTTACAAAGTTTGAGAGGAGAGCTAAAGGAGGATTTATTGTTTGAAAGATGCTAAATTTATATTAATGATGGCAGAATGTTTTGAGAAATAATAGCAATAATGGTGGCATAACATTAAAAATGCAATAAATGTCATTGAATTATAAATGTGGAAGTTGTGTTAGCAAATGTTTTAGTGTATATATTTTCACCAGAATTAAGACAATATAAGGGTAGAAGACATTCCTACTTTTGTAGTACTGGAGTAGACTATTACTAAGAATCTTTGAATGGTGTGTGTGTGTGTGTGTAGCAATTTGGATGCTCTGATGACACTGCCACTCTGATGTTGCTTTTTGATTCAACCCTTTTTACTCTCCTAGACCCTTGACTGCCAGCTGGTATCAGAACTTTTACTCCATGACATCACTTTTTTTTTCTTTTTTAAATCATTTTTGGGGGGGCTCATACAATTGTTATCACAATCCATCCATCCACTGTGTCAAGCACATTTGTACATTTGTTGCCATCATCATTCTCAAAACATTTGCTTTCTACTTGA
>NW_022103916.1:3667958-3675004 GCF_000313985.2 Echinops telfairi | reverse complement strand
CACACATATATAACCGTATGAATAGTTCAGGGTCTGTTTGTTTTCCTTCACGTGTGCTTTCCAGTCAACTTCAGATGTGAATTAAAAATAATTTTATATAACCCCAAAAGTGATAGTGTTTAATATTCATGGCTCTGCCTTCCTTTCTTTTCTTGTGTGTGAACTCTGAGATTGCATGGCTTAAGTCTGCTGTTCACTTTTGATTGTGTTTGTTGTGGTCTGCTAAAATCCATAGGACAGGAATGCCTTTTACAGCACCCTTTTGTCAGGGGAAATTTTTTATAACTAAAAAACTTGAGGCTCATGTGCCACACTTATCTCTGTGGAATAAGAAGCAAATAAAGAAAATGTTTATGTATTCCCTAAGCACAAGAACATAAATCTCTAAGATAAATAAACAAAAATGGTCTTATATACCCATCCCAAAGGACAACCACCATGATGCAGGCCTGGAAAATGTCTTATGAAAGCCCCAAAGGCAAAACGAGAACTGCTGTGGATGATTAAAGACTCCCCATGCATTTTGATCATGTCATCCTGGAGGGATGGGAATCCACGGGGAGAAGGATGTTCAGAATCAAAAGAAGAAATATGCTGCTTTAGTGTATGAAAAGTATACCTTTAATAATCAAACATTTTAAAAGCTCAAACATAGAAATGTTAGATATGAAAGCCTCCTTTTCTAATCTTGTTTATTGTCCCAGACATCTTCATCTCTTCCATAACATGTGAACAATAGTACAAATCAACCCTTTAACTATGTTCTCAGTTTGAATTTGATCTGAAAAGCTATAAAAATGATAGGCTTTACAGTGTGATTATTAGAAATAATGTCAAAATGAAATTTAAATGAACTATTAACCTTCTTTAGATCACTGTGTCTGCCTGTTAGTCCTACAATGTTTTTTCCAACCTCAAATTTAGCTCATCAGGATTGGAAAAAGACTCATTAACAACCTATGATATGCAGATAGCACAACATTGCTTTCTGAACGTGAAGAGGACTTGAAGCACTCACTAACGAAGACCAAAGACTACATCCTTCAGTATGGCTTACTCTTCAACCTAAAGAAAACAAAAATCCTCCTAACTGGACCAATAAGCACCATCATATTAATGGAGAAAATATTGAAATTGCTAAGGGTTTAAATTAACACTTGGATTCATCATCAACACCTATGGAATTATTCAAGAAAACAAACAATGAATTGCATTGAGCAAATCGATTGCAAAAGACCTCTTTAACATACTTAAAAGTAAAGATCTAATTTTAAGGACTAAGGTACACCTGCCCCAAGCCCTCAATCACCTCCCGTGCATGTGAAAGCTGGAAATAAACAAGGGAGACTGAAGAGGAACTCATGCCTTTGAATTATAGTGTTGAAAAATATTGAAAGTATGATTGACTGCCATGGTATATTCTGTCTTATAAGAAGTACAGTCAGAATGCCCCTTAGAAGTGAGGATGGTGGGACTTAGTCTTAGTACTTTAGTAATGCTATCAGTAGGTACCGGTCCATAGGAAGGACATCATGCCTGATAAAGTTGGGGATCAGCAAAACAGAAGAGGAAAGGTCTCAATGTCTGCAACAATGGACCCAAACACAGGGATGACTGCATAAGAGTGGGCAGTATTTGTTACACATAGGGTCGTTATGAATAGAAACTGGATAGCACCTAATAACAACAGTAACAGCAGCATGATTGAATGAACCTGTGCTTCTTAGTACTGTGCAATCTTATGACTGAGGAAGTTTCAAGAGAAAATTTGGTCTTCAACATAATATGCCTGATAATCATTGGCATCGATGCCCATCTTTAACCATATTAAAGTAAAGTTTTCAATATTGATTCTAAACAAGCACCTAGATAGAAGTATTTTCATGTTTTTGTTTGTTTGGTTTTTAATTTCAGACGCCAGCAGTTAAGTGAATAGGTTTTTAAGTTTTGCGGGCTCTTCCTTTTAAGTAAGAGTTGGGGTTGGGATGCGTATGAGCAAGAAGAGGTCTGATTTTGTTTTTGTTCTAGTGTGGGAATGTCCAGCAGAGAAATTCCTTGAGAGAAAAAAAAGCAAAGAATAAAGGGGTATCACTTTAATGGTGGGTTCATTCTGAATGGACGAAGTACTGATCCTTTATCTCCCCCTGCTGGTCAGAGTAAAATGCCACCGGAGTACATTATTCTGAGGTGTTTGTTTTTGGTTGTGGTTGGTTTGGTTTTTTGTTTGCGTCACTTTTGACTGATGGAGAGTGCCTTTCTAACGCTTTTGTTCCATTGCATCTATGGTTTGTTAAAGGGAAAGCTTGATTTTCTAAGCATTAAAATGACTTCTTACCTTTTATATTTTGGTGTCTGGGCTGGAAATGGAGGAAGGAAAATGGCTGAGAGAACTAGGCTGTTAACAGGGAGTTTTGTTTTCTTTTCATTCTGTTAAACCAATAACTTTGTCCCGAAAATGCGACAGAATCTAACCTTTAAAATGTACTTAAGTATATTATGAGTAGACGAGAAAAGTCTTATCCCTTTCCTGCATTTAATATCTTATCGAGTGAATGAATGTTTTGAACATTGACTAGACCATGGAGCAGAGGAAGGGAATCTGGTTTTAGGGACACTAAAATTAGGTGAAGACTAGCCGTATCTCCGATTTTGTCTTGTAGTCCTGCTGTGGGGATATCGGGGGCTTACCTCCTGCGTAAGATCGTGCTCCTAAGGTTGTGTGTTGGCATAATAAATTTGCGTGCCCACTAGGAGGCCATAGTTTGGAAAATGTGATCACCCCACAAAAATAAGATAATCTCTTCAAAAATACACCCCCCACACACAAGACAAAAAAACTTTGAAAGGAGACATTAAATGGAAAACCAGTATTTCCTTCCTGACAGACTCATTCCTCATGCTTTTTTTTGGCATGTGGTGTGTTTATGGATACGTTTCCTTACTATCTCCATTATGAAGATTTTTATAGGTTCCTGGAAGGGAGGGACATTGTTCAGGTTTTCTGTATAGAATCTAATAGTGGTTCGTGTACTTGGAATTCAGTAATTCCTCTTGGCTATACTGGGATGAATATGACCAAAATGATGGTGTTAGCAAGAACAGTGATCTCAACTGCCTGGGTTCTCTCTTGTCCTTAGTTTTAGATTTGCCTTTCTTTGACACTAACTGCATTCTGCCTTGTTTTGTTATTTAATTGTGGGTCTTATCTTTCCAAATACAGAATTAAGGAAAATAACTCATTTTATTCATTTTCATTTATTCTGCAAATAAGAGCACAAAGTTCATATATATTAGAAGTGCTTAATGATATTAGCATAATTGAAAGTAGTGGTGATGGTTGCTCAAGAATTGCTAAATCCAGAACCATATAGAGGTGCTTTTCCAAGGCCCAGAACATCGGAATACTCTGGTCCAAACTGCCCGGAGCACCGTAGTAATTTCTTAACTGGTTTCAAAAAGTCTGTGCTTTCTCACTCTTCAAGTAATTTTTTCCTTAAAAAATGCTTACATTTTATTTGTCACTAGTTTATTTTTATAGTAGATTTATATTTGTGAAATATAATTCACATAGTATACATTTCACCCATATAAAATGCAGAGTTTATAATTTCCATCATATTCACAGCATTGTACAAATATTACCATGATCAATTTTAGGACATTTTCATCAGCTGAAAAAGAAAATCTACTCTTTAAACATTACCTTTGACACCCTTGTGTTAGGCTGGGTTGACTAGAGAAACAAATCCAGAGACAGTCATATATCAAAGAGCAGTTGGATATTGAGAAAACATACCATCCCAGTCCAGATCAAGACCCTAATTCTGATATAACCCATATATCTGATGCTAGTCCATAAATTCCTCGTTAGACTCATACAGCAAATGCAATAATGCCACATGCTGGAAGATTACAGGTCAGTGGGTGGAAAGTCTTAGTGATCCAGTGGTGGTTGAAGCATCTCAACCCTGCCGTGGGCTCCACATGGCTCCTCCAGCTCTCCTAGTGTCTCAACAGCAAGAAAATAAAGTGTAGAGAGAGAGTGACCCACCTCCAGTGTGAAAGAGAGGACGTTCCCAGAATCCTCAAGAGAAGGCCATGCCCACAGGAGGCATCATCAGGCTGTGACCTGATTGACAGGCTAGACTCCATCCCTTCACTCTTAATATCCTCAAGTTGACACAAGATTATGTAACTACCACAACCCTCAGCTCCATCTCCCCCAGGTCTAGACAACCAATTAAATCACTTTCTGTTTCTATAGATTTACCTATTTTGGACATTTTGTACAAATGAAATTATATGACCTTTTGTGACTAATTTCTTTTACCTGGTATAACTTTTTTAAGATTCACCTATGTCGTAGCACCAGAAGTACATCTTATGGCTGAATAATACTTCACTGTTCTGATATAACACATTTTAATTATCCAATCGCTATTTGATGGTCATTGGGTTTTCGACCACCAGCTGCTCTGTGGGAGGAAAATGAGGCTTTCTACTCCCGTAAAGAATTACAGTTACCTATTGATCCAGCTGTGAGGATTTGGGCCTTCTTTACATTGAAGAAAGCTGCATACTGAAGACTGCCATTCTGGATCTTCATCAGCAAGTGCTTCAAGTCCTCCTCACTCTCAGGAAGCAAGGTTGTGCCTTCCTCATATCACACTTCATATCACACCTCCAAATCCTGATACCATGTTCTTCATAATGGAGACAGTAAGGAAATGTATCTATAAATACACCATACACAAGAAGGATGAGGAGTGAATCTGTCAGGGAGAAATCACCATTTTCCCGTTCAGTGGTTTTGGATTTTGTCGTGTGTGTGTGTCTGTATGTGTTAAAGAAATGACCCTATTTTTAATGGGGCGATCACATTGTCTAACTAGCTATGCCTCCCAGTGGCCACATATAGTCTAACTAAGTACAGTGAGCGGATACAACCCTGAGACACACCTTTCCTGATTTTAAACAATTGAACAAGTACTCCCTGGTTATGTTCACACAACTGCTTCTTTTTTTTTTTTGCTTCTTGATCCATGTATAAGTTCCACATAAGCAACAAAAAGTGTTCTGGAATTCCCATTATTTTCAAGAATACCCATAGTTCATTATGATCGACACAGTTAAATGCTTTGGCATTGCCATTAAAACACAAATAAATATCATTCTGGTATTCTCTGCTCTCAGCCAAGATCCATCTGATATCAGCAATGATATCCCTTATTCCAAGTCCTATTCTGAATCTATCCTGAACTTCTGGCAGCTCCCTGTCAGTATGCTGCTGCAACCATTGTTGGAAGTGCACCTGACCCAAAGTATATGGTATTTTCAATTGTCTTATATGAATATGAAAGTTGGACATTGAATAAAGAAGACTGAAGAACAATTTATGCATTTGAATTGTGGTGATGGCAAAGAATATTGAAAGTACCATGGATTGCTAAAAAGACAAACAAAACTCTCTTGGAAGAAGTGTGGCCAGAGTGCTCCTTAGAATTCTGTGAGGAGAGACAAGTCCCTAGAGAAGGATATCATGCATAGTAAAGTAGAGGGGCAGCAAAAGAGAAGAAGACCCTCAAAGAGCTTGGATGACACAGTGGTTGCAACAACGGACTCAAACATAGGAACAATGGTAAGGACGGTGTAGGACAGGGCAGTGTTTCCCTCTGTTGTGCAAAGGGTTGCTGTAGGTTGGAACCAACTTGATGTTACCCAACGAAAACAACAACAGAGAGTTACAGTCTCAGAAACCAATAGGAGCAGTTCTACTCTGTCCTACAGGGTCATTATGTGTTGGAATCAACTCCATATCAGTGAGTTTGGTTTTTTGGTTTTGCATTGTTTTCACTTTGGAGCTATTATAAATAATTTTGCTATGAACACTGTGTGCAATTTTTTGAGTTATTTTATGGGCAATTGTTTTCATTTCTCAAGTGAAGTGAAAATTTATCTAGGAGTGAATTTGCTGGGTCATATGATGACTCTCTATATAACATATGAATAGCTGGAAACAGTTTTCAAAGAAATTGTACCATTTTACATTCTTAAGTATAAGAGTTCTAATTTTTGCACATAATTGCCAACACTTGTTACTGTTAGTATTTTTTATTTATAGTCATCCAGATGGGTGTGAAGTTGTATCTATCTCATTGTTGTTTTGACTTGTATTTCCCTGAATTTTACCTTCATGTTAATTTCCCATTTTTTAATTGGATTGTTTGTTTGATCACTGTTGAGTATTAAGCATTCTTTATATATTCTTAATTCAAGTCTTTTGTCAGATATGTGGCTTACAAATATTTTCTACCATTTTGTAGTTTATATTTTTAATCACAATGTAGGGCAATCTATGGAGCAAAATACTTTAATTTTGATGATATCCTGTTATTGGTTTATTTTCTTTTACTGATCTTGACTTTTGTGTCATAGCTAAGAATTCTTCAAGTTCTAGACACAGGGACAATCTCCTATGTCTCTTCTAAAAGTTTTTGAGGTAGTTACATAATCTGGTGTCAATTTTGGACTTAAGAGGATTTAGAGTTTTGGAGTGGAGTCTAGGCTGTCAATCAGGATATAGCCAATGAGGCCTCTGTGTGGGCATGACCTTCCTGTTTTGGGAATTCCTGTTTTCCTCCTTGAAGAAATTCTGGGAAATTCCTGTTGTCCTCCTTGCAGGTGGGAGACACTTTTTTCTCTTGGCTCACTCCCTTGTAGACTGTCTACTGAAAAGACTGACTCCCTGTGAGACATCCCTGAGGAGAAGCCACATGGACCTACCCTGATGTAGCCCTTGGAGCTGGAGAAGCCTCATGGACCTACCCTGATGCAACCAGACCTCTGGAGCGGGAGAAGCCACAGAGAGACCCCTGCCAGCACTGAGATGCTTACAATGCCACTGGATCCAAAAGACTTTCCACCCACTGGCCTGTGATCCTCCTGCATTCAGCATCATTGCATGTATTTCATGTGTCTGAAGAGGACTTTATAGATTGGTATCAGACATACGGGCTAATATTGGACTTATGGACTTGATCTGGACT
>NW_022103916.1:3666812-3667858 GCF_000313985.2 Echinops telfairi | reverse complement strand
GCCACTGGATCCAGAAGACTTCCAACCCACTGGCCTGTGATCTTCCTGCATTCAGCATCATTGCATGTGTTTCGTGAGTCTGAAGAGGACTTTATAGATTAATACTGGACATGTAGGCTAATATCAGACTTATGGACTTGATCTGGACTGAGCTGGGATATTTTCTTAATATTCAATTGCTCTTGCATATAAAATTCTTTCTTATACACATATGCATGTTTATAAATTTGTTTCTTTAGTTTGCCCAGACTAACACAGTTTTATAATTTTATGTTTTCCATTAAAATCTATGATCTATTTTGATTAATGTTTGCATAAGTTATGAGGTTTAAGGAGAGGATTTTCTTTCTTTCTTTGCTTATGAATATCTAATTTCTCTAGCAAGATTTGAAAAGATGATTTTTCTCTTGAATTATGCATCTTTGTCAGATTCAGTTGCATTTATGACATTCAGTGCCACGTTGTCCACTAGGGAATAAACATGGTCTATTCAGATGATTTGTAAGGAGCCAGAGATAAGCCACGCTCAGACACTCATACCCACACAGCAGCAAAGAATTAAGCCAAAGTTGTATTAAAGCAGAGAGGATCACTTCAAAAGAAACGATACAGTTTCTCCTTGGGAGGTGAGGACTCTGAGCTAGGGAGATGCTTCTAGTTTTTATAGGTGCAATCAAAGGAGAGGGGTGTCACAGCTCCACATATGGTTAGGCAACCTTCTAATTAGTTGCTCAGTCCTTGCTTGGGTCTCCTGCGTAGTTTCTTTCAAAATTATCTCAGCGAGGTCTTTGTTTCAGTGTGGTTCAGATTCATCTCAAACTACAGCTCCGTATCAGGATGTTCCGGATGTTCACCAAGGCCTGGCTTCAAGGTTATGATGTTTACCAAGACTGTTCCCACTGGGTCCATTGTTTATTCCCTTAGCAGATAGAAATACCTGTTCTGACCCTGTCAGCACTAAAGTATGGCTAAATAAGAATCATATGTTCTTGTGCAAACTTACCTACAGATTTGATTCAAAGATGCATTTAAAAATTGATCTCATT
>NW_022103916.1:3664658-3666365 GCF_000313985.2 Echinops telfairi | reverse complement strand
TTCCCTGTGTTTCCAGTTCTCATCTGTACCAGTGTACATCCTCCAGTTCAGCTGGATTTGTAAGGTAGAATTGGTGTCATGATAGTTGGGGGGAGGAAGCATTTAAGAAGTAGATGAAAGTTGTATGTTTCATCATTTCTACACTGCCCCCTGACTGGCTCATCTCATCCCCAAGACCCTTCTGTAAGGGGATGTCCAGTTGCCCACAAATGGGCTTTGTGTCTGCACTCTGCACTCACCCTCATTCACAATCATGTGATTTTTGTTCCTTGATGCTTGATACCTGATCCCTTAGACACCTCATGATCACACAGGCTGGTGTGCTTCTTCCATTTGGGCTTTGCTGTTTCTCTGCGAGATGGCCGCTTGTTTACCCTCAAGCCTTTAAGACCCCCGATGCTATATCTTTTGATAGCCGGGCAACATCAGCTTTCTTCACCACACTTGCTTATGGCCCCATTTTTAATTCACTCTGCTGACCTCTGTTTTTCCATCGATACATCAAGGCTAAGTCCACTATTTTATTTTTTGTTTTCTGTATATTCCTTCTGATTTCCATTTTTCTGATCCAGTTTTCCTGAATTACTGTCAGATTTTGAGCATTCATTAGTATTTGGGTCATCTGCTATTTCAAAAAATTTATTTACTTATTAATTCACTTTTGTTCAAAATATACAGCAAATCTATAGTTTTTACATGTACATTTCAGTGACATTGATTACATTTTTGGGGTTGTGCAAACATTCTTACCACCTTTACTTATTATTTATTTTGAGTTTTGTTTGTTTGTTTGTTTTATTAAATACTTTTATTGGATCCTCTTACATCTCTTATCACAATCCATACATTCATCCAATGTGTCAAGCACATTTGCACATATACTGCCATCATTATTTTCAAAACATTCTCTTCCCACTTGAGCTCCTGATATCAGATCCCCATTTCTTCCTCCTCTCTCACCTCTCGCCTTCCCTCACAAACCCCTATAGTTTAGTGAGAGATGTCATGTTTCCTGTGCGTTGTCTGCTTCAAGCAGGAATATCATCCTTGGGGCTTGGTAGAACAGGATGTCCTCACCTCCACCTCCATCCCTTTTCATTTCTCCTGTATGTTCTAATCAGATGTGCCCCTGTCCCCAAACTGTGACCCCAGTGCTGTCCTCAATTGCATTCTTCTGAGGTGGGTGGGTGTGTCCACAAAGTTGGGATTGGAGCTGGCCCTGTAGACCTCTCTATTGGTTCCCTGCTACATGCCAGTATGTTGTATTCACGTCTTGGCACATAGGGTTAAAGTCTGGTCTCTCTCTCTCTCTCCCTCCCCCTGTGGAGATATAAACAATATCCTCCCCCTTGAGTGGGTTAGTGTCCTGCTCCCCCCACTAACCATGACTATATTTTTTCTCTTTCTTTCCTCCTCTTATTAGTTGGCTGCGGTATGTATCCCTGGTTTGGGTTTGGCCTCTGCCATAGTTGCTGGACAGCACCCAAGGGATGTATGTATATAGTAGCTTTTACCCTATGCCCCTATGTTTTGTTTTTAAGCTTACCTCAGTGGACTCATGCTGTACTTGGTCCTTTTGTGCTTAGCTTACTTCACTTAGTATGATTTCCTCCAGTTCTTCCCATGCAGCAATATGGTTCATTTGTTCATCACTGCTTTTTTAGGGATGCGTAGTACTCCATTGTATGTATGTACCAAAGGTTTTTT
>NW_022103916.1:3662041-3663528 GCF_000313985.2 Echinops telfairi | reverse complement strand
TTGAGGTGTTCTCTGCTAATTCTGGGCTTCTTCCCTCTTCATATGAAGTTGGTAATCAGTTTTTCCAATTCTTTGAAGAAGATGATGGTATGCATATCAGGATAGCATTAAACTTATATAGTGCCTTGTGCAGAACTGACATCTTTACTACATTGATTCTTCCAATCCACGAGCATGGGATATTCTTCCATTTGTTGTGGTTACTCTTGGTTTCTTGTAATAGTGTTCTGTAGTTTTCTTTGTACTAATCTTTTTTTTTTTAGTCAGGTATATCCCTAGATATTCAATTTTTGCTTGGCTACTGTAAAGGGTACTACCTTTTTAATTGCCTCCTTTTTAAAGAAGCATATTCTTTATAGTTATACAGACTATCTCAACCAATCAAATAATTAATAATATCAGTTATAAATGTGATTCTCTTTCCTTTAGTTCCTTAAAGATTTCCATAGTGGTTGTACAATTCTATGGTGCCACCAGCAGTGTAAGAACATTCCATTCTCTCTGCATCCACCCCAGCATTTATTATTTTTTATTTGACTGGTTTTTGCTAAATGTGTCAGTGTGAAGTGGCATCTCATTACTGTTTTAATTTGTATTTCTCTTATTGCTAATGAATATGAACATGTTTTCGTATGGTTGTTGGCTGGCTGGACATCGCTTTTGGTAAATAGTCTTTGGTCCATTTTGATCAGACTGTTTGCATTTTTCTTAATAATATGCAGTTTTCTATAGATTTTGGAAATTATCCCTTTATCTGATGTATCATTATTAAATTTTTTTCTAAACTGTGGGATCTTTTAAAACTGTTTTAATGAAATCTTTTGATGTCCATAAATGCTGTCTTTTTAGATAATCTCAGCCATTTATTTTGTCTTCTATAGCGTGGATATTTTTCATTATGTTTGGCGGTGTTTATGCATTGTATTAAGACCCTTAAGCTTGTGCCTATTTTAGCATTGATGGTATTTTTAGTTATGGGGTTTACGTTAAGGTCTTTGGTTCATCTTGAATTCGTTTTTGTACATGGTGTATAGTATGGGTTCTGTCTCAATCTTTTCTTGAAAAGGCTGACTCTTCCCCACTTAATGTGCTTGTGTCCTTTATCAAAAATAGATGTCTATAAATACTTGGTTGTATTTCTGGGTTCTCAATTCTGATTAATTGTCTTCGTGTCTATTCTTGTACCAGTAGCAAGCTGTTTTAATTACTGTGACTGTATAATGGGCTTTAAAGCCTAAGATTGAAAAGCCTCTTTGTTTGTTGGTTGGTTTTTGGTTTTCATTTTTTTGTTTTATTTTTATTGGTTTTTAGAGTTTATTTATCCTAGGTTTCTTTCCTTTCCATTTAAAGTTGGTGATTAGTTTTCCAATTTCTTTCCTTCTTTCTTTGTCTTTTTTTACTTCAAACAGCTCTCTTGTTTGTTTATTTATTAAAAGATCATTTTATTGGTGGCTCTTACAACTCTTAAAACAATCCAGACATTAATT
>NW_022103916.1:3654361-3660579 GCF_000313985.2 Echinops telfairi | reverse complement strand
ATTTGGTTTCAGATATTTGGCTTTTATCGTGTTGATGTATTTCCCTTCTATTCCTATATTATTGTGTTTTTATCAGGAATGACATTATAAAATGTCTCTTCTGCATCAATTACATAATCATATGGTGTTTCTCCTTTATGTTATTTATGTGATGAATTACATTGATTGTTTTTCTAATAGCAAGACATCTTTGCATATTTGGTTTGAATCCCACTTGATTTTGATGTTTTTGTTTAGTTTTGATGCTTTCTTGAATTCTGTTGGCTAGGGTTTTATTGAACCTCATGATGTCTATATTCATTAGAGCTATTGATCTGTAACTTTCAATTCTCCTGGTGTATAACTTTGGTGGACTAGGTGTCAAAGTTAAAATTATTTCATAAAACGTGTTTGGTAGAATACCATCTATTTGTATATTGTAAATATTTCATGTAAAATTAATATTAACACTCCTCTATATGTTTGATATAATTCCCCAGTGAAACCATGTGGTCCTGAAATTTTTGATGTTGGGAGCTTTTTTTATGACTAGATCTATTTATTCTTATGTTACAGGCTTGTTGAGCTTTCTACATGTCTGAGGTAATTTAGGTAAATAATGTCTTTATAAAATATTATGCAATTCTTTTAGATTTATACATTTTTTGGGAAATAATTTTTCATAATAGTGTGTGGTTATTTTACTTATTTAATTTGATTCTGCTGTAATGTCACTCATTTAATTTCTTAGTCATAGAATTTGCTTTTTCTCATTCTTTGCCTTTGTGAGGTTTACCAATGGTTTATCAGTTTTTAAAAATCTGTTCAAAGAACCAAATTCTTTCCTTGTTGATTTGTTCTATAATTTGTTTGTTTTATTTAAAAAATCCTTATTCACTTATTTCTACCCTAATCTGTCAGTACCACCACTTGTCTGACAGTTTAACAGACTATGGTGGCTTGTGTGTTGCTGTGAAGCTAGGTCATTGGTATTTCAAATACCAGCAGGGTCACCCAATGTGAACAGGTTTCAGAAGAATTTCTAGACTTAGAAAAGACAATGTAGAGGGAATTGGCTGCCAACTTTGGAAGATGTCTCTGCTGAAAGCCTTATTCATTGCTTCAAATCATTGTCAGACACTGAAGGCATTTAACGAATAGAAACTGAAAACTGTTGGAGATAGTGCTAGAAGAGGGACGTATCAGGTCTGAGGGCATTTGAAAAGTGACCGAGGAGGAGCTGCTTTCTCAGAGTGAAGTTTACTGTGGTAATGTGACTGGAGTAAAACCTGAAGGAGTGTCGACTTCAGGACCTTCATTTGCTGATGGGATATTACTCATGGTAAGAATAAAGTCAAATATCTGCTAGTGTTCAGAACTTGGAATGTGCCAAATATGAATATAGGAAAATTGGAGTGGTTACAATTACAACGGAATGCATAGATATCAATATCTTAGCCATCAGTGAGTGTAATAGAATGGTATTAGTCATTTTGAATAAGAAAACCATATGATTTACTATGCTGGGAATGACACAATCAAGAGGAACGACATTGAAATGATTGTCAAAAAGGACATTTCAAAATCAATCATGAAGTACAGTGCTTTCCATGATAGGATTATATCTATACACTTTCAAGGAAATACAATCAATACAACCATTATTCAAATTTATGAACCAACTAGTGATAATGAAATTAAGAATACTACCAATGTCTTCAGTCAGAAATTGACCAAATGTGCAACCAAGATGCATTGATTAGCAATTAGAATGGAAAAGTTGGAAACAAAGAGGTAGAAACAGCAGTTGGAAAACATGGTCTTGGTGATATAAATGAAGCTGGAGATCACATGATAGAATTTTCAAGACTAATGACTTCAAAGCAAATGCTTTTTTCACGTAAAAGGAGACTATAGAAGTTGACGTCTCCAGATGAAATACACAAAAGTCCAATAGACTACATTGGAAGATGTGTAGTTACATAATCTGTTGCCAACTTGAGATGATTAAGAGTGAATGGGGCTGAGTTTAGCCTGTAAATCAAGTCTCAGCTTGATGACCTCATTTGGAGGCACTAAGGAGATAAATAGCTCACTGGAGGAGGGACCGACAGACACACCCTTTGAGACATTCCTGATGACAAGCCCAATAGAGCTGTGCTGATTCAGCCAAAGCCCTGGAGCTGGAGGAGCCGTGTGGTGACCCCTGCCAGCATTGAGATGTTTCCACTGCCACTGGATCCACAAGACTTTCCATCCACTGGCCTGTGATCTTCCTGTACTCGGCGTCATTGCATGTGTTGCATGAGTCTGAAGAGGAATTTGTAGATTGGTATCAGACATATGGAATAATATCAGATGTATGGACTTGGATGTTTTCTTAATAAACAATTACTTTTTATATAAAACTCTTTCCTATACACATATAAGTGTATATGAATTTGTTTCTCTAGTCAACCTGAACTAACACAGAAGAAAATCTGGAGAAGCTCAATATCAGCAGCTAAAGTATGTCCAAGATTGACAGTGGAACTTACATACTCATATGTAAGTTCTAGAAAAAAATGTAAAAGTCCATGAGAACAAAAATATGACCTTGAGTCTATCCCACCAGAAATGTGAATGCATCTCAATAACAGATTTATGTCACTGAACACTAATGACACTATACCTGATGAGTTGTGGGAGAATATCAAGATTATCATTCCGGAAGAAAACAGGGTCATGAAAAAGACTAGAGGAAAGACCAGTATGGATGTTAGAAGAGATTCTGAAACCTGCTCTTAACGGCTAAGGCAAAATGGAAGAAATGATAAAGTCAAAGAGCTGAGTAGAAAATTTCAAAGGGAAGCTAGAGGTGTCAGAGTAAAATATTATTATGAATTGTGCAGAGACCTAGAGTTAGAAAATCAAAAAGGAAGGACACACTCACTCAGGATATGTGAAACCAAAATATCTGAAGAAAAATTCAAGCCTTGAGTTGCTATATTGAAAGATTCTATAGGCAAAATATTGAGTGATTCAGGAAGCATCCAAAGGAGATGATAGAATACTCAGTCACTGTACCAAAAGAACTAGGACACATTCTACCATTTCAAGTAGAATATGAACAAGAATCAATGGTACTGAAGGAAACCATGGTGCTTAAGGAAAATGACTGACAGAAAGCATTGATCTGTTTTGATATTCTCAGAGGCCTAATCCCATATTTTTGTATCAATAGAATAGTTTAGATAAGAATTTAGATAAGCTAAATAAGAGTTGAACTGAACTGTTTTAAGAATTGAGTTTAGTATCTGATTCTATGTTGTTTACTTTCAAGCTTTTAAGACCCCAGATGCTATATCCTTTGATAGCTGGGCACCATCAGCTTTCTTCACCACTTTTGCTTATTCACCCGCTTTGTCTTCAGCGGTTGTGTCGGGAGGTGAGCATCATAGAATGCCAATTTAATAGAAGAAAGTATTCTTGCATTGAGGGAGTACTTGAGTGGAGGCCCAATGCCCTTCTGCTACCTTAATACTAAACCTATAATACTAAACCTATATAAATATAGGCACATAGATCTATTTCCCCATCCTCATATATAAATATATTTGCATATGTACATGTCTTTATCTAGACCTCTATAAATGCCCTTTTCCTCCCAGCTCTTTCCTCTATTCCCCTTGACTTTCCTCCTGTCCCACTATCATGCTCAGTCTCCACCAGGGTTTTAGCAATTCCTCTGGGTTACATTACCCTTGATCATGCTACCAGGCCTCCCATACCCACCTCACCGCCAATTTGGATCACTTGTTGTTCCCTTGTCCCTGGGTTTGTTAACACCACTTCCTTTTCCCCCACCTCCGCCTCTCCCATGTCCCCCCAGAACTGTCAGTCCTGTTGTTTTCTCCTCCAGATTATTCATCCAGCCTATCTTATTTAGACAGACCTGTGGGGATAGTAACATGCACAAAAACAAGACAGAGCAAAACCAAGCAACAATATACAACAAAACAACAACAACAAACCACTGACAAAGAACAGAACAAAACACAAGAAAGAAAAGCTTGTAGTTAGTTCAAGGATCATTTGTTGGACTTCAGGAGTGTTTTCCAGTCCAGTATGTTGGGGCACCATGCCCTGGACCCAAAGTCCACCTTCATCATTCCCTGAGGACCTTGCCGCTCCATTCCCTTGCTGTTCTGATGCACCCCCTTAGTGTTTTGCCTTGGTGTGGCAGGATCAGATCAGGTGCAATTCCCACACTGTGTCTCTGGTGTGCTCTCCTGTAGGGCTATGGGTCAGTGAGAGGCATCATGTCTCATAGTGGGGCTGGCCATGTGGTCCTCTCTATGGACTGGCTGCTCTAATTGGGAACATCGTCCTCATGGCCTGGTGGGCCAGGATGTCCTTCACTCTCTCCTCCTCCCCCTTCATCTGCTCCCGTGTGCTCTGATCAGATATGTCCCTCTCCTTGAGCGTGATCGTCGTGGAAGACCATCGCTCTAGAGGTCGGTTGGATCGTGGCCCTGCGTGGTGGCAAATGAGGAACAGATGAGCAGTCACTCGGGTCACACATCTGGAGACCACAGAGCACAGTTGCGTCAGACAGGCCTAGCTTCCCGGCTCCCTGTGTGGTGAGTGGCAGCCCAGACAGGGCCTGCTTCCCAGGCTGGCACCCCCCCACACTGAGCAGCCTGGGCCTGCCGGTTAATTGCTGTAGGTTAGGAATAAAGTACGCTTCCCACTCAATAAACAAACAAACAAACTGATTTCTTATGCTTATTATTGTAGATATAAGGATGTATAGAAATGATTTTGGGAAGTATGAAAATAGAGAGCTTGTACGCCCACTTGCCTGCAGCCATTAAGTTGATCTTTAGATAGGTTTAGGCCACACCTGGAAAGAAGTCTCTGAAAAGAAGTCTCTGAAAAGATAAGCCCCACCCAGTACTTTGGAGTACTCAGGATATTTGCATTTCAAGAGATCTGCTTAAGGCAAGATTGACAGATTAATAGACAAAAAGGAGCTCTTTGGATTTAAAGTTTGAGCTCTAGTGGATTTTGTCAAAAGCTGGAAAAAATCTGGAACAATGCAGAAAACTCCTCTCTGGGACTGAACATTAAAGGGAACCTGTGGGCAGGCTGAGATGCTTGCTAGGTGAACACCTGGATCTACTTATTGAGTGGAAGTGGGAGAACTGCTGCAATAAAGAGACAGGCTGAGTCTGGCCACTGACACCCATGGACTTGGTTCACAGGAACTAGAGGAGAAGAAGAGAGCAGAGCAGGTTGACTGGTCTGAAGTTCATGACCTAACACAAGGGGGCTAGGGTCGTTGAGAATTTGTGATGGGGTCATTGTCTAAAGGGAAGGCGACCAATGGACACCCTGGTGAGCCTAAGAGAGGCAGACCACATTGAGTTGACCAGAACCCGACCAGATGAAGAGATTTTTGAGCCTGTGAACTGGTGCATATTGCTGTTGACTTTATGGATGGCCTATCCTGATTTGACTTACATTATGGATGTGGATTTCACAAGGTTCCAACTGGAATGAATATTCTTCACGTCAAAGAATATGATTGTTTCCTCAGAGCACTGGGTTGATGTAAGTGGGCAATATAGAAATTGGATACCTAAAATGAGGGAATAAAGGTATGAAGTGGTTGGCTTACAAACTTTCATAGGTGGGGGAATATATATTCATAGGATTATAGGATTAAGGTGTAGGTGTTACTTATCTGCAATTGTTAGGCATAGGAGATTTTTTGTTTTGTTCACTTATAGAATTTTATATTTAAATGAGTGTGGCACATGTTGAATTGTATGCTTTTTAGTTTTATCTTGTTAGGTACAGATATGATTTTATTATTGTTTGAAAATTATATATGGCTAACGAGTTATGTGAAAGTGTTAAATTGACAAGGGGTGGTCTGTGGTAGTCAACTAATCTGGTGTCAATTTAAGGATTAAGAGTGTGGAGTCTATGTCAATCTGGAGATAGCCAATGAGATTTCTGTGTGGGCATGGCCTTCTGAGAATTCTGGGAAATCTGGTACTTCCTCCTTGGACGCGGAAGACACTACTCTCTCTCTCTGCCACTCCCTGGGAGACATTGCAGAAGACAAGCCACATGGGCACAACCAGACCTTGGATATCAGTGAAGCCACAGAGAGACCCCTGCCAGCACTGAGATGCTTACAATGCCACTGAACCCAAAGATGTTCTACCCACTAGCTGGTGATCATCTTG
>NW_022103916.1:3648930-3652925 GCF_000313985.2 Echinops telfairi | reverse complement strand
TGACCAAACTATTGTGTTTTCAATTTCCTCACATGTGTGTGAAAGTTGGACATTGATTAAGGAAGAACAAAGATTCAATGCATTTGAACTGTGGTGCTGGAGAAGAATGTTAAGGAAGAATAAGGCCAGACTGTTCCTTAGAGGCAATGATGGTGAGACTTTGACTCACATACTTTGGGCACATTGTCAGTGCCTTGAGAAGGAGATCATGCTTTGTAAATTAGACAGGCAGTAAAAAAAGTAAGGCCCCAAGAAGATGAATTGACACAGTAATATAGGAACAATGGTGAGAATGGCACATAACCATTCTATTGTGAATAAGGTCCCTATGGGTCAGAACTGACTCCATGACACTTATCAACCACAACAATTTTATTATTTATTTTCTCCTAGTATCTGAGGGTTTGATTTGTTAATCTGTTCCCCTTTGTTGTAGTTGATGTATTAAGGTGTTTGTGGTAGTAACATAATCTGGTGTCAACTTGTGAAGGGGTAGAGTTTAGCCAGTCAATCCAGTTGCAACTTGACCTCATTTGAAGGTACAAAGGAGATAAACAGCTCACTGGAAGCCGGATACACTCACTCTGTGCAAGAAATTCCTGTTGACAAGCCACATGGAGCTAAGCTAATGGCAGCCAAAGCCTTGGAGCTGGAGCAGCCATGTGGAGACCCACACCACTGCTAAGATACTTCCACCACCACTGGATCCACAAGACTTTCCATGCACTGGTCTGTGATTTTCCTGCACTCAGCATCATTGCATGTGCTGCCCGAGTCTGAAGAAGAAGTTTACAGACTGGTACTGGACATATGGGCTAATATCACACTTATGGACTTGATCTGGACTGGGTTGTGATGTTTTCTTAATGTACAATTACTCTTTATATAAAGCTCTTTCCTATATACATGAATGTCTATGAATTTGTTTCTCTAGTCTACCCAAACTAACAGTGTTTATTTTAATTCTTTCTGTCTTTATGATGTGTGCAGTTATTGCTATGAACTAGCCTTTGAGACGTGCTTTTGCAGTGTACCAAAGATTTTGATATGTTGCATTTTTATTTCAAGGAATCTTTTTATTGTGCTCTTTATTTCTTCAATTATGCAGTGGTTTTTGTTTAAAGTGTTGTTGAATTCTGATGTATTTTATTTTGGGGGGAGTTGATTGTTCTGATTTCTAATTTTACAGCATTGTGATCTGGAAAAATGGTTTGTAAGATCTCAATATATTTGAATTTATTGATGCTTGCTTTATGGTCTAAAATATGATCAATTCTGGAGTAGTGCCAGGAGTGCTAGGAAAAAAAGTAAAATAACTTTGTGTTGGGTGAAGTTTTCTATATACATCTAAGAGATCAAGTTGACTGTGATGTTTAATTTTTCTGTATCTTTGTTTATTTTCTCTCTAGCTGATTGATCTTTAGTCAAAAGTGATGTATTGATCTCTCCTAGTATTATCATATTATGATCTATTTGTCTCTTTATTTCTTAAGAATTGGATTAATGTATTTTGATGGTCTTTCATTTAGTGCCTATATATTAATTATAGTTATGATTTCTTATTCAATTAAAACTTTCATAACTGTATAGTGCCCTTCTTTTGTTTCTCTTTATGTCATCTACTTTGATGTCTATTTAGTCTGAGATTAATATCTGTACTCTAGCTTTCTTTTGACTGCTGGGACTTTGCTATATATTTTTCCTGAATCCTTTGACTTTTAGTCTATGTTTGTCTTTGTATCTAAGGTACATTTCTTGTAAGGAGAATACTAAAGGCTCATGTTTTCTTATCCATTCTGTTATCCTTTGTTTCTTAACTGGTGAATTTAGTCCATTTACATTCAGTTTTGTTATTGATACATACAGTTGTGTTGGCATCATTTTGTTACTTTTTATGATGTTACTAGGTACAATTTTCATGTTCTTTTTGTGTTTTGTTCTTTTTGCTTGTTGGTTGTCTTGCTTTTCTTATTGATTTTCTTGCTTATATGATTTTCATCTTGTTTTGTTGAAGCTTTAATTTTTTCTTTCAGGGTTGTTTGTTTGGTGGTTTTCTTTACAAATTCAAAACAGTTTTTTGTATTTTGTGAGCAGTTCAATATTTTCTCCATTTGATTATTTATTATCTACTCTGTTTTTTAAATTTTAAAAGTTTTCATTGCATAATGATATCTATGGCTCCTTATTTTGATTTGTTTAGTTTAGTTTCCCTTTGAGTATTACTTGAACAGTGTATTTTCTCAATAATATTTTATTTTCTGATATTTTTAGGTTGCTGTATGCTGTTAATATAGATACTCTGCCCATAAAATTCCTTTTAATATTTTGTTATTGTTGTTAAAGTGGTCCTGTTGTTATAAATTCCTTTAGTGTTTCCTTATCTGTAATTTTTTTGTATTTCTCCCTCATGATTGAGGGATAATTTTACTGACTATAGGATTCCTTGTTGACAGGTTGTTCCTTTCAGGGATTTTGAATATATAATTCCATTGTCTTCTTTCCTGAGTAGTTTTGGTAGAAATATCTGAACTTATCCTGATTGGTTGGATTTTATATGCAATTGCCCTTTTTTGCCATGCTGCTCTCAGATTGTTTCCTTTTCTTTAATATTGGAAATTTGATTATTATATGTTGTGGTGGTTTCCTTTGGGAATCAATTCTGTTTGGAGTTCTCTGGGTTAACGATAGTTATTTCATGTTATGTCATGATATTAGGGAAGTTCTCTCTTAATTTTGCTTCAGCTATTTTTCTGTAGTTAATATTTCTTATTTCTATTCATGCATATTTGGGGGGCATATGTTGTTCCTTTTGATGGTGTCCTATAATATTCTTAGGTTTTCTTCATTTTTATAATTTGATCTTGTATTTTGGTCTTGAGATATTTGTCTTCTAGATCACTGATTCTTGTTTCCATTGTTTAATCTTGATGTTTTGTCCTATCACAATGTTGTCTACTTCTAATATTTTTGTGTTTGCCTTTTGTATTTCTATTTTGAGTTGTTAAATTATTTCTAACTTTTCATTCATTTTATCAGAATGGTCTTTTAGAGTATAGCTGAGTTTTTGAATTATGGCTTCTGTTTTTTATGCTACTAATTTTTTTCTCCAGTCACTTAAAGTAACTGGAGACCATCATTGTAATCTCCCTCATGGGAGGATCTATGGACCTCTCAGTCCTCCAGGAGCTCCTCTGGGTCTATGTCTCTGTGTGTTTTGTTTAGTTGAGTTGTTTTCTCCTATTTCTGAAAGTGTGCAGGGATTGAATGCTGTTTCCAAGACATAAATGTATTGCATTTTAATTTGTTTATTTCTATTGATTTTGAATACAAAACAATCCTTATATCCCTGTTGTAGAAACTAGGTAGTCAAGGGTGGCAAGGCAATTCAGCATCAGCCTATCCTCAGCAGAAGCTGAAGGCATCAAACAATTCAATATTGCCTCTGCCAAAGTCCTGGTTTTGAGACTGGTTCCCAAGTCACCAGGACATACCTAGAAATGAATGATGAAACCAGTGAGATGGGAGAGAGAAGCGACTATTTAGAACAGTTTTCACTAAAGATATCTCCTGCAGGGTCTGTATGTCAATGTTGGGTCCAATTACTATTTGGACATGGGCTTGCTGGTAGGCAGGTGTTAGCACTTTGTGTCCTGTGTCCTGTGAGAATTTCTCACAAACTACTGAACAAATTTTCTCTGATAATACATGCCCTCTTGATTCTGCACCTGCTCAGGAGCCATCAATCTTCCAGGTGCTCAGGGCAAGCTCTACCACAATCCAATGACCAAGTGATCCAGCCAAATCCTGGGGGGGCAGTCAACAGCAAACTTAAATTTATTGTATCCGGTCAGCATGCAATGAGTGGGGCAGGTCCTCTCAGTCCGAGAGCTCAGAAGCTTGTGTATCCTCTCAACGACATTCTGACTCAACCTCTCCCTAATTATGTGGGGGAATCAGTGCTAATTAGTGATGGGAGAGAGGGAACGGGCTGTCAG
>NW_022103916.1:3646539-3647731 GCF_000313985.2 Echinops telfairi | reverse complement strand
GATATTCCCACTCAGAGCAGCCAATACACAGAGAGGACCATATGGCCGGCCCCACTAAGAGGCCACGACATCCCTCAATAAGAAAGTAGAAAATAATAAAAATTAAACATATTTAAAATGGGTCAAAAGAGATAACAAATGATAAATGATAAATTTTCCATTTTATTGGGAGCGCTACAGATATAATAATCCATAGTTTAATTAGATCAAGCATGATTGTACAATTACTGCCACCATCATTTTCAAAATATTTTCTTTCTTCTTTCACTCTTTGGTATCAAGTCCCCTTTATCCCCCTCCCCACAGAACCTTGTTCTTATATAAAATATTATTATTATTGTTATTCCTTCCAGCACCTTTTATCTTACACCATCTAATATATCTGTTCACCTGCCATTTTATTATTCATTCCCCTCAAACGGGGTTATATAGTCATGTTTGCTATCAGTTCCCCCTCCCAACCCTTCCTCCCCCCACTTTCTGTACTCCCAAGGAATCATTACTACCATTACAATTCCTGAAGGGCTTATCTATCTTGGATTTTATGCATTGAATTATTTTAATTATACACATGAATATATGGAGGTCTAACAGGATTAATGAGGTAAAACTAAGACCATAATAATAGGAGGAAGCAATATTAAAGAACTAGAGGAAAGTTATGTGTTTCAACAGTTCAGTACTGCACCCTGGATATATCATCCCTTCCTTATAGCCCTTCGGTGAGAGACTGCCCCATTATCTTACAGGTGATCTTTGGGTCTCCACATTGTCTTTGCTCTTTCTCGTCAAATTGATTGGTTGATTTTGAACTTCGGATACCTGATCCCATCGGCACCTCTTGATCACACAGGCTGGTGTGCTGCTTCCATGTGGAATTTGTTGCTTTCCTGCTAGATGGCCTCTTATTAAACTTCACGTCTTTAAGACCCCAGACACTATATCTTTTAATATCTGGGCACCATCAGCTTTCTTCACCACACTTGCTTATGCACCCATTTTGTCTTAAGCAATGGTGCCAGGAAGGTGAGTATCATACATTGCCACATTATTAGAACAAATCATTCTTGCACTGAGGTGAGAATAAAGTAGTGGCCCAAAGTCCATTTGTTTCCTGGTATTTACATACATATATATTTTTTACTTTATTGTTCTTTGTCTATTTATTTTTCTTTCCTCCTGCCCCACTATC
>NW_022103916.1:3643601-3645667 GCF_000313985.2 Echinops telfairi | reverse complement strand
GTTTTTTAATCCATTCATCTATTGATGGAAATTTAGGCTGTTTGCATTTTTTTGCTACTGTAAACTGCTCAGCAATAAACATTGGAGCCCAGGTGTCTGGTTGTGGACAGTTTCTTATTTTTACTTGGTATATACCCAGTGATGGAATTGCTGGGTCATAAGGTAAGTCAATTTCCATCTCTTTTATGTATCTCCAAATCGCTTTCCACAGTAGCTATACATTCTATAAAAACCAGCAGTGAATGAGAGTTCCTATCTCACCACACTCCCTTCAATATTTGTTGCTTTCTGTTTTCTTGACTTGAGCTATCCTTGTTGGGGTTTGGTGGTATTTCATGGTTGTTTTGATTTGCATTTCCTGGGTGGCTAATGATTGGAAACATTTTCTCATATGCTTATTGGCTATTTGGGTTTCCTTTTTTGTGAATCTTCTATCCAGGTCATTTTCCCTCCTCCTCAGTGGTTGTTTTTTTCCTATTTCAAAGTTGAAGGGTTCTGTAGATTTTAGAAATAACACCTTTGTCTAATATGTCATTACTAAATATCTTTTTCCAGTCTGTGAGCTCTCTCATTACTCTCTTGATGAAGTCTTTCAATGCACACGCATTTTTATCTTTAAAATGTCCCACACATCTGTCTTCTCTTCCTCTGGGTGAGCATCCTTCATTATTGCTGATATCCCATATATTCCCTGTGTTAAGGTTTTTAACATTGTTCCTAATTTTTCGTTGATGAGCTGGGGAGTTTTGGATTTTACCTCAAGGTCTCTTATCCACCTTGGATTTGTCCTTGTGTATGGAGTGAGGTAAAGTCTTGATTAATTCTTCTGCAGGTTGACATCCAGTTTTTCCAGCACTATTTGTTAAAAAGTGCATCTGTTTCCCATTTTATTTTCGTGGGGGAGTTGGGCGCTTATCAAAGATCTGTTGTCTGTATTCTTCTGTTTTTATTTCTGGATATTCTGTTCTTATTCATTGGTCTGAGTATCTATAGTTATACCAGTACTGTGCTGTTTTGACAACTGTGGCTGTACAGCAAGTTTTAAAGTCAGATAACGCAACCCCCACCCCCGGCCTTTGTTCTTCTTCTTAAGGAGTTCTTTGCCAATTCTGGGTTTCTTCCCTTTCCATATGAATTTGGTCGTCAGTTTTTTACTTTTTTTTGTTTGATGGCTATAGCTAAAGCTCCCAGCGTAATGTTGAGTAAGAGTGGTGATAGGGGACATCCTTGCCGGATTCCTATTTTCAGTGGGAATGCTTCTAGCTTTACCCCATTGAACATAATATTGGTTATTGGTTTCTCATATATGGCTTTTATTTATGTTGAGGAATGTTCCTTTTATTCTTATTTTCTTGAGTGTTTTGAACAGAAATGAGTGTTGAAAGAGGGACCAGACTTCAACCCAGTGCTCCAAGACAAGAACTCAACACACTGGCATGAAGCAGGGAACCCAAAGAGAGGCCCGAGGGACCAGCCCCATGAACAACTAAGTGGATATCCCCCACCCCCCAGAAGAATTCATTTCAGAAGAGGACAGCACTGAAGCTATTGCTCAAGGAGAAGGATGTATCTGATCAGAGCACACAGGAAAAATGAGGGGGGAGGAAAAAAGAGTGAAGCACATGCTGGCCCATCAAGCCCTGAGGACAATATTACTGCTTAGAGCAGCCAATGCACAGAGAGGATCATAGGGTCTGCCACAAGACACGACATTCCTCATTGACCCATAGCACCCACACTGGAGACACATGGTGGGAATTGTGCCCACTCTGACCTCCCCACAATGCAGAGGTGAGACACTGGGGGCATGCAACAGAGCAGCAAGAGGAGCAGAGCAATGAAGTGCTGAGGGAACAGCAAAAATAAACCCAGCAATTCCATCACTGGAAAACACTCATAAAGAACAATAGACCTTGAACTATATATAGGCTTTTCTTTTTTTTTTTTTGGTAGTTGCCTTTTTGTTGTTGGTGGTGGTGCTATTGTTTTATTTTATATTCTTGCTTTGTTGTACTTGGTCTTGTGTTTGTGCACATTGTCGCTCCATGTCTATCTGAATGGGATAG
>NW_022103916.1:3639909-3642330 GCF_000313985.2 Echinops telfairi | reverse complement strand
ACAAATGTGCTTGAGACAATGTATGAATGTAAGGATTGTGATAAGAGTTGTACGAGCCCCCGATAAAATGATTTTTAAGTGCCTTTTCTGCATCAACTGATATGATCATGTGGTTTTTATTTCTTGCGTTATTTATGTGGTGGACTGCACTAATTGTTTTTTGAATATTGAACCATCCCTGCATTCCTGAAATGAATCTCACTTGGTCAAGAGGATTTAAAAAAAAATGCTGCTGTATTCTACTGGCCAAGATTTTGTTGAGGATTTTAACATCTATATTTATGAGGGATATTGGTCTATAATAATTTTTGTGTGTGGGGCCTTTGCCTTGTTTGGGAGTCAGTGTTATGCTGGCTTCATATGTTGTCTTTTTCTATGTTCTGGAAGATTTTGTGTAATATTCCTGTCAGATCTTCGAATATTTGGTTGAATTTCTCTGTGAAACCATCTGGTCTTGGGATTTTCTTGGTTTGTACTTTCTTAATGACCTGCTCTATTTCTTTTGTTATTGATCTGTTGAGTTTTTCAATATGTCTGCATTGAGTGGGTGGTATGTTTCTAGGTATCTGTCAATTTCTTCTAGATTGTTGAATTAGTTTGAGTACAGTTTTTTATATTAGTGTGTTATTTTTCTTTTTATTTTATTTGGATATGTTAAAATGTCACCATTTTCATCTCTTAGTCTGGGTATTTGCATCTTTTCTTTTTCCCCCTTTGTTAAGTTTTCCAATGGTTTGTCTATTTTGTTAATCCTTTCAAAGAATCAGCTTCGGTCTGCTTAGTTTTTCCATGGTTTTTGTTTTTTTTCTGTCATTTATTTCTGATTTTATTGTTAGAACTTCTTTTCTTCCTTTATTGGAGGAATTATGTTGTTGTCCTTGCTCAAGTTCTTGGAGGTGTTATGTTCGGATGTTGATTTCAGATTTCTCCTCTTTTTTCGTGTGTGTGAAAAATCAGAGCTATAAATTGGCCTCTCATTATTGTGTCCCAAAGGTTTGGATACGTTGTGTTATCATTCTCATTTTTCTCAAGGAATTTTTTAATTTCCTCCTTTATTTTCTTTATTACCCAGTCAGTTTTTAGTATTATGTTGTTCAGTCTCCTTGTGTTTGTCTTTATGTTTCTGCTTGCCTTATTGTTGATTTCTAATTTTATGGCTTTGTGGTCTAAAAAGATTGATTGTAGGATCTCAATCTGCTTGAATTTGTTGAGGCATGATTTGTGGCCTGGTCTGTGTTCTATTCTTGAGTTGTTCCATGTGTGTTGGAAAAGAAAGTATACTGTTATTTTTCTGGATAAAGTATTCTGTATATGTGTATATGTCTACAAGGTAGTTTTTATTGATTGTGTTATTGATCTTTCTTGTGTCTTTATTGAGTTTTTTTCTTGACGTTCTGTCTTTCCTTGAGAGTGGTGTATTAAAGTCTTCTGTTATTATTGCCAATTTGTCTATATCCTTTTTCAATTTTGTAAGGATTTGATTAACATATTTTGAGGGCCTTTCATTGGGTGCATATATGTTTATTATAGTTATGGGTTCCTGAGCTATTGTTCCCTTTATCATTATATGCTGTCCGTTCTTATTTCTTATCGTGTCTATCTTCTCAAAGATTAATATTACTACTTTCTTTTCATTGCTGGTTGCTTGGTATGCTTTTGTCCAGCTCTGATTTTTAATCTGCTCATGTCTTTGTGTGTGAGGTATGCTTCTTTTAGGTAGTATATTGATGGGTTTTGTTTTGTTATCCATTCTGCTCCTGTCTGTCTCTGCTGGTGCATTTAGTCCATTAACATTCATTGAAATTATTGATATGTGTGTATTTGTTACTGTCATTTTGGTTTAGATATGTGTTGTATGTATACTGTGTTTAGTTTCTTTGCTCTTACTGTCATTTCCTTGCACTGGGTGTTGTTCTCTGTGTGTTGTTTTTTGTGAAGAATTGTCTTGTGTGTTGGTTTCAGGTTTGTGTATTGTTAATGCTGCTTTTTTGCCACAGTACTTCATTGAGTATTTTTTTGTAGTGGTGGTCTTGTTTGGGGGAATTATTTTATTTTATCATTTCTTGGAAGACTTTTATTTCATCATCTCTATTTGATTGATAATTTTGCTTGATACAGAATTCTAGGTGCACAATTTCTTTTTCCCTCCAGTACTATACATTTCACTCCATTGTCTTCTTGCCTGATGGTTTCTACTGAGAAATCTGAGGTTATTCTAATTGCTGACCCGTTGTATGGAATTGATCATTTTTCTCTAACTGGTCTTAGATTTTTTTTCCCTTGTCATTGATGTTAGACATCTTGACTAAACTATTCTGGTGAGTTTTCCTTTGGAGATCTCTCCTGGTTGGGGTTCTTTTGGCTTTCTGAATAATTATTTTTTCTTCCCTTAGACATTGAGGAAAGTTCTCTTGCAGGAGC
>NW_022103916.1:3625909-3636797 GCF_000313985.2 Echinops telfairi | reverse complement strand
CCTTTGTTATTCCTGCATTCTTAATCATTTCCTCTGACTCCATGAGTCTGAAGAAGGACTCATAGACCAGTATCGGACTTAAGGACTTGAGTTGGGCTGGGATTTTTCTTGATATATAATTCCTTCTAGTCAACCCAGCCTAACACACTCAGGATTGTAGCATTTATTAAGTAAGTTAACAGGTTACAATGCAGGTGAGAAGCATTCAAGATACAATTCATTCGGAACATGCTACAAAGTTCTTTCAGGCCTCCTAGTAAATGCCCAAAGGGCATGCCATTCTGCTGTAAGCCTCAACTCTACGGCATTCAGCTCCAGATTCATGGGTCAGCAAATGAAGCTGCCCCAATTAAGTGGTTAGAGGCACCACATTCCATTTGCTAGCCTCTTTACCAAAATCACTCAGCTTTATTTACTCTGTGGCCTGGGAATTCCCACACTCTGTCTCATGTTCTGGCTCCTGCTTCTATAGTTACTGCTGCTTCTCTGCCCCAGCTGTGATGTCACAACTGTCTTTTGGGTCAAGGAGGTTTACTGTTCAGGGATCTCAGGGTCCCGGGGATGCACTCCATTCCTAGCTTTTGTTGGTAGTGAAATTCCCCACTCCTGCTTCTCAGCAGGATCACAATAACAATAAATCCTGTTAACAATTACTCCCAGTTGAATCATATCAGTATCTTTCCCCACCTTCTAATCTTCTAATCTAGAGGCAGGTATGAAAAGGGTGTTTGGTGGGAGTTACAAAGACTTTTTCTAGAAGAACCACCTTAAAGAATTCAGTACCCATGCACTGGCACTTAGCCATTGTGCTACCATGGTTCCTCAGAGTAAGGAATTTTAAATTAATGTAGGAAGCTACTGGCCATGATACATTGAAACAATTAAAAGATCTTCTTCTGTGTCATATTTTTATTAGAGAAATATAAGCTTGGAAACAGGGAGACCAGCTTGGAGGCTCTTGACAATGGTTACAGTAGTTCAAACAAGGGGCAATGGTAGCAATGGAGATAGAATCAGGTGGTTTACTAAAGATATTTTCAGTAGAATCAGCAGTATTTGCTCACAGATTAGATATTGAGGTGAATAGGTAAAGTAGCAGGGAAAAAAATCTAGAATGATACAGAGGTTTCTGGGTTGAGTGACAGATTGAATGTGATATCAATTCTGAGATGGGCATAGTGAGAGAAGAATCTGTTTTGGTGAGAAAGTGATAAAGAAGAACTCTATTGGAATATAGTGAGTTAAAAATGTCTATTAGTTCAGGGCTACTTTTGTCGCTGTTGTTTTCATGTGCCATTGAGTCAGTTCTGACTCGTAGCAACCTTATGAACAATAGAACAAAATATTGCCTGATCTTGCCAATCCCCCGAATTGTTCCTATTCTTGAACCCATTGTTGCACCCACGGTGTCAATCTATCTCCTTGAGGTCCTTAATCTTTTTCACTGCCCTTAAACTTTACCAAAAATTATGCCCTTCTCTAGGGACTGGTCCCTCCTGATATGTGACCAAAGTATGTTAGGCAAAGTCACCCCATTTTTGCCTCTAAGAAGCACTCTGACCAAACTTCTTCCAAGACAGATTTGTTTGTCCTTTCAGCAAATGCAACTTTTCTTTTGATCTCAACTGCTGCTTCCAGGAACATTGACTCCAGATCCAAACAAGACAAAATCCTTTAAAATGTCTGCCTTTTCTCTATTTATCATGATGTTACCTCTTGATCCAAGTGTGAGGATTTTGGTCTTCTTTACAATGAGTTGTAATCCATAAAGATCCTTGATCTCTATAAGTAAATGATTCAAGTCCTCTTTGCTTTCAGCAAACATAGTTGTGTTATCTGCATATTGCGGATTTTTAATAAGCCTTCCTACAAACCTCTTTGCTCAGCACGGAGATTAAATAAGTATAAGTGAGAGGATACAACCCTGTCATATATCTTTCCTGATTTTAAACCATGCTGTATTCCCTTGTTCCATTGACACAACTGCATCTTGATCCATGTACAAGTCGTATAGGAGCACAAGGAAGTGTTCTGGAGGTAGTGCTAAATCGAAAGAGGCCTGGTGATGCTATGGGCTAGGTGTTGGGCTGTTAATCATACGTTTCCGGTCCACCAGCTGCTCCACGGGAGTAGAACTAGGCTGTTCTGTAAGGATAGCCCTGGAAATCCTATATAGGGTCACTGTGAGTTGGAATTGATTTGATGGCAGTGGGTTTGGTCCTGTTTTATTTATTTTCACTTTTTTGGTGGTGTAGTGGTTCAGTCATAACCGAAAGGGTGGAGGTTTAACTCACCAGCCTCTCTCTGTGAGATAAAAGACCTGGCTATCTGTTCCATTAAAGATTACAGCCTATAGAAACTCTATGGATGCAGTTATACTGCATCCTATAAGGTCACAATGAGTTGGAATTAATTCCATGGCATACAACAACACAGTGGTGGCACAGTGGTTAAGTGCTCAGCCCAGCAAAAGGTAGATAGTTTGAGTTCACTAGCTACTCCAAAGGAACACAATGTGGCAGCTTGCTTCTGTAAAGTTTACAGCCTTGGAAATAATATGGAGCCTATACTGTCCTCCTATAAGGCCACTATGAGTTGGAATCTACTCAACAGCAAAGGGATTGATTTGGGGCTGTTTTGGTGGTGCAACTTGTTCATCCCTCAAAAGTTAACTGAAAGTTTGACTGGTTCAACTGACTAAGCTGCTCTGTGGGAGAAAGACTTGGTGATATACTTTCATAAAGATAATGTCACTGTCACTACCAACTTCTCTGAAAAGTATAACATTAGAAAGTCCTCGATTGAATGGTAGAAAAATATGGAACAGAACTTAAAATCATGAAAAAGACAAGGCTTACTGATCATATAGTGACTGATGGGACCCCTCACCCCCAAGACTATGACCCTTAGTGATCCTTCATGTCTGGAACTGAACTCACCCTTGTGATAGAATAATTAAACATTTAAGATCAATAGGGCAGCATTTACCCAAGGGAAAGTTCAGGGGGTTAGGAATGAAAACAGAAAACTCAGGGAAGAAGGTGTGTGTGTGTGTGTGTGTGTGTGTGTGTGTGTAAATGATGGTACATTAAAGAGATTGCAATGAATGAATTGAAACAAAATGTATATGAATTGTTGAAAGTAAAAAACTCTGATCAGCTCTGTAATCCTTCACATATTTCACAATAACAGTTTTTTTAAGTTTATAGATAGATATAGATATATCAAGAAAATCTTATGCCACCTGAGGTCACGAATCTACTAAAAGACACCCAAGAACAACACAATGCTGACTTTATTTTAGCTACTATTAGATCTCTTCAGTTCAATTGCGCATCCATGAAACAGGCTGTGATTTCTGCCCTGCTCATAGAGCCATTTGTGAATCCTGTAAGAGTTAATGTTAGGTGATAGCCAGTCAATTCCAACTTATAACATGTGTATAGGGCCTCATAGAACTTACAGCCTCCGGAGATTTACTCAGGGTAGAACTGTCCCTTTGTGTCTCCAAGGCTATACATTTTTATGGGAGTAGAAAGCTTTGGGACTAGCAACTGGTGGATTCGAACCGCAGGCCTTATAGTTAGCAGCCCAAAGCGTGATCCACTATGCGACCAAGATTCTTCCCATCCTCTCCAAAATCCAAACTCTTTGCCATTGAGTTGATTCCGACTCATGGCAACTCTATAGGACAAAGTAAACCTGTAAATTTTCAGGAAAACTGTAAACTGTAAAGCCTCATCTTTCTCCCACGGAGCAGCAGGTGGTTTGAATGGCTGACTTTGAGGTTAACAGCCTAACCACTAACTCACTAGCAAGGTTAAATACAAACTTTTCGTTAAAGAGACCCAGTACTCGGATCTGCCAGTCTAGCCCCGGCCAATCAATTGCACTTGAAACCAGACCCCAAAGCAAAGCCCTTTAGCTGCAGAGTTCAATTTTTTTTTAAAACATTTTATTAGGGGCTCATACAACACAGAGTTCAATTTTAAAACGTCAGGTCCACCCCTCTTTGCTCGGTGAATGCTTATTGCAGCACTGTACGCTGATTGGCTTGCTAATGGCCAATCACCACTGTGCTTCCTCCTAAGGCCTTGGTTTTCAAAATCTGCTACTGTGTTGATTGGAGGGAGACCAATACAGCTCACTGGGACACAAATTTCCGTTCATTTCAAGGTCTCTCCAGGTCTTTGAGTGAATACCTGGTGTTTGCTGATCTCCCTTCACTTTTGGGGTGAGGTAGGCACTTTCAGGCTTGTTCTGTTCTGTCACCTCTGGTCGGTTTTGGTGTTGCTTCAGCTCGCTGTTTTGCACTGTTTTCTCTTACTGGGATGCTTAGAGTCTCTGTGACAAAACCGCTTTCTCCTGCTAAGCAGTGTGCTGAGTAAACCCATTGAAAATTTTGAATTACAGGTCAAAGGATGCGAAAGAAGACATATCTGTGTGCTCTTCCTTTTAATTCTACTGGCTTGCTTTCTTCTATCACTTCCCACAAACTCTTTCAGCTCTGGCTTTTCCGCTAAGTTGCCTTCTCAACTTAAAATCCTAGAATGTCAAAGGTTGAAAGGTATCTAGAACAGTGCTTGTTAAACTTTAATGTAGATGCAAATCACCTGGGGATATTGCTAGCTTTCAGATTTTAATTTGGTAAGCTTAGCTCTGGGCCAGATAGTTTGAATTGCTGACAAGCGCCCAGGTGTTACTAATGCCGATGCTCTATGGTTCACGTTTTCAATAGCATGGAGATCGTTCCGTTACCTCATTTTTCCAGGTGGCGAAACTGAGACCTGAGATGGAAAGGGGCTCTATTTCACCCTGTTGGCTACGGGCAGGGCCAGAAGTAAACGGTAAGCCTTCTTTGTGTGTGGCCAGTGCTTTCATTCATCCCATGAATCCTTGTTGCTGTTTGTAACCTGCCTTGGTGTATATACAGTGAAGCCTTTTCTACTTTCTTATCAGCTTAGCTCCTCTGTGCCTGAATAGGTCTCAACGCTTAACACTGGGATGGCCAGTGGGTTCTCCAATATCTATCCTTGTGTGTAAGGGACACAAAAGATTTGGAAGGTGGAAAGGATTCTATCTTTTTTTACAATTAAGGCTCAGTGTTATGAAGGTGGTAGAAAACAAGTGTTCTGTAGAGGATTTTATGGAAGGATGTTTTTGATGGTCTCAATCCCCTTACCCCTACTCCAGAGGCGGGATAATTACCTAAATTAATATACTCCAAAGCAAGTATTTAATGTTCAGGATAAAGAAGAGCATATATGGTGATCATCTAAATAAATTTATTTTCCCTGAGTTAACTTGTAATATCATCAGATGAGTTTTCTAGCTTGTGGATTAACTCAAGTTTTTCTTTTGGAAAGGTAAAGACTTAGAGCATGCAACTCAAAACAATTGTGGACTAAATAATTTTCATATGGTTAACGGTGGGCATGCCCAATTTAGCCTTTTGCTGCTTGGCTGAGTTTAGAGGGATGAGGTAGGAAATAAGATTGGATGTGCATTAGACTTCTTACATACAAAATTTATATGGAATAACACGACTCCTCTGCAAAAGTGGGTCTTATAGCTGTTATATATAGCTGATGAGGAAACTGAACCACAAAGATGCTATTGGGTGATTTTGAAGCCCAATGGTTCAGACTCCAAACCCAATGTGCATTCTACCTCCTCACAATGCTGCTTTTCTGTTTGGACCTTAAACTGTTTGGGAATGTTTTTGAGTGTGATCAGAGAGACTTCATGAACACATACCTGAATCCATGAAATAAAACAAGTCCAGGAAAGAACTGGGTGATATGTGCTAGATAATAGTATGTGGTCTGGTGTTAACGTCACTTAACACATCTGGAACTGTAAAAGGGGGTGAATTGTACCTTTCCAGTTTACCCTCACAGTTTCATTGTGGGGCCCACTGAGGTAATAAATGTGAAGGACTTAAACTTGTACTAGATTTTCCTTACCCATAAAATGTTTACTGCTTCTCCATTCAAAGAAACACCCAAACCTGCCTTTCTCCTTTCTTAAACCTTTCACTAAAGCTGTACTCTTCTCTATTTCCCTTTATTACCAGCCCAACCCCATTCTGACACCTCCCCTACATATTCTCCATGTGTGTTTGGAACTTTCACATCTTTGTTACACACAATTTTAATAATTTTTTGTTTAAATTTTTACATTTATTTTTGTTGAAAATGTAGAACATTTACTAATTATTTTATATGTGTAAAATTCAGTTTCACTGGTTACATTTTTCTAGTTATGCATTTATTCTCACCCTTCTTTTCTGAATTGTTCCTCCTCCAGCAGCATAAAATTCCCCCTGCATTTCCTGTCTGATCTTTCAGGTTGCTGTTGTCACTTTGATTCCCTAGAAATAATTCTTAAAAGAGCACAATGCTCAAGGCAGACATTCTTTTCTAGTTGAGCTAAACTATTTGGGTTACACATTGTGGTACATGCAGGATCATCAGTTTAAAACCACCAGCCACACCACAGGAGAAAGATGAGGCTATCTCTTCCCATAAATATTTATAGCTTCAGAAACCCCAGAGAACCGTTCTATCTATCCTAGAGAGTCACTATGGGTCAGAATTGACTTGGTGGCAGTTGATATTGCTTGCTTTTAAGAAGACTTCAGAGATAATTTTTTATTTAAGTTTTAAAGATTATGTCAGGGAAGTAGTTTTAGGGGTGCATCAAGTATCTGTGGTTCTGGAAAATCTGGATTCCATAAGAATTTGAAATTCTGTTCTTCATGTTTTCCCTTTCTGTCAGAGGAGACCAGCCTCTAACAACTGAAGAGTCAGTAGGTGAAATTGTACGGTTATAATATATAAAGATTATAGTAAAGTCATAGAGAATAGGAAAGATAGGAGAGACAATAAAATAAAGGAGGCAGACACATTTTATGGTCGCATGCTCACCTCAGCCCCTCTTGGTGGCCACATGGAAGTGGGAGAGAAGAGAGAGTGTCTTTACTACCTTGGGATATTTATAGGTAGCCATAAGACATGCATATTCAGTAGTTACATATGTCATAAGGTGGGTAGAACCTACAGTAAGGTCCCTAAGCTTAAAGGTGAGGAAACCTAATACCTGCATTGGGTGAAGGTGTGAGGGGGGAGGGGCTTGGTGGCACAGGCAGAAAGAGATAGCAACAGGATGTCTGCTTTTGAAGGGAGATAAAATCAACCATGTGCTCACTTTAAGGCAGCATAGCTGTTAGGGGAGAATCTGTGGGAACGATACTTAAAGCAGGGTAATGTACTTGTACTTTACCTCTAACTTACCAAAGTAGAGGCTTTCCTATTGTGGAATACTAACTTTCTAGGTTCCCTCTGTTATAAGTTAGGGAATATAGTCTTTGCTATATTTCCTTTGGTGTTAGTTTCCCATACTTTTTGAATAGAATTCTTCCATAGAATTTTTGTACAAGCTGTTCAGTAATGGTTGTGTACAGTGTCTGTTTCTTTAGGATTCTTGGCAAAGAAGGTAGCTTCTCAGAGGCATTGCCACACATTCCAGTTTTTATTCCTGTTCCTCATTCTCCTTCTTCCTGTGTTACTCCAGGTGAATAGAGACCCATTGTTGTAACTTGGGTGGATGCTTACAAACTTTTAAGAACCCCAACACTGTGCACAAAGGAGGAGATAGAGCAGAAGTACTAAACCAGATATTAGGCTAACTTGCTAAGTTGCTCCATATAACCTTGGCCAAAATCTACAAACTAGGAGTTTAAAACCTGTGAGGTTTTTAGTTTCACATAAACAGCCTCAGAAGCTGTTCTTTTTGTAGTTTTTGTTGATAGATCTTTTTTCTCCCATCATCAGTACTTTATTGATGTATAGATCTCCATGCTTATATATAAAAAATACATTTGAATGAGTAAAGAAAAATATACCTTTGTTCATTTCTTAAATATCTTATTCCTTGAAGTCCACATTGGTATATTTTAGAGTCCATGAGAAACATCGCGACAATGTGTATATTATACCATGTACAGTTGTACACTATATTAAAGGGCAAATCAAATAGCAAAGGACCTAAAATTCTGGGAAATTCTATTTCTGTGTTACTTTTGTGCATAACTCTGGAGAAGCAAAAGACAGAATTCTTAAAATATTTCCAGAATGATAATTAACTCTTCCACATTGAATAAAATTAGCCCATGCAACTCAAGCCAAATACTCACAAATGTGCAGCTCCGGGAAAAAAATTGCAGTCCTCTGGTCTCTCTTATTATCATCACAAAGGTGGTTATCGTTACTGTAGTGCTGACCCAATTTCCTTTAAGGGAGGTAGAGTAAGCATTCTTTCACACAGCAGACAAGATAGATTTGGTTGTTATCATTCATGCATTATGATTTGTTCCAATACTTATATTGATAATTCAGTGATTCACATATTCCATTGCATATTTTGATCATCTGACAGCCAAGGGCATCAGTAGATCATCACCCTGACTGTATGTGAGCCAAAAGCCTGATCAGGCACAGACTCTGAACAGTCATTTAATTGGGAGAAACCAGTCTATGGTACACTCCATGGAGTAGAGTCAGGGATTGGCCATTTTGTAAAATCATTTTATTGGGGGCTTGCACAACTCTTGTCACAATCCATCCATCCATCCATTGTGTCAAGCACATTTGTACATTTGTTGCCATCATCATTCTCAAACCATTTGCTTTCTACTCGGGATTGGTCATTTTTCTGGTTCTTTTTTTCTCATCTTCTCATTCACAATTTCCACTTCTCTACTATCTTTAAGTGCTTCTAAAATGAAATTAAGGTTTGTAGTGAGAGCCTGAACTCAGTGAAAACAAGCAATCAAGAAAGCAGGTAAGAGAAACCTTGCTTTACCCATCTTTCTTCAAAGAAAGAAGTCCTGCTTCAAATGTTCTATTCTGAAGTAAAAACTCAATTTGGCTCTTAATATACTCTTTAAGCAGTGCTTCTTCCACAGGGTACATGTTTATGTCTGTACTGTTGTCATAGTAAGTTCTGTTTGAAATTGTTGATCAGTCCTTCCATCCTTTTCTTGATAGCCATATGAATAATCAACGTTCAAGCAAGGATTTCCTCTGCCTCATCCTCTTCGACACCCTCCTTCCCTAAAGAACTTTGGATATTACCACCCACACTTCTTACACTGGAAACTTCATCTTGATCATCTCTTTTCTCTCTCTTGCCTTCAACTTCATTTATCACTTTGTCTATTGTTATGTGCTTTTTTACTTACTTCAGGGTGATATATCAAGCTGTTCTAGGGTCCGGGTCTTTTTTGACAGTGTGTTCTTAAATCATCTAAGTGGAGGGGTACCTACTTGTGCTTGCTAGGTCTTTTATTGATTAGTTTACTGAGTCTCATCTTCATTGACATTTTCACTGGAGCTATCTAATTTTGTTTCCCCATTTTCTTGAGAATCACTATTGCTTCTCTTTTCAACCTTTTTCTTTTCTATTTTGTAGTTTCTTATTTTCTTGACTAATGACAATTTGACCTCCAGTGTTCACTAATTCACTTGGTGTTGGCCAATTTGCCATGTTGCTGGAATCACTTGCCTTCTTGGTTTTCTTTTTCCGGAGTTTTTCTTGCTTTTATAATTTAGGGAACCTGAGTTCTGCCTTCGGGGTTTCCCGGGGCGATGTCAGAGGCTCTGAACTGGTGTGGGGTACAGGTGGGGGTGAGTGATGGGGAAGCTTTTCAGTTCAGGGATTTTCTTTAGGTTTCTCCTCTAGCCAGCTACCCCCTTCTCTGTAGTGTCCTCAGCTGCAGGGCTGTCCTGCAGAGGGTACTCCTTGCCAAATGGAAAAAGGGAATTGAAAATAATGGACATTTCCCACAAACGTTTCTTACATTTGTGGTTGTATCCTTATTGCCTAAAGCATCTGACACATAGTGATACATTTGTTTTGTTTTTGTAGGTTCCTCTTAAGTCTTTTCTTTATCAAATACAACTAAATTGGAAATTGATATAGGTGGGGTGAGAAAGGAAGTTGTATTTTAGTATAAAGGATCTCTTGTGTAGCCAAAAAAATCTTCCTACTTGTTTGTATGCCCTAACTGTTGGGGACTCATAAACTAGGAGATCTTTAATTTAACCAAACCCAACAAAAAATCTAATCCCATTGTTTTTGAGATCATTCCAACTCATAGTGCCTTAGAGGACAGAGTAGCACTGCTCCATGGGGTTTCAGAGGCTGTGATATTTGTGGTCTTCTGCAGAGTTGGTAGTTGAGGCTAACTAATAGCCTTTTGATTAGTAGTTGAACATTTAACCAGTTCTGCTACTAGGCTTCTAAAAAGTCTTTGTTGTTCTTAGGTACCTTTAAGTAGGTTCCAAATCATAGAAACCCTATGTACAATAGATGTAAAAGATCTTTTAGGAGTATAAAATGTTGCCATACATTGAGATGTGGATTCTCCTAAGAACTGGTAAGATATATGAAGTGATTTTTAATACATTAATTCCTCAGCTGTTCACATTGTTTTCCCCAATCTGAAACTAAATTATGCTTTCTCCTGAGCATGAATGTCTTATCTTATCTTGCTGTGGCCCAAGGCCTTATAGTTTTTAAAGAACATTCAGTTTATCAGTAGACATCATATTATATGAGTGCCACATTTATGATTTTTTTCAATATTAAATTTTCATGTTTGGTCCTTGGGGTTTGAGGTAATTAGTTTATTGTGCCCACCTGGCCAATAAACACATGTGGGGTTAATTGAAGGGTGGAGGGATAAATGGCTCAGTGAGTCTCACCTTTCTAGTTCTCGGGTCTCTTGCTTTGTGATGGTCAGACCAGGGTGCGGCTGCCTTAGCTAGTTCCCTGCTTCAGCTTACAAGGCTCACATCATGCAAGACATCCCTGAGGAGAAGCC
>NW_022103916.1:3622779-3624186 GCF_000313985.2 Echinops telfairi | reverse complement strand
CCCAGTGCCTATAAAAGTTTTAGGCATTGTGCTGAGCTTTTTACATAGAATATCTCATTGAATTGGAACAGTGTTTTTCAGAACAAGGTATAATTACTCCATTTTACAGAAGATGTTTCTGAATCCCAGGGTGTTTAATTTGTTAGCAATAGGTTAATTATGCTAGAACTAAGATTTTAGTTCAGATAAGCCTGACTCCAAAGTCGGTTTTTCTCTTAGAGATGCTCTTGTGAGACTGGGTTTCCTCAAGAATTTCCAGAGAATTCTGTGATCTTTCTGGTGAATGGTGTTTTAAAGAGTCTTTCTGATTGCACCTGTGCCTTGGACAAGGTGTAGCTGCATCTGGAAGAGATTGCCACTACCAGTACCATCGCAAAGTTCCAAACCTGAGCCTAAGAAATCTAAGTCCAACAAAATTATACCCAGTGATCATGTCCAGTCTGAAAAGGTTAGAACAAGCTGTCTCTCACAATGTTTCAATAGTCTCTTCTTGTGTTGGCTCTAATTCCTCTGGCTAGAAAGAGTTTTCAAATTCACTTTCATGTTATCTCTCTTCTGGATAATTTTTTAGGTGATTACTAATTAAATATAGAATTAGGCCAAAGATCATTTTTGGTCCTATAAAATAACTCTAGCAAGTATAGTAAGGTTGCTATGAGTTGGAATCTACTCCATGGTGATGGGTTTGAATTTTTGTTTATTTGTTTTACTGAATACTTACCATGTGCTAGGTAAAATTCTAAGCACTCTTTCCTGCATTAACTCACTTAATCTACATATAACCCTATGAGGTAAATACTATGATTATCAGTCCCTATCCCAACCCAACTATGCTATGGTAACACAGTGGTTACGATTTGTGTTGCTAAGTCAGTAGTTTTGATTTGTGTTGCTAAGTCAGTAGTTCAAAACCAAAAGCCACTCCATGGGAGAAAGATCAGGCTTTCTATTCCTGTAAAAATTACAGTCTAAGAAACTCACAGGTAGTTTCTACCCTGTTCTATAGAGTCACTATATGTCAGCATTGACTTGATGGCAGTACGTTTCTTTGTATCCCAACCCCAGGAGCCCTGGTGGTACAGTGGGCTATGCATTGGACTACTAAGGTCAGCAGTTTGAACTTACTAGCCACTACAAGGGAGAAAGATGAGGCTTTCTGCTCTTGTAAAGACTTAACAGCTTTGGAAAGCCAAAGGAACAGTACATAGGATCCCTATGAGTCAGGTTCAACTTGATGGCAGTGAATTTCATTTTGAGTTTATCGTAAGTCCTAAATCTGTAGGTTTAAAAATTTTTAATTTGTAAATAATTGTACTGGGGGCTCTTACAGCTCTTATAACAATCCATACATCAATTGTATCATGCACATTTATACATATGTTGCCAACATCAATTTCAAAATATTTG
>NW_022103916.1:3620362-3621479 GCF_000313985.2 Echinops telfairi | reverse complement strand
TATCCTACCAGTCCTATATGGATAGACATGAAAAAAAGAAAGAGAGAGGAAACACACACACATTTCAAAAACTGCAACCTTATAAATAGTTCCAGTTCTGTCTACTGAACTTTCTGAATGTTTTCCAGTCTGGTCTGGTGAAGTGCCACTCCCTGTCTACTGATTCCAAGGTCTATTTTTGGGGATTCCTTGATTGTTTTGCCCCCTTTGTTCTGCACTCCCTTTCGTGTTTTGCTCCTGTGTGTGTGTGTGAGTGTGTGTGTTGTCAGACCAGACACAGTTCCCACTGTATCTTCAGTGCTGTCCCCTGTAGCTCTGTGGGTCAGTGAGGGGGCATTTTGGCTCATGGTGGGGCCAGCCCTGTGGTCCTCTCTGTGCATTGGCTGCTCCAAGCAGCAATGTCTTCCTTGAGGCTTAGTGGGTTAGGTTGTGGTGTTCTCTCTCTCCCTCCCCGACTCCCGGCTGTTTCTTCAGTGCTGTCCTCTGAAGCGCATTCTTCTGGGGATGGGGTCGACATAGCTGGGACTGGGACAGGCCCCACAGCCATTTCTGTTACTTCACTGCATCATGCCAGTATGTTGTCCTTGAGGCTTGGCACCCCACGTTGCGGTCTGGTCCCTTGCTCATTTTCCTGTGGAGACATGAAAAATACCCTTCCCATGTGTGGGTTAGTCCCCTGTTTCCTGACTGTCCACCCCCCCACTTTCCCCCTCCTTTTTAATTGGCTGCCATATGCATCTCTGGGTTGGTTCCAACCCTTGCTAGGGTGCCTGGACCTCGCCCTGGGTATTTATACACTTGGTGGCTTTGCCCCTATTGCCCTTGTACTTTTTAAGCTTACCTCAGTGGACTCATGTTGTACTTGCCCTTTTTTGTGCTTGAATTAGTTCACTTAGCATAATTTCCTCCAAGTCTTTCCAGGTGTTTCATGCATCCATTGCTGCTTTTTAGGGGTGCATAGTACTCCATTGGATGTATTTAGCAGTTTTTTTAATCCATTCGTTGGATGATGGAAATTTAAGCCATTTCCAATTCTTTGCGATTGTGAACTGCACTGCATTGAACATTGGGGCACAGATGTATGATCATGGGCTGTTTCTTACTTCTGGGTATATGC
>NW_022103916.1:3617308-3618569 GCF_000313985.2 Echinops telfairi | reverse complement strand
TCGGGATAGGTCCATGCGGCTTCTCCTTGGGGATGTCTTGCAGGAAGTCAGCCTTGCCAGCTGAAGCAAGGAACTGCTAAGGCAGCTGCACCCTGGTCCGACCATCAGAAAGCAAGAGACCCGAAAACGAGAAAGGCGAGGCTCACCTAATCATTTATCCCTCCACCCTTCTATTAACCCCACATGTGTTTATTGGCCAGGTTGGCACAATAAACTAACTAGCTCACTCAAGTACAATGTTAAATAGAGCTGGGGATAAAGGGCTTTCTTGTCTGTGCCCCTTTTTCAGTGGGTTTGTTTTTGTCTTTATCCCATGGACTACGATGTTGGCTGTTAGCTTTTCATATACAGCTTGTATTATATCGAGGAATTTTCCTTCCATTCCTATTTTATTGAGTGTCTTAAACAGGATTTTATATTGGATGTTGTCGAATGCTTTTTCTGCGTCTATTGATATTGCCATGTGGTTTTTAGCCTTTTTGTTATCATTGTACCAAATAATGCTGCTAGACTTACAGATGTTGAACCATCCCGCATCCCTGGAATAAATCCCATTTGGACATAATGAATTATTCATTTTATAAACTTTTGTATTCAAATGGCCAGTATTTTGTTAAGAATTTTTGCATCAGTGTTCATTAGTGATATCAGTTCTCAAATCTTGTGGGTTTTTTGCCCACTTTAGGTATCAGTGTTATGCCAGCTTCACAGAAAGGATTTGGGTGTTTGCCGTCTGTTTCTATGCTCTGAAAGAGTGTGTAGGATTGGTGTCAATCTTCCCTGAATGCTTGGTAGAATTCTCCTGTGAAGCCATATGGCCCAGGGATTTTTCAGTTGATATGTTCTTGATAACCTTGTCTGTTTACTCTATTGCTATAGGTCTGTTGAGGTTATTGACATTCACCTAGAATAGTCTCAGGAGGGATTGTTTTTTCAAAGTATTTGTCCATGTCTTCCAAGTTGTTGAATTCATTGGAGTACAGGCCTTTTTAGTACTGTGTAATTAACTTTTTAATCTCATTAGGGTCTGTTGTAATTTCCCCTGTTTCATCCTTCATCCTGACTACTGATGTTTGTTCGCTTCTCTCTTTGGTTAGGTTTGCCAGCGGTCTATCGATCCTGTTAATCCTTTCACAGAACCAACTTTATAGTTTTCATGTTTTCCAACTCGTTTATTTCTGCCCTAATTTTTATTTCTTTTCTTTGGCTATTTGTAGGCTTGTCCTGTTGATTCCCCTCTAATTTTGTCAGAGATTAGGAT
>NW_022103916.1:3611214-3612374 GCF_000313985.2 Echinops telfairi | reverse complement strand
CTCTTTCAATGACTGAGTTCAGACCATTGATTTCAGAGTTATAACATCCATCAGTGCATTCTGTGATGTCATCTCATACCTTTTGTGTTGGGTGTTTTCCTAATCTTAGTGCATTGTGTGAATAAGTATGTGGTTCAATCTTGCCTTTTTTTTTCACCACTGAGGCCATGTTATCTTGGGGGTTATTTTCAATGGGTTGACCTCTGGTGGAGTTTCCCTATGTGGTGGTCTCTTATTTGTGCTTGGTGGGTGTTGTTCTGACCACACTGGGTGTCAGCAAGGATTTTTCTACAGCCGGGTTTCTCTTAATGCATTCTTTGAGTTGTTCCTTGTTCAGAAAGACTCTTGCTTTGCCATGTATCTTGATAGATAATTTGGCTGGATAGAGGATTCTTGGGTTTTCACCATTTTCTTTAAACTTTCGGAAGATGTTACTCCACTCTCTCTTCCTTTTCATGGTGTCTGCTGATGTCTGAGCATATTCTTATTTGAGTACCTTTATAGGTACCCTTTTTCCCCTAGCTGCTCTCCTGATTTTCCCCTTTTCCTCAAAGTTGGATAGTTTAACCATTATATGTTTTGGCTAATTTTTCCTTGGATTCAGTCTATCTGGCGTCCTTTCCGCTTCCTTGATTCTTTCTGATTCTCATTCATTAAGCTGGGGAAATTTTCCTCTAAGGACTCCCTGGCTATTTTTGCTGTTTACTTCTTTGATGTGTCTTGTTTGGGCGATCCAATTATTCTAATGTTGTTCCTATTCATAGCGTCCGACATTGTTCTCAAGTGTTCTTAGGTTTCTTTGATTATCTTGTTTGACTGCCTTTCCAATTTATTGGAATCTGCCTGGATACCCTCAAAGTCAATGATATGATTTTCAGCTTCTTCTAATCTGTTCTTGAAGCCTGTTAATTTGTTATTTGTTTTTGTTACCTTACTCCTTAGCTATTATATTTTCCCCTTTGGTGTGTGGTCTTTATCTCCTCCATCATTTCATTCTTTTCCTGCACAGCTTCCCTCATGTCCTGTACAGCTTCAAACAGCATTCTGAAGATTTCTTTCTGTGATAGCTCAACTTCTGCCTGTTCTATGCATGTCGCTAGATTCAGGACTTATTCTGACAATGCATTTTGTTTCTCTAGTTTTTTGTTGTTGTTGTTGTT
>NW_022103916.1:3608388-3610030 GCF_000313985.2 Echinops telfairi | reverse complement strand
ACTAATTGCCATGGAGCTTCTGATGTGGACTGCTTACCTGGGTGCCATTTTTGAGAAAGTGAGACAGGGAAGTAGTCCTTGCTGGAGAACACCAGCAAATTGAAATTTGGGAAGAAAGTGAGAATTCTTCCTCAGAAAGGCACAGGCAAAATATAGGCCATCTGCTATAAAGTTTAAACCTAATAAAACTCAGCCATCATTAATAATCACTTCTAGATTCTTAATCACTTCTAGATTCTGAGAAATGTGAAGCACCTTGCCAGAAGATTGTTTGGTACATTATAAGATGAGTCTAAAATTATATCAACAGATATATTACTGTGCTTCTTGTAGCTATTAAATTAGAAGAATTTTGAGTATGCTGTTTTGACCTTGTGATTAGTTTGACATTTTATTCTGACATACATATATTAATCAGAGTTATATTTACACTGATGAATTTTGATTGAGCTTTTCCTAGAACAGCATCAATCGTTAGGTGTACAGGTATTCTCTGGGGACTAATATGTAATTTAAGAACAACTCATGTTGTGTAAATGCCATTGAGTTGGTTCCTACTCATAGTGAACCTATGCACAACAAAATGAAATGGTGTGTGGTTCTGCTCCATCTTCACAATTGTTTTTGTGAGTCCATTGTTTGGCAGTGGAGCCCTGGTGGTGTAAGGACTATACATTGGGCTACAATCTGCAAGGTCAGCAGTTTGAAACCACCAGCCCCTTATTGGGAGAGAGACTGGGGTTTCTCCTGTAAAGTCTCAGAAACTCACAGGGGCACATCTGCTCTGTCCAATAGAGTTGCTATGAGTCAGCATCAACTAGATGGCAGTCACTAAACTCATTGTTGCAAGCACTGTGTCAATCTATCTCACTGAGGGTCTTCCTCTTTTATGCTTCTACTTTACCATGTATGAAGTTCTTTTCCAGGGACTAGTCTCTCCTGATAACATGTCCAAAGTATGGGAGACAGTCTCACTATCTGCTTTTAAGGAGCATTCTGGCTCTCCTTCTTCCAAGAGAGATCTATTTGTTCTTCTGGCAGTGCAAGGTACTTTCATTATTCTTTCCCAGCACCATAATTCAAATATATCAACTTTTCTTTGGTTTTCTTTATTCATTGTTCAGCTGTCACATGCATATGAGGCAATTGAAAATACCATGGGTTGGGTCAGGTTCATCTTAGTCCTCAAATGACATCCTTACTCATCAACACTTATCTTCAACAAAAATTTACTTACCTGTTATATTAAAGACATTCTTTGATAATTTCTGCACTCTATTGTATCACCTTTCTTGGAATGGGTACATTTATGGATTTCTTCTTGTCACTTACCAAAGCTGCAATTAGTTTTTTTCCTGACCATACTCAAAACCCAATATACTGCCATCAAATTGATTTTTACTCATAGTGTCCCTATAGGGCAGAGTAGAACTGCTCTCAAATATTTTTGAGGCTGTAAATCTTCACCAAAGCAGAAAGCCTCAGCTTTGTCTCTCACAGAGTAGCTGGTGGGTGTGAATGGCTGACATTGGGGCTAGTAGCCCATTTTGTAACCACTGTAACCAGGGTTCTTTACTTGCACAAAACCAACCAAACCAAACAGTGCCCTTGAGTTGATTCTGACTTATGGTGACTCTATAGG
>NW_022103916.1:3602975-3607017 GCF_000313985.2 Echinops telfairi | reverse complement strand
TGTACATCCTCTGGTCTAGCTCAATATTCTTATTCACACTATAACAACTCTCTGAGATAGGTAGCAGAACAGATTCTTATTTCCTAAGAGAAACCTGAAACTTGAGAGACTTTCTTAAGCATACACACACACACACACACCTACACAAACCTACTCACTTACACCTACCCAACCCCTGTTAGGAGTAGAAGAGCTTTAATATATGATTTTCCTTTACCTATAGAGATGGTTGTAACTCATTTAGGAATAGAATAAATCAAGCACAGGTAGCTAATACCAAGAAAGAAAGTCCTCTCTGATCCAAAATATTTACCTTTCTTCCTTTGCCCCTTCTCTTCTTTATAGAAACAATTGGAAGATTCATCTGGTTTGTAAAACTTTATTCTTAAAATATAAAATTTTCTTTGTGAGGTTTAGTCATATCAGACTCCTTCCTTCCTCCCTCCCTCCCTTCCTTCCTAAAAGCAGTTACTGTTTTACTAACTGACCAGATTACAAAAAATAACCAATGCGGTTACTTTAGTTCATCGTTCTAATAAGCCTGTTGTTCTGGTCTTACCTATTGCCAGCATCTCCACCTTCTACAAAATGGGTGGTCTTTGTCTTCATCCCATTTTGTAGAGAAGATAATTTGAAGGGTCACAGGAAGTTATTTGCTGCTTTGAAGCATTTCCCAGCATTATAGATCTCATAAATCAGATCCTCTATGCAGATGATGCCATATTTACCAAGAGTTCATGCAGTCAAAGTGTGATCTGTCAGGGTAATACACTTGTTGATTTTTCCATTACCACGCTTGTAGATCAGTTCATCCAAGGACTTCAGGTTTGGGTAGCCTCATGCAATGTGCTTCCACAATCCTGAGCATTTTAATTGAACCCTTGTTAAGCTTAACATAGGTACCATTGAAAATCTGGTGAAGGCGAAGAAGGTGCAACACTTTTCAAACCTTTGTTTGGGTTCATACCATTGATATCTCTGGTCCTGCTAACAAATGCCAGCATGGATTCGCTAGGTACATAGAAGTTGGTAGTTTTCTTGCCATCTTAGCCATTATAATATATGTTCTGTACATCTACCTATATTCCTTGCGATAGTGCTTAGCTTTCTCATGGATAAGCTTCCTTCTTGACTTTTGAAGCATCTTTTGGGCAAACTTCTTTCTCACATTCTTAATCTTTAGTTCTATGAAATTCCTACACTTTTTCTTAAGGGTATCTGGAGCAGTAGGGGCCTTCTTTTTCTTCTCTGCAACACCCTCCATGATTCCAGCCAGTTAAAAAGTGTCTATGTAATTCAAAAATAGTTAAATACAATTTATGTCCCTTTAGTTTATGTAGACTTTTTAAAAACCTCTATTCTCTTATTTGATCTTTTACCGATAATAAAATTGAGATTCGGAAATTAAATTACGTACAAGATTAATAGCTGATCTTTGACTAGTGTCTAGGTATATGTGTTATTGTACTCGTTAGAAATTATGTAAGTCAATTATTTAACATACCAGATACTCAAATATTTGTAAGCTATTTATATATAAAGATATATTAGAAAATATATCTAAAAGCATCCTTATTAAAGAAATAAATAGGAGAAATGCGTGATGATCTTGTATAAGATATCTGAGAATTGTAAGAAGGAGTATTTGCAGAGGCTCAAAACTAAGCTGCTTTGTTAATTCTGAGAATTACAATGAAGGCCCTATATACCATTTCCTCATAGCCCAGTTTCTTAAATCAATGACTGTCTCCTCTAGGGATACTGTAAGCAGCTTTGAGTGCCAAATTTCCTCTTGTTTAATTTATTGGAGTTTATTCTATGTATCTTCAGTTTGGGGGAGATGCTGGAGTTTTTCTCTGAATTCCAAATATGACCCTGAAGAGAATATTCATAATATAATTTAATGTATTTATCTCTTTCATTTTTTAGGAAAGAGAGAATTACCAAAGATGTCTTCAAATTTACCTGATGGAACACTCAAAAAGAGATCAGCTTTTGAAGATCTCACCAATGTATGTTAGTCCAATCTTTTGAAGTGGTTTTATATAAAACTTAGCCTCTTTCTTGAGAGACATGTCCTGTTTACCATACCTTCTCTGGAATGTTGACAGGAATTTTCATTTAAAATTAATAATTCAATGTTAGAACCTACATGGGTTCTTCTACTGGCACATCTGAGTCGGTGGTTTAACTTTCTTGAAGCAGCAGACAGAATGATTATCAGATATGAAATGATATCTAATTAGAAAAACTATGGCATATTTAGATAAACTCCAGAGATGTACAGTAAACTATTTAGAGTTTAGAGGTAAGTGATTTAGTGGAATCATTGTAGTCTTGGCAATGCTTATCAATTTGATCAATATGTACATTTGGGGAAGAATAAATTTTCCTTTGTGTAGGGCTGACCTCAATCAGCATATCTGTGCTCAGACATTAAATTTCAGCATCACCCCAGCACAAGGACAATAAAAAATATCCCCTACAGTACAGTATTATTTAAAACCCAAATTCCACACTCTTGTCTTCAAGTATGAAGATCTAGAAACTAAATGTTGACTTAGATTTTTTTATTTACCTGCAAGTCATCTCCCTTCTGACATTATTAAGGTACAGTTAAAATTGGGATCAATTGTTAGATGGTTAGAAGATAATAACAATCTATCATGTGCTAGGTACAATTCTTAGCACTTTTGCCTGTATTAACTTACTTAATTCACATGTAACCTATAAGGTAGGCACTATGATTATCTCCATTTCATAGATAAAGAGCTTATTCAAGGTTGATTTTGAAATATTTTATCTAGGATTCTGCCAGGCTATTCCTGCCCTCCATGATACAACGCACTTCTGTGTCTACGAAAATACGTGTGTCTGTGCGTGTGCGCGCTATGGGTGAAAGTTCATAGGGCAAAATGTTTTTCTGTTCAACAATTTATACACATTTTGTCTTTTAACATTGGTTTTAATCCCCTGAATATAACCGCACTCTTCCCACTTCTTCCTTGGGTTTCTGACACCCATTGGTCCTTATTCCCTTATTGATTTCTGAGCTTTGTTTTAGAACAGGGGTGCTCAATACGTCAGTCGCGTACTAGTTGTTCGCAAATGTAGTGTGGGTAGATCGCATGGCATTAAAAAATAGACATAAGCCTATCATCAATCCCGTCACTTAATTGATATGCAGCACAGCCAGTCAGCTGCAATCTTAGGTGTCAAACGCATGCGCAAATAGCTGTGCTAAGTGCAGCAAAACTGACAAAATAAGTTATTCGCCTCTACTTATTTATGTGAGCCAGCCTTTTCCCACATAAAGATCATTAAGTCCAAGTACCGTTCCGCCTTGACTGATGATCATTTGGAAGTGTGCTTGAGGCTAGCTGTCAGCAGCTACTGTCTGGATTATGCATCCCTGGCTTATTGCATTTACTGTAAGCCATCAGAGTAAACTCAGGTAATGACAAAAAATGTACATAGTTCATTGTGTTGTGTTGCGCAATGTGGACTCATGGTTGTGCAAGGTACATAAACGTACATTGTACATATAAAGAATTCTCAATGCATTTATGAATAAATAAAAAATAAATAAATATATGCTTTGCATTTTTGTAGTTGGTAGATCATTTGGACTTGATCATTTTATAAGTAACTCACATGCTGAAAAAGTGTGAGCCTCCCTGGTTTTGAAGAAATATGATCCTTTTGGTCTGGTCTGGTTAATTGTTCTGAGGAGTGCATTCCTCATGAATGTTATTATTAACTTTATAGACCTAGTTGTTGTTTGGCAGTAATGAGATCCCTGGCTGTAGGTTCAGTTCCAAATTTGAAAGATGTCTAAAGGCCACGTTCCCAGACATCTACACCAGTTTACCAGAATCCTTTTATCCCTTGGATAATGCTTGAGCAGTACTGGATAACTATTGGCAAATTTATCTGCTATGTATCCCCACATCTATAAGGTTAAACTCATTTCCTAACTTATTTAACCAAAGGTCTAGAAAATTGGATGAAATAAGGTAGCTGTATAAATTAGGAGCAGATA
>NW_022103916.1:3600415-3602048 GCF_000313985.2 Echinops telfairi | reverse complement strand
AGAGCAATCTTGTCCCTCACAACAATTTAACAATTATTTGAGACCCAAAAATATATTTTTATAAACAAATGAAATCACCATTATCTGAATAATATCTCGTGTATACTGAAAGAGCTGCATATGGCTAAAGAGCCGCAGTTTGACAGTCTCTGAACTATTATACCATTATTGAGAAATAAGTTGAGATATACAGAACTATCCTTGTTTTCCAACTAAACTGAACACCCACTGGATTACATCCTCATCTAAGGTCAGGAAAGACAAGGGTCAGGAAAGTAAGGCAATCCTGGGTAGTGTCTCTACCTCTACTTTTCCAATAGCTCAGAAAGCCCATTTTCCTTTTGCATTACATTTTTATTTATTTCTTTTTTTAACTTTTTATTGTGATTTGGGTATTTGTTTACAGAGCAGATCAGTTTTCCATTGAATAATCTGATCAGATTTTGTTTCATCTCATTGATCACTTATCCTACCTACTGCCTCCCTGTATTTCCTGTTTCTATTCATCTTCTTTTTCTACTTCATCTGAATTTTGTCCTTGAGTAAATGTCCCTTTGATCTCAAATGGTTGATTATTCTAAGGCAGTGGTTCTCAAAATAAGTGATGCCATCCCTGGAAGTGCTGGAACAATCCAGGGGGCTGAAAAAGTTGATGCCTACACTTTATCCTGGATTATGGGTTATAGTACAAAAGTTTTAATTGCCAAAGGACATTGAGTGATTTTTTTTCTGAAAAGGGGAAGTAGATCAAATAAATTTCAGAATCAATGTTCTGAGGTATGCATATCTCCTTAGTGTTGTTTTTTCCCCTAAATACTTGTCCACTGTTTGACTAAATATTCTGGACCTAAAGGGCCATACTCTTGAGGGTTCCACCAGTCCCCACGTATATATACTCAGTAAACTTGGTCTTTTTTATGATTTCGAGTTTTGTTCTACATCTCTCTTGCAATCAACCCAAGACCTTCTAATGTGATCTTTTCAAAGCAGTTGGTAGTGGTAGCCAGACACCATCTAGTTCTTCTGTACTTAGTCATGTATGTTGATGTTCACATGGTCCATTAGTTCATTGGTCTAATTATATCCATGTGTCTTTGATTTTCTTTACTCGTCTTTCCTCTGGCTGTGGAGAGACCAATAGTTGCACCTTAGGTGGTCCCTTAAGAACTTCTAAGATCATCAAAGGATGATATAACATCGTCTGTGTGGACTATGTTACGCTAGTTGTTCTTGGTGTCATCACGACCATGGTGCTGAGCCCCTGGGCCTAGTGACTCATTCCTTTATGGTGTTTAATTATGGCTAAGAAGTTTTCATAACTCTGCCCCCTCTATGCACTACTACATTTTTGGATATATTTGCAGCATTTCAAAACTCATTGTCATTGAGTTAATGCTGACTCATGGTGACCATATAGGTAAATACATATATAGAAATATTGTCTGTCAACTTTATATATTTGTGAGTATACCCTTACCCTTCATCCCATACTCTTTTAGCCTGCTTCTACTCATTGATTGCCCTTATTTCTGGGTTTTGTATATAATAGTATTTACCTCTGTTGATTTAACTCTTGTGCTCCTTCAAGTGTCTTCCTTTGCATCCTTCAATTTTGTTGACCTTCCTATTATTC
>NW_022103916.1:3597990-3598900 GCF_000313985.2 Echinops telfairi | reverse complement strand
CAAAACAAAACAACAACAAAAATCCAATGACAAAAAAAGAGAAAAACCTGAAAATAGTTCAAGTTCTGTTTGTTTGTAAGTCTCTATTTTGCCTCTGTTTAGATTTATTTCTAAATATGTTGTGTTTGGAGTGGCTATTATAAGTGGTATTGCTTTTCTTATTTCTTTTTCAGATTTTTCATTGTTAGTATAATGGAATCAGACTGATTTTTATATGTTGATCTTACACCCTGGTGACTAGCTTCATCTCCTAATCAGTATTTAATCAGTTTCTCTGTATTTTTTCTAATTATCATCCATATCTACTTCATTTGTTCTCTTGTGTCTTTGTTATAGAGGATCTCAGTAGTCTATCTGCCTAGTTTACCATCTTGCTGGAAGGCTGTGATGTTATATATTCTTGACTCTCCAGGTGTCGGGTGATGCTCTGGATTTAGGGTATCATACCCAGAGGCACATGATGCTCATCTGTCCCTCATAAGCAATGCTATTTGGGGACTCTTAGTTAAGATTTTGTCTGTTTTGTCCACCTTTTTTTCTTCTCTTAGTTTACTCTTGAAACTAATAGGAAGTCTGTAGAACATACTCTACAGGACTAAAAATAACCTGCTAAATAAATATCTAAGTATCCCCAGAATTTAGTAACCATTGATGATATTTACCTGAATGAATTTTTTAAATTTTTCTGTTAGCAATCAAGAGGATTGAACATTTCTTTTTTTTGTTTTAATTATCATTTTATTGAGGGCTCTTACAACAATCTATGCATAAATTCTAACATGCACATTTGTACATATGATGCCATCCTTATTTTGTAGACATTTACTTTCTATTGAGACCTTGGTGTCAGCTCCTTTATTTTTTATAGGATTGTTCTAACTCCTGCATTCTTACCACAGTTATATATATA
>NW_022103916.1:3586353-3594278 GCF_000313985.2 Echinops telfairi | reverse complement strand
CTTAAAACTGTTTTTAACCAGTTCTAGTGTGCTAGCTATGTGCTGCAAGCTTTTGTTATGATTGCTTGGTGCCAGTGTCCTGCTTGCTGCTTAGTGTTTTAATTATTAGTCCTAGAAATATCAAAACAAGGTGTCTAGACTGGGAAGTAGGTTAGGATTGTCTTTTTTTTAAAAAAGTCATTTTATTTGGGGCTCTTACAGCTTTTACCACAATCCATCCATGCATACATTGTGTCAAGCACATTTGTACATATGTTGCCATTATCATTTCCAAAACATTTTCTTTCTACTTGAGCCCTTGGTATCAGCTCCTCAGGATTTTCTTATATGAATTACCTATTGAGTAATTTGTGGTTCTCTTTATTCCCTTACCTCCTTCCTCCATTTTCTGCAGGCTTCTCATATTCAACCAGCCCAGCTCAAGGAGGAGGCCAATAAACAGTTTGCCAAGCGTGCTTCCAGGAAGATAAGCAGGAGCACACCCACTCTTGGGTTGACCAAAGACAATGAGTTGAACATAAAAAGGTGAGTAAGAAGGATTTCAGATGGCATTGTTTTCGATGGTAAGGAAAGAGCATGGCATCATAATTCACCTCATTTTTCTTCATTGAGAACATATTTAGTGAGTCACAGTGGTGACAATCATATAAGGTTAATATATATGAAGTTGGTCTTCAACTGTGGTTGCTTAATAGTTACAGGCCTCTTCACCCTCCATTCTTCCATAGTATGTGTGCATATTGAAATAATTGTTGTCATTAAGGAATATGTCAAAAGGCCTTTCTCTCTTTTAGTAATTCATTCCCTGTCTGAGCTAGTCTGTGCTTGGTGGTATTTAGGCAACTTAACTTTTTAGGGGATTTTCAGGAGCTAACTGATAGTTTACCAGACTATTTATCCCCTTATAAATTTAGAAGGACTGTTATCTCATATTGCTAGAAAGAAACAATTTTCTCGTTAGGCAAAAATCATGTTTTTTCCAACTGTTACAGGGAGCCCTTTATGTATTTTGCAAGTAGATATCAGCATTATCATTTAAGAAAGAGAAAAAATAGCCATAGAAAAACTTTTATTGGAAGAAGAATTAAAAAGTGGAGCAAGAGCTTTCTCTGTTCGTTCTTTATTCCTGTAGGATTATTTCTTTAGACACTGATCATTCTACATTTGAATAGATAAGATATCCAGACCCAGTATAAACATGACTTCCAAAGGGTTGGGGAGCTCCAGAAAACTAGTATGTTGGGACAATTGGACACTTGCTAATTACCAAGCAGAAAGATCAAACAAGATAGTATTTATCCCTACTTGTTTTTCTTTTGAAATGGGAGTCTTAAGATTTGTATGACTATTTTGACCCTAATTTCCTGCATTGTTTTATTTTTAATATCTTCTAATCTGATTTTAGCAGAAAACCCCTCATAAAATGCCAAACCTTTCTTTCTTTTATTCAGGATTCACTGGGATGGGTACTAATGGTAGTACTACAGTTAGTAATAGCTAACATTTATTGAGAGTTCTTTATAATTATGTATCACTCCAAGTGGCTTTTCTTGGTAGCAGCTTTATTGCAATATTACTCACGTACCATATAGTTAATTCATTTAAATCATGCAGTTCAATAACTTTAGTATATTTACAAACATGTTCAACCATCACCACAATAAATTTTAGAACATTTTTCACCTAGTAAATTAATCTTGTATCGCCTATCAATCCTCTCATTCTCTCTCCAGTCCTAGACAATCACTGTCCTATTTACAGTCCTTTTAAATTTGCTCCCTATTTGCAGCTGGCCTAACTTACACCATGTTTGCCTGACTTCTCACTCCAGCCTCTATGGAAGTTTTAGAATTTTCTGTATTGCTCAAAGACAGATAGATGTTGTTCAATTATCTGGATGATTTTACCTGGGAAACTGCCTGGATAACTGTTTTGAAAGTCATTGAGACATTGAAGGAGGTTGATTGTGATCATAAATGCTAGTCTTATTGTTTATCTAATTGGTATAGTGGTTAGTTGAATGTTTTAAGTATCTGTGGCTTGAATAATGGAAAATATCTGTAAAAGTGCACGACTCCCCCAAAACTCAATGGCTTTCAAGCTCCCTATTGGTAGCACCCTCTAATAAAATTCTCCTTTTCTAACTCAGAATTAGTAAATTGGTTCTGCTGCTTCAGAGCCTAACATTAGAGGAGGTAACATCTATTCTGAACATTTCATATAGATGAAATCATATAGTATGAGGTTAGTTCGCACATAGGGTTGCCGTGACTCATTATTGATTCAATGACTACAGTATTTTTCTTACATTTTTTCACTAAATGTAGTGTTTTCTAGGTTTATCCATGTTATAGGATGTATGAATACTTCATTTATTGATGAATAATATTCTATTGTATGGTTATACCACATGTTTATTCATTCATTCGTAGTAAACATTAGTTTGTTTCTACCCTTTGGCCACTGCTTTGAATATTTGTGGACAAGTTTTTGTTTGGCTGCTTGTTTTTAATTACTTTGACTATATACCTATGAATACAATGATTAGGTCATATGATATTTATGTGTTGAACTTTTTGAGGAATTGGTAAACTTCTTTCCATAGTGGTTACACTATTTTATATTCCTAGTAGCGGAGTATGAGGTTTTTAAATTTCTTTACCTTTTTGCCAATGCTTGCTATTCTGTTTTTTAAATTACAGTTATTTTATCAGATGTGAAATGGTATCTAATTATTCTCTTTTCTATTTTCCACTTTTAATATATAAAATATATTTGTAAATTAGTAAATAAGTGTACCATTTCTTTCATTTAAATCTTTTATTGTGTATCAGTTGAAGGTTTATAGAGGAAATAAATTTTCCACTCAACAATTAAACACATTTTTTTAATTTCATTGATTCTAATCCCTACAGTATAAGATCACCTATCTCGTTCCCTCCCTATCTTTCCTGTTTCTTTCTATTACTCTTTCTTAACCCTTATGAACTTTGTCCTGTGGTACATGCTGCCCTTTTGACCTGTCTATCATTTGAGTGAAAATTGAGCCATGGGGTTGAGTTCATTTCCAGTCTTGAAGGGTAACTAAGGGCCATAATCTTGGTGGTTCCACCAGTCTCAATTAGACCAATAAGCTGAATCTTTTTTATGATTTTGAGTTTTGTTTCAGTTTTTTTTTCCCCTTTAACCTGGAACTTGTAATGTAATCCTTTCCAGGAAAGTTGGTAGTGGTGGTAGCCTGGCAACATTAATTCTTTTGTTCTTAGGTTCATCGAGACTGATGTTCATGTGGTCCATTAGTCCATTGGACTGCTCTTTTCCCATATGTCTTTGATTTTCATCCTTTTTCCTTTCTCCTTTGGAAAGACCAAAATTTGAACCTTAGATGGCTTCTCACTTTAATGGCCTAGTTACCATTCACCAAAATAGAAAGTAGAACATTGTCTTTGTGGACTATATAACGCCAATTGACATTGGTGCCCAAAGGCTATGGCCTGGATCCCTCAGTTCCTGTGACCAATTCCCTCAAGCTATTGTTTGGTTACATCTATGGTTTTATATCTTTGTCACCATGTGTACTACCACATTCATGTTTATATTTACAGCAAATATCCATGTGCAAATATCCGCTGTCAAACATCCAAAACTCTCACTGCTGTTGAGTTGATTCTGACTCATTATAACCCTAGAGGACAAATTAGAACTGCCCTTGTGGGTTTCTGAGACTACAACTCTCTATGGGCACATAAACCCTCATTTTTCTCCTGTGGACTGGCTAGTGGTTTTAAACTACTGACCTTGTAGTTAGCAGTCCAATGTGTAACCTATTACACCGCCAGCTCTTCTGTTAAATACACACATACACATATGTATATGTATATATGTATACATTTGTGTATATACTTTTATCTCCCTCCCACACCCACTCAGCCTGTATGTCCATTGCATCTACTAGGAGGTCACCTTTATTGCAAGATTGTGTATATAACGGTATTTAACTCTGTTGCCTTTAACTCTTGCACTTCTCCCAGTGTCTTCCCTTCCCTTCATAATTTTTTTACTGACTTCCCTGTGATTGCATATTGCCATTCCCTTCACTTAAGATATGTCTAGCGTCTATCCAGTAATTTACTCTCCCTTCCCTTCCTACCCCTGGTAAACCCAAAGAATGATTCTTTTAGTGTGAAAACCTTTTCTTGACTTATTTCAATAGTGGCCTCATAAAATGGTTGTACTTTTGTAATTGATTAATTACGCATATCATAATGTTCTCCAGGTTCATCCATGATATGAGGTGTTTGACAGATTCATTGTTACTTGTTAACATGGTATGGTATTCGGTGTTAGGCTGGGTTGTCCAGAGAAGCAAATACTAGGGGATGGCACTCATACTAGGGGGTACCCCAATAAAGCTGGATTTTTCCTTCCAAAGCTATGTATTTAGATTTTTTTAACAAAACAAATTTATATCCTTCAAAATACTCTCCATTACACTTAATACATTTGCCAAATCTGTGATTCCATTCTTGGAAACATTTTTCAAACTCATCTGTTTGGATGGCTGACAGCACCTCCCTCATTTTTTTCTTCATCTCTTTTATGTGGTCAAATCGCTATCCTTTCATGTCCCTCTTCATTTTCAGAAACTGAAATCACATGGAGTAAGATCAGGTGAGTAAGATGTGTGGGGCAAGAGCAACATGCTGTTTTTGTTTGCCTAAAACTGGCGTGGTGAGATGGCTGCGTGAGCAGATGTACTATTTTGGTGGCAAAACCAGTTCCCCATCTGCCACAAATCAGGCCTTTTTTTTGGTCACACACTGTTATGCTATCTTTTCAAAACCTCTAGAAAGAAAGACTTGATTAACAGTCTGACCTGGTGGAATGAACTCCAAATGTACAAAAGTTGACATTTTTGTCCATTTGAGAAGTTGACAGACATCCAGAATGAGGTTTGTCATCAATTGACATTTCACCTTTTTTGAAATGAGAGAACCACTTATACACTTGACTTTTCCCCATAGCACTGTTCTTGTAAGCTGTGTTCAACATCACATTTTCTGTGGCATTTTTCCCAAGCAGGAAACAAAATTTCACAGCCGGATACTGTTATCTTAAATTGGGCATCACAAAAGATAAGGTTTGAGTGAAACTGCTTTTATGAAAAATTGCAGTGTAACTAGAGAGAACCTTCCCAGGCAATGCCACAGGGTGAACTAACTCAGAATGAGTTGCGTGATGCTCACCTAGTGGGGAAACTGTGTATTATGAAAGTTCTGCCTAGTGGGGCTTTTTTCCCTTTTTTGGGGAGGGGGGTAGTTACTCCCTCGTGTGTATATATATATATATAAGAAGGAACTTTAGATCAAGAAAGCGTTCCCATCCAGTCCAACGTAAATCCATTGGTAAGAGGCTAACTGGAGCTCTCTTTGGACTCATGTAGCTGCAGGTTGATGACATAGAAAGGTGAATGGGGTAGAGGGAGATCACAGGGTGGTGGGTGCAGTCAAGTGGATCCAAGTTTGGTGGAAGCAAGAAAGGTTACCAACAGCTCTCTGGGTTGGGCAGCCCACACGGGCCTTCCCTCTAGAACAGGTAGAATCCCGGAAAACAGGAAGTCAAAAGGGCAGTGTGGTAGTTACATAATCTGTTGTCAACTTGAGACTAGTAAAAATGAAGGGGTGGTGTTTAGCCTGTCAATCAGGTCACAGCTTGATTACCTCATTTGGAGGTGCCACGGAGATAAATAGCTCACTGGAGGTGGGACACTCCTTGCAAGACATTCCTGTTGACAAGTCACATGGAGCTGTCTCCTGATGACAGCTAGAGCCTTGGAGCTGGAAGAGCCACGTAGAGACCCATGCCAGTGCTAAGATGCTTCCACCACCCCTGGATCCATAAGACTTTCCACCCACTGGCCTGTGATTTTCCTGCACTTGACATCATTGCATGAGTCTGAAGAGAATTTACAGACTCTTACTGGACATATGGGCTAATGTGGGACTTAGAAACTTGGATCTGCACTGGGCTGGGATGTTGTCTTAATGTACAATTACTCTTTATGTAAAGCTCTTTCCTATGCACATGAGTGTCTATGAATTTGTTTCTCTAGTCCATCCAGACTAACACAGGCAGAGAAAGGGAAGTTTCCAGTTTCTGTCTTATAAGAAAGCCATGCCCCCAGGGAAGGTTCATCAGTTTGTGATCTGATTGACAGGTTGCTCTCCATCCCTACACTTTTATACAAATGCAAGCTGACAGAGAATCATCCAACTACCACATATTCTATTTCATGTGTGTATTATAGTTTATTAATTTCTTTCATTGATAGACATTTAAGTTGCTTTTAGCTTTTTGGTATTGCCAATAGTGCTATGATGAACATGAGTTTGCATATATCTATTGGTGTCACAGTTCTTATTTCTCTAGGATATATACCAATTGGAGGGATTGCTGGTTCATATGGTATTTCTACGTACAACTTTTAAAGGAAGCACCATTTTATTTTCCAGAATGGTTGCCCCATTTTACAATCCCATGATCAGTGTATGATGGTTTAAGTATCTCCACAACCATACCAGTATTTGTTATTTTCTATTTTTTATTACTTTGCTATTAATGCTAGTATGAGATGATCGCTCATTGCTATATGGATTAGTACCTCTCCATTAAGTATATCATTTGTATTAGACAGAGTTCTCTAGAGAAACAAAACCAGGACATTTATGATTTTATTTGTTTCTATTTATCTATGTATCTATACAGCACGAAGGAATATAACAGCTAATTATTCCACAAAGCAGTACAGAGGGCTCAGTTCCACTCACTTCCGTGAAACAATTAATATACTGGAAGTCCTTCAACTCACGAGGGGCTTCTGGGTCCAAGGCCAAGGAAGCAGACAGCTGAGTCTTCCATAGAGCAATGCAGACAGTCTGGCCACAGGCAGCAAATGCAAAGGTGGGTCACCAACAGTCAGCCAGATGACAGGATCTGATAGTCCCCAGCTCAAGCGATGTATACACCAGCGGTGTGGTGAAGCAGGGAACCTCAAGCTCTAGCGACATGGTGCACGGGTTGGGTGTCCCACAGGTAGTATAGCTCACAAGTTGAGGCAGAGAACTAGCTAAGGAAGCTGTACAATGGTCTATCGCCCGTGAGCAAGAGAGAGACAGGCAGGGCTTGCTGAACCATTTATCTCTTTGCCCTCCAATCATACTGCGACCTTATTAATCCCACATGTTCCTTTTGGTCAGGTTGGCACAAGAAACCTATCTATCACATCTAAATACATAACTATTGAGAACAAATGTTCAAAAATTTAGATGATTACTTTAGGCATTAGGAAGCATTTAGAGATTTTAATACAAAGGAGCAATATATATATATATTAATAAGTCATTTTATTCGGGGTTCGTACAACTCTTACCACAATGTATACATACATACATTGTGTCGAGCACCTTTGTACATTTGTTGCCATCATCATTTTCAAAATATTTTCTTTCTACTTGAGCCCTTGGTATCAGCTCCTGATTTTTCCCCTCCCTCTCCCACTCTCCCTTCCTCACGAGCCCTTGAGGAAATTATTATTTTTTCATGTCTTACACTGTCCATTGTCTCCCTTTACCCACTTTTCTGCTGTCCATCCCCCTGGGATAGGGTTATAGTTAGATCATTGGGATCAGTTCCCCTTTTTCGCCCACCTTCCCCTCCTGGTATGGCTACTCTCAATATTGGTCCCGAGGGGTTTATCTGTCCTGGATTCCCTGAGTTTCCAGCTCTTATCTGTACCCATGTACATGCTCTGGTCTAGCCAGATTTATAAGGTAGAATTAGGGTCATGATAGTGGGGGAGAGGAAGCATTAAAGAACTAGAGGCAAGCTGTATGTTTCATTGGTGCTATACTGCACCCTGACTGGCC
>NW_022103916.1:3577503-3585440 GCF_000313985.2 Echinops telfairi | reverse complement strand
TACTTTCCTATTGTCCCACTATCATGTTCAGCCTTCATTTGGGTTTCAGCAATTCCTCTCGGTTACATTACCCTTGCTCAAGCCATACTAGGCCTCACAAAGGAGCAATATAACTAGATTAAAATTTAAAAAACAGAATTCTGGGGATAATAGGCAGGGTGAATTGATAGTTTGTAGGTTAAATTGGAGCCCTGTTGGCACAATGGTTAAGTATTCCTCTGTGGTGCTTTAGTATTTACTAAATCTTTGAGTTTCCTTCTTTTTATTTTATGAGGTTTCTTTTTGTTGTGTGTTTTTAGGTTATCCTGTAACCTAAAGTTTAAAACTTTTGTTTGTTTTAAGTTTGTTCCTAAGTTTAAAATTGCATATCTAAGGAGCCCTAGTGGTGCAATCAGGTAAGCACTGAACTGTTAAATGCAAGGTTGGTGGCTCAAACTCACCATTCACACTGTGGCAGAAAATTTAGGCTTTTTGCTCCTGTAAAGATTTAACACCTCAGAAACTTATCAATCAGAAGGAAATTGATGGCAGTGGATTCAGTGGGTAGATTCTATCTATAAATCCTCTTGACTTCCTCTTTATTTGGAAATGCTGTGACAACACTACTTATTCTCTCTTTTTACTTAGTAATTGTCCTCATATACAAATTGATGTTTCTGATTCCTCCTTTTCAGTCTTACAGGTATATTTTACTTTGGTTAGTGGTAGATGAATGTACATTGTTCCTGAGTTGGTTTTATGGTTGTTTCTTTGTCTTTGGGTTTGAAGATTTGGGTTACAATATTTCTTGGTGAACTTTTATTTAGGTCTAACCAATTTAAGGTTCATTTCTTTAGTTTCTTGAATGCTTAGCTTGTCATCTTTCATGATATTAAAGAACTTTGCTTCCAAAATATCATTGACAGTTTTCTCTGCACTTTCATTTTTTTCATCTTTCTGATTTGGAATTATATCACACACATAAATTATTTCTCCTTATGGAATCTCACATAATTCTTAGGTTTCTCTGTTTTCATTCTTTTGTTCTGATATTTCCTCTTAAAGTTTAGTATTGAGAAATTAATCTTCAATACTACTCATTCTATGTTCTATTGATTCTTTTGCCCTTTCTGTGCATTTTCTATTTCTGACATCTTAGCATTAATCTTCTGGATTTCTCTTTGCTATTTCTGCATGTCTTCTATTTTATTTATGTTGCCAACTGGTTTTTGTATTGTTTTCCAGAATTCTCGAGTTTTGCCTTACTTGTGTTTTCATTGATTTTGTTTGTAATTTCCTTGACCTTTCTCTCAATCCTTCAAAATTACCTAATTACCATTCTGTTAAATTCATTGTCATGTAGTGCCTATGTAATTCTTCCTTAGGAAGGTGTTTGGCTTTGTATGAGAGGGTTTAAAAATGTTTGTGGAAAGTAGAATTGAAAGATAATGGATTTTTTCCATGAAGTTTTTGAAGGCCTTTTGTATTTTGGTTAGGTTTTTGAGCCACTCTGTTGTGTGTGTGTGTGTGTGTGTGTGTGTGTGTGTGTGAATTGAAGTTCTCTGCTATCTCCAAGACTGTGTGGTTTTGTTGTGCTTGTATTTGATTGATGATTGTATGTTGCTATTGTTTTGCCCAGGTTTGTTTTTTACCTGATTTATTTCTGATGTATCTAAACAAGTAGTGTGGGTGTTATACTCTGCTTGCTAGTTTTAAAGTGCTTATGTACTCAGTACAGTACATGCCTCCTGATGGGTGTGATAAAATATGGCAATTTGTGTTTAGTTCTTGTTTGATGTTTATGTGGAGTAATTGAGGCCGGTATTAGACTACTGTTAGCTATTATCTCTCATTGATCAAGTGGTGTAGGTATAGGTGGTAGCCCTTGTCCAGTGACTGAGTATGCAGGAGTTTGTGGTGTGGATAGGCAGAGTGGACATGGTTGCTGATCCTCCCTTGCCTGTAATAAAAATAATAATTAAATAAGAACAAGAGAGAGAAAAACAATAAAAAAGAAAAGATAAGATATGTAAAACAATAACCAGCAAAGAAAATAATAAAGAGAGAGAGGAAAGGTGAAGGAAAAAGAAAATATACAATGCAAGGAGTCCAGGAAGAAGAATGTTTGGAAACTGATTGTGGTAGCAACTATACATTTGTGCTTGATGGAACTATGGAATGATATAATATATGTATTAACTCCAAATTAAAAATAAATTAAATGTAAAAGTAAAACAAAACAATATTAAGGATGCCAAGACGTAAAGAAGGATATGGAAGAAAAGAAGGAAAACCAACAGAAAAATGAGAAAAATAAAAGAAGGGAAAAGAGAAAGAAGAAAAAAGTATAAGGAAAAGGCGGAGGGAACAAGGAGGAAACTAGGGTTTGAGCTAAGAAACCAAGCCAAGAGGACATGGGGGTGAGGTATCAAGTTAGAGGAGGAGTCATTGGCAGATTGAAAGGTGGCTGGGGGAAGGACCTTGAATCTTGGAGTTCTACTGGCCTATACAGTGCCTGGGGACAGTATGCTTGGTCCTGGAAGGAGTTCCTGGCAGTCTAGGTGATGGCTGGGAACAGATCACCCAGTCCAAGAAAGAGTTTCTGTTTGCCTGGTGAGGAGAGTGTTTAGGGGCAGTGTTCGCTGTCTTAGATGAGACTCTTGCCAGCCTATAATTTTCTAGGTGTAGTGCTCTTGCTCCTTAAGAGTTCCTGTCAACCAACAAGGTGCTTGGGGGTAAGTGCCTGGTCCTGGAAGGAATTCCTGCTATTCTGGGTTTGGCACTTGTTTCTCCTGGCCCTAGGAGGCAGAAACCAAGTACCTCCAAACATGGATGTGGTATGCACTCAGTCATTGCCTGATCCATGATGGGGTGTATCTGATCTCAGGTCAAGTAGTGTGAACGTAACAGAACACTGGGTGGAGATGACGGGTAGCCATACTTATAGTCACTGGGAGGGTATGGGAAAGAAGACCACATTTTTCTGGTCACCAGCTACCCATGTGGGCCCTGATACAGCACTCTGTAAGTGGAGCCAGTTATTAGATTAATCTCCCAATCCTCCAGTTGTCAATTCACTACACTATTTGTCACCTGGTTTATTCTTTTCTTAGTTGGTATTTAATCCATTTTATCTTTTCTTTTGAAGCACTGAATTCCAGGATTATCATATGTATCTGTTTCATTTGATGTCTTATGCCTTTGATTTAGAAAGTTTTGGTAACTTGTTTGCCCAATCTGCTATCTTGCTAGAAGTAAGAGTTTATTTTTACTTCTGTCTACTGTATTCTCCTGATCTATATGTCTATCTTTATATACATTTATGTTATCTTGATTACTTTTGCAATATTTTCCATACAAGGGAGCTTCAAAAATTTTTTGGGAAAATTGAAATATTTTTAAATTTCATTCTCTATGAACTTTTTCAAGCATCCTCATATACAGAATAATGTGATTTATGAAAAGAGATCATTGTACTTCTTCCTTTCCTTTTTATTTCATGTTCTTATGTAATTGAAACTGCTGGAGCTTCTAGTTTTCTGTTGAGTGGTAGAGCATTCATTTCACACACCCCCTTATTTTAGGGAAAAACATCCATCATTTGTAATTAAGTATTATGTTAGCTACAGGATTTTCCTATTTGCACTTTGTCAGGTTGATAAATCTTTTTTCTATTGTAGTTTGCTGAAGTTTTTTCTCTTTGTTTATCAAAGGGTGCTGTATTTTACAGAAATACTTTTTCTGTCTCTGTGGAGATTATCATGCTTTCTTTTCTTTATAATGTTATATTACAAAAATTGATCTTTGGATTGATTTTTAGAGGCTACATCAACCATACCAGTGGGTTATAGTGTATCATTCTTTTATATGTTTTGTGTTACTCTGCATTTTCTAGAGAAACAAAACCAGTGATGCTTGTAAGCATATGTATATACAAGTAAATTTATATCACGAGATTGCTCGCATAGTTATAGAGTTGGGTATGTCCAGTTAAGTACAAGTTTGTGCAGCAGATGTAATCTGAAGGCTTCTCTTGACTCCTGTAACTTCAGGGCTGATAAAAATGAAGCAAGTAGATGAAACAGGAAGACCACGGGCTGGTGAATATTGAGCTGAACAAATCTGAGATTGACAGAATGAATCAAAGTTTGGCAGTCTGTTGATGGCTCCTGGGATTTTCAGGCACTATGACAGGAGGCCAGATGCAGGATCCAAAGCCAGCAGTAGAAGTGAGCTGGCTTCCACACACTGTCAATTTATAGTAAGAGTAGGCCACACCTTGAATGGAACTTTCTTAATCATATCAAGGCTGTGATCAGATTGATGAGGTCTATTCTCACCCCAACTGCTTGGCTGCTCCATGGAAGATCCCATCATGGAATTGACCGCACTATGCTAGATCATGCCATGGAAGAATCTTTGCCCCACTGAAGTTGACATAAAACCTAACTATCACATACATTCCACGCCTTGTCAAGTCAGTACTTGTACATATCTCCTTAAACCACACATTTTTTCCAAATAAACATAAAGTCATGCTTCTACTTAGCATGGTACAACTAATACATGTGCAACCAAAAATGCACTGATTCCACTTACATTTTATTTGGTCACAGGACTGTAGCTGGTCTTTAGAGCTATCTTCTTCAACTATTCATTCTGTATTCCCTTTATCTTCGACAAATTCTTTGCCTGGTGGGTTGCCCAAATCTTCATTCCTGAAGAGTCTGGGATATTAGTAGTCATGCCGGAATCTGGTTGCTATAGTTTACCATTTACTTTAATCACATGGCATGGTAATACTAAGAAATGGATCTAAAGAATCTTCTGGGCTCCAGACATATTCTTACCTCCATTATACAATACCAACCCAATGCCCCCCTGACATCTTCTCTGCCTGTTGATCCACAAGCTTAATTTCTAGTTCAAAGGAATTAGTTCTGTGTCTCCAGACTGGAGTATTCCTCCATTTGGAACTAAGACCTCTAGACCCTAAGAGCATAGGGTTGCAGGGAGAGGAAGTAAAAATGTGGTGAGTGGATCATTAGGAGTAATAGTGAGTTGTGCCACTCCTATTTCCACCCCTTGGTTCCTGGACCCATGAATCTTGGTTATTAAAGAAACAGCACCATATATTGGATGCTGATTTAGAGCACATATAGCCTTCTGGATAACATTACCCCAACTTGAAAGGTGTTACCACCTACCTGACACCATAATTGTGTCTTCAGAAACCCTTTCCATTGTTCTATTAAGGCAGCTGCTTCATGATGATGGAGGGCATGGTCAGACCAGTACATTCCAAGAGCATGGGCTCATTGCCACACTTCGTTTGTCATGAAGTGAGTCCCTTGATCTAAGGTGGGATACCATGCTGGTGGATAAGACATTCTGTAAGTCCACAAATGGTAGTTTGGGCAGAAGTACTGCATGAAGGGAAGGTAAATCTGTATCCAGAGTGTGGTAGTTACATAATTTCATGTCAACTTGAATATACATGAAAGTGTAGGGTGGTATCCAACCTGTCAATCAGGTCACAGCCGGATGGTTCCTCCTTGTGAGCATGGCTTTCTCATAAGGAGAGCTCTGGGAACCTCCCCATCTCTCTGCCCTCATCTTCCTGCTGGAGAGTCACTCTGAGTCCTGTCAGAGCCCTGTGAGGCTTCCACCACCATTGGATTCACACTACTTTGTACCCGCTGAGCCTGTGCTATTCCTGCATTCTGCATTATCGCATGTGGCTGTGTGAATCTGATAGGGACTTGTGGACTAGTATTGGATTTATGAACTTAAGTTGGACTGGGCTGGGATGTTTTCTTCCTCCATAACTACTTCTTGATATAAAGATCTTTCTTACACATATGAGTGACTTTAGATTTGTTTCTCTCGTCAATCCAGCCTAACACACAGAGTATCTATTCCAGTTAGAACAAAACACTGTCCTTTCCATGATGGAAGTGGTCCTATGTCATCAGCCTGCTATCAGGTTATTAGTTGATCTCCCCGAGGATGGTCCTATATTGGTCTCTGGTGTCGGTCAGTATTGGTCTCTGTTGCTGATAGATTAGGCATTCAGCAGTGGCAGTAGCTAAGTCAGCATTTGTAAGTCCATGTTGCTGAGCCCATGCATAACCTTCCTACTGCCACCCTGGCTACTTTGTTCATGTGCCCGTTGCGCAATGAAAGGAATGGCTGGTGAAGATGATGACTGGTTTCCACAACATATAATCCTACCCATTTGATTTTTAAAATGCTTTACTGCAGAGGTAACCCTTTAGTGAATATTTACTTGAAACACAAATATCTTTACTTCTTTTGCCGATTAAGAGAGGCCTATCCACATATATTTTCCTCACACCTCTTTGTGACTGATTTCCTAATCGTACTCCTTTCAAGTTCCTGACTATCCAGCCAAACCCTTGACCACAGCCCATGAATCAGTATACAGTTGTAAATTTGGCCATTTCTCCTTCCAAGCAAACTGAATGCTGAGGGGTACTATTCAAAGTTGTGCCCAGTGGGAAGATTTCCCTTCACCACTGTTCTTTAAGGTGGTCCCAGAAAGGGGTTGTAGTGCTGCTGATGCCCCTTTACATGTGGTACCTGCATACACACACACATTTTTAGCACTTTTAAAATTTGTTTTTATAGCAGATTTGCCCAATCAATTACCATATATACTCGAGTATAAGCTGACCTGAATATCAGCTGAGGTACCGAATTTTACCACAAAAACTGTACTAAAAATGTGCTGAAAACTCGGCTAATAATGAGTATATTCAGTATATAACTTGATTTCTTGACTGAATTGATTATGGATCCAAGTAAGATAATTTTTTTTTAATGAATGTTAGGTTGGTTTATAAGAGCTGCTCTGGGCAGTTACATAAGTTATTTACACCGAGAAATCATCTAACTGGACATACTGCACATGACAATTAGAAGTTGCCATGGCAAGAGAAAACCACAGACTGCTGGCTGCAGCCAATAACAAAAAGTAGAGAACAGTAGAAAAAGTAGAGATTAAGTGAGGGTGTGGTTTCTTCTTAAAGTTTATGTATATCATCTTTAAAAAAAATAATTAGTCTGCACTCTAGGAGACCCCAAAGCACAAAGTGCAAGTGCTTACTTTCCATCCTGTCCACGTCTCAAAAATCAGAGATGAAGAAGAGGACATTGGAAGTAAACACGTAATTCTGTAAAACACTTAGAAACTCTACAAATGATTAAAATCTAAGTTTTTGGTTTAATTTTTTTAATACATCAAAAGGCCTGCTTTAGTGACATTCTACTTCCATCTAAAAATAATCCCAAGACCCCTTTATTGGTAACATGCTTAAGTTGACCGGCCAACTTGTATGTCTACATCTGTGTATGTATGTGTACAAGTTCCTGTGAGTCTTACACATGCCATATAATAAACCCATAGGACCTTGGGTGACTGCTGATAACCTTTCACCTGCTACTGAGCAGCTCCCATTCACTTCAGAAGGGTGGGCAGAGAAACCCTCCAGTGTCTTGCCTAGCGCATTCATTCTCAGAAGGAGACCTTGACTTATAACAAAATTCTGTCTCTTAGTGCTTTTTAAAATTATTTTGTTGGCGGCACGTATAATTCTCATCACAATCCATACATACATCCATTGTGTCAAGCACATATGTACATTTGTTGCCCTCAAAACATTTGCCTTCCACTTCAGCCCTTAATATCAGTTGCTCATTTTCCCCCTCCTTCCCCCCTCCCCCCTCCCTCATGAACTCTTCATAATTCATAACTTATTATAGTTTTGTCATAAATTATACTGTCTGACATCTCCCCCCCACCCTCTTCTCTGCTGTCCCTCCCCCAGGGAGGAGGCAATACTTAGATTCTTGTCATCGGTTCCCTCTTTCTATCCCACATTCCCTTCACCCTCCAGGCCTCGCCCCTCTCACCACTGGTCTTGAAGGAGTCATCT
>NW_022103916.1:3574439-3575332 GCF_000313985.2 Echinops telfairi | reverse complement strand
GACACTCCCCAGGATGTGAGCTCAAGGCAGCTAACAGCGCGGAGAGCTCCAGCGTGGGGTTCTCCTTGTGTCTGGGGTTGTGTCTCCTTTAAGGCATCAACCTGGGGAAACCGCTGCTCCTGGCAAGGGTGCAGCTGGTGTGCACGCGCAGATTCGCTGAAGCTAGGGCGCTTTAAAGCGTTCTTGGTTTGCCTTTTGAGTGGGAATCACACACAAAAAAGCAGTTCAGGAGAGACCCTAGTACCCTAGTTCTAATTTCTGGACTCCACCTCCCTGTTCCCTTCACCTTACCTCCCAATTTTCTGGTCTGGCAGCAGGAACTCTGGATGGGTGTGACCTATTGGGTCTCCATTTTCCCTGGGTCCCTTCCCTAGTGATGTTTTTTAAACACACACATCCATAGATTTTACATTTAAATATAAAAAACTACTCTGCTTTTTGTTATAAATTGAGGAGAAAATAAGAACTTTTCCTTTTCTTAAGGTGGGGGTATATCCACTTTATTCTGAGTTTAATCTTTAGGCAAAGGCAGTACACCCTAAGCAAGGACTTTGTGGCCAAGGGCCTTTCCTTTCCTGGCTCCTCCCCTCCCTCTCAAACCTTGCCCCCTTTAATGTAAAGTTGATATATTCTTTTTAAAAGACCAAATATCCCACCAAAAGAAGGAAATCCTGACCTAATCACAGAATGAGTCAGGCCCTATCCCCAATTCCAGCTACCTCAAAGAAAGAAGTCCTCCCCTCCTCCCTTCAAAAACACGTAGGGTTTCTGTCACCGATAGGTATGCCTACTGGACAAATATTCCTGATTAAATGGAAGCAGTGGATATAGTTCCCCAGCCCCGTCCCCACTAAAGCACTATTCCCCAGTTATCCAGAAAACAAGGGAGTGAG
>NW_022103916.1:3571948-3573116 GCF_000313985.2 Echinops telfairi | reverse complement strand
TTCTGTAGGATCACCTTTCTTTGGAATGGGCACACATATTTATCTCCTTTACTCAGTTGGTTTGACAGCTCTCTTCTAAATTTCTTGGTATAGAATGTGTGTGTTAGTCTGGGTTGACTAGAGAAACAAATCCAGATACATTCATATGTGTATAAGAAAGAGGTTTATATACAAGAGCAATTGAATATTGAGAAAACATTCCAGCCTAGTTCAGATCAAGTTCATGAGTCCAATATTAGCCCATATGTCTGATGCCAATCTATAAAGTCCTCTTCAGACTCACAAAACACGTGCAATGACAAAGAATGCAGGAACATCACAGGCCAGTGGATGTGGATCCAGTGAGGGTGTAAACATCTTAGCGCTGGCATGGGTCTCCATGTGGCCCCTCCAGCTCCGGGCTTTGGCTATATCAGTGTAGCTCGATTGGGCTCATTGTCAGTAATGTCTTACAGGGAGTGAGAGTGTGTCCTGCCCCTGCAAGCTTTTTATTTCCTTACCACTTCCAAATGAGGTCATCAAGCTGTGACCTGGGCTTGACAAGGCTAAATTCTACCCCTTTACTCTTAAGTCCCAAATTGACTACAGAGTATGTAACTACCACAATGAGCGAGCACTTTCAGTGTTGCATTTGTTTGTTGAAACATCTCAATTGATAGTCCATCAATTCTTTGAGCCCCCCCCCCCCCACTACTTTCTGTGCATCTTGGCATTTTTTCCTTGGATATCATTGGTTCTTGATCATAACCTCCCTTCTGAAATGGTTGAACATTGACCAATTATTTTTGTACGCCAGCTCTGTATATTCCTTCCATCTTCTTTATGTAATCCCTGCATTGGTCAATATGTTACCCATAGAATTCTTCAATATTGAACTCAAGACTTAAGATTTTCCAGTTCTTTCAGCTTGAGAAATTATGAGTGTTCTTGTCTTTTGGTTTTCTAACTTCAGGCACATGCACATTTCATTATAATATTGTATCTTCTAAATCTGATCTTTGAAACTCTGTTCAGCTCTTTTACTTCATTATTTCTTCTATTTACTTTAGCTATTCTTCATTCAATAACAATTTTAAAATATTTTTTGACATCCATTTTGGTGTTTTTCTTTCTGTCCTGTCTTTTTTTAATTAAATCATTTTATTGGGGGCTTGTACAACTCTTTTTT
>NW_022103916.1:3568257-3569496 GCF_000313985.2 Echinops telfairi | reverse complement strand
TATAAATACCCTTTGTCTCCTCATTCTTTCCTCTATTTCCTTTTACTTTCCATTGTTTTCTCCTCCAGATTGTTCATCCAGCATATCTCATCTAGATAGATCTTCAGAGATAATAATATGCACCCAAAAGACAAGACACAGCAAGACAAAGCAACAAAAGAGAACACAATGATGGCAACAAAAAAGAAAACCAATGACCCATAGAGGAATAAATTAAGTTAAAGAAAAAATATTTAATTTAAAAAAGAAAGAAAAACCTGTAAATAGATCAAGGTGTGATTTTTGACTTCTGAGTGTGTCCTCCAGTCAAGTCCAATGGGGTACTACGCTCTAGTCCCAAAGTATATCCTTTGCACTCCCTCGGTAGCTCCCTGCTCTGCTCTCCCAGTTGCTCTGCCACATGCCTTTAGTGTTTTGCTACTGGGTCGCAGGGTCAGTCTGGCCAATCCCGACACTGAGTTTCCAGTGCTGTCCCCATAGGGGCATGGGTCAGCGAGGGATGTCGTGTCATAGTGGGATTAGCCATATGGTCTACTCTGTGCATTGGCTATTCCGAGCTGGGATATCGTCCTCCAGGCCCGCTGGGCCAGGCTATGTTCCACTCTCTCTTTCTCCCTATTCATTTGATCCCATGTGCTCTGATCAGACATGTCCCTCTCCCCTAGCTGCAGCTTCAGTGCCATCTTCTAAAGTAAATTCTTCTGGGGGAAGGGGCCGTTGTCCACGTGGCTGGTATGGGAGCCAGGCCCTCAGGCCCCTCCACTGGCTCCCTCCTCCATGATAGCTTGCTGCATCCGCATCCCAGAACACTGGATTTAAGTCTGGTCCCTCGTTCCCTGTGGAGACACAAGCAATACCCTCCCCTTGGGTGGGTCAGTGCCCTATTCCTCCACCACATATCTCTCCTTTTTTTTTTTCCTTTTCTCCCCTGCCACTTCTTTTTATTTGGCTACCATATGTACCTGGCCCCTGTCATGCTACCTGGACCTCACCCCTGGAGTGTTATTATATATTAGCTTTTTCCCTGTGCCCCTTTTGCATTTTTCTTTTCTTTCCTTTTTTATTATAGACTTACCTCAGCGGACTCATGTTGTACTTTTCCATTTGTGCTTGGCTTATTTCACTTACCATAATTTCCTCCAGTTCTTCCCATGCGACGATGTGCTTCATGCGTTCATCACTGCTTTTTATTGATGCATAGTACTCCATTGTATGTATGTACCACAGTTTTTTAATCCA
>NW_022103916.1:3560602-3562114 GCF_000313985.2 Echinops telfairi | reverse complement strand
GTATGATATCCTTGATGTCATGCTACAACTAATTTATCTTTCAGTCATGATGATTGATTTGTCAAATCTGTTTTTGAAACAGTATCTAAATTTAGGTGGAAAAAACTTAAGGGCATATTTCTGCTCTCGTGGGCTTATTTTAATTTTCTTCAATTTCAACTTGAACTTGAATGTGAGCAAATGGTGTTTTATTCCATAGTGGGCCCCTTGACTTTTTCTGATGGATGATATTGAGCTTCATCATCTCTTTTTACAAATATAGTTTATTTGATTCCTGTTTATTCTGTGTTGCAAGTTCCATGTTAACTGCCTTTTATGTTACTAAGAAAATGTATTTGAAGTGAATAATTTAAAAGATTCTATCATGTGACCTTGTGTATAATTTCTAATACCAAGGTCATATTTTACAATTACTGATTCTTCTTTGTTTCCAACTTTCACATTCCAATCACCATTAATTTTCAATGCATCTTGATTGAATGATTGATCAATTTCAGGCATTGTTAAAATGTTTAATTTCTTCATTTTTGGCATTAGTGGTTGGTGCATAAATTTTAATAGTAATTCAAATATAAAAGAGATGATGTTGAAGCTCAATATCATCAACCAGAACAAATCCAGGGGTTCACTGTGGAACAAACTACCATGTTCAAGTTGAAACTGAAGAAAGTTAAAACAACTTCATGAGAGGAGAAATATTACCTTGAGTATATCTCACCTAAATTTAGATACTGCTCCAAGAATATATTAGACAAATTGTATTACCTGGTTTGTCTTTAGACATGTAGCTCTTTATCCTGTACCTGTAGCTATTTATCCTGTCACTGACTGCATTGTTTTTCAAGAGAGAGGAAATATTCTGTTTGATAATGAATACAATGCTCTTCTTAATTTTTCAATTCTGTTATTACAGACTATTTAGAATGGTCCATTCCTGTTCTATTCAACTCACTAATGCCTAGAATATAGATCTGCATATATTCCCTTTCATCTTTGATGACTTCCTGTTTTTCTAGATTCATACTTCATGTTTGTATCTGTTTCTTCTAATTTTCATGTATATGCATATAAATGTATATGTCAATGTATACACATATGTACATATATGTAAAGCATTTATAAATAGAAGTAATAAGATGTGAGATTTCAGAGAAGGCATGGATTTCAGATTTTTTTTTTCAGAAAAGTATAGGAACCTAGGCCATGGAAAATATGCAGTATGTTATTAACTTGATTTACCATGGAACCTATTGAATTTTATACTTTAATCTGTCTCTTATGGTGCCCAGATGGCTCAGTAGGTTAACTGTTAGACTACTAACTGAAAGATCAATGGTTGCAACTCATCAGATGCTTTGTGGGTTTAAAGTGAGACAGTAAGCTTCTATAAAGATTTACAAATTCAAAAACTCTACGGAACTGTTGTACTCTGTCTTATAGGTTGTTGTGAGTTGAAATCAATTTGAGAGCAGTGAATTTATTTTTGGTTTAATTTATCTCTTGAACCTGAAA
>NW_022103916.1:3553092-3559245 GCF_000313985.2 Echinops telfairi | reverse complement strand
GAATTGTTTCTCTTAAAAAGTTGGTTGATTTTGCAAAAGAACACCACCAAAGAAGAAAAGTTCCATCTTACGCAGCTAAAAGTCTTCCAGGAGATCCACAACATTGAAAAGGAAACCCTCTTCCAGGAAACTTTGGCTGTACAGGACAGGTCCAGTATTGAGAAGAGAAAACTCTGGAAACTGGACTTACAAGAAAAGCTCACAATTAGCCCTACACAAGAGCCCACTGTTGATACAGAGACTCATTTCAAGGAGTCCCTGGCCTTTCAGGAGGAACTTAGAAGTGAGAAGGAGAAACTCCTCAGAGGGTCCTTGGATTTTCAGGAGAAGCCCCCAATTGTAAAGGAAGTGTTCTTTAAGAAAACTCTGGCCTTGTCAGAGGAGACTGCTATCAGTGAGGCATTCTTTTTCAAGAACATATTAGCTTTGGAAGAGAAACCCACCATTGGGGAGCAGTTTTCCTTCAAGGATCATGTACACTTACAAGAAAATACTGCCATCAAGGAAAACATTTTTCTCACAGCACTCCGAACCTTACAGGGTGAGACAAACCCTCATCTGTTCAGCACTGCCACTCAATTTCTGAAAGGCAACACTGCTACAATGTATACTGCAGACACATCCGATGTATGTGAATCCAGTTGTAATAAATCTTCACCTCAGGAAAAGATAGCACAGAAAGAGGTATTCTTTATTTTTCACGTAAATTAGGTGAAGTATTCTTGTTCTGAAATAAAGACTAACAAAACAAAATTTTATTTAATTACTTACTGTATATACTTAAGTAAGCCGAGTTTTTCAGCACATATTTTTATGCAGTTTTGTGGTAAAATTAGGTGTCTCAGCTGATATTTGGGTTGGCTTATACTTGAGTATATACGGTATTTAGGCTTTCCTGAGCAGTTGGACTATATATGGTAGAAGATCCCATCTCCTGTCTTTGTCCATTGGAGTAGCTGGTGATTTCGAATGGCTGACTTTCCTGTTAGCAGCCCATTGTGTAACCACTATGCCAACAGGGCTCCCTTAAACTGAAATAATAAAAGAAAAATACCTTTCTTGGAGATTCTAGAACTTTAGGAAATGTGCCTAGGAACAGAGTAAATACTATTATATACACAACTCTGTAATAATCCTACTGGCAATCCTGTGAATAGATGCATAGATAGGCACAAAGGCTAAACAGGTGTGGGAGGGGGAGTGGGAATATGCCCAAAAATATACAGAGATTTGACAGGATATTTGTACATGGCTATGTTGCAAATATATCCATGAATATGGTAGAGTATGCAGGGATCAAGTTATGAAATTTTTTTATACATAACCAAGCCATTTAAGGAATAAGTCACTGGACCTGGAGGATCAGGATCATAGTCTTGGGGGACAACAAGCTCAATTGGCATAACAGAGTCCACAAAGACAATGCTTCACAACCTACTTGGTTGAGTAGTGACCAGGATCTTAAAAGCTCATGAGCAGCCTTCTAACGTGCAGCTATTTGTCTCTCCTTGTTTGCAAAAAAGAAGAGTAATGAAAATCAAAGATCCTCATGGCCCTTGTGAATATCAGTCTCCATGATCCTGAGACTAGGAGACCCAGGTGGTGCCTGGAAACCACTACCAACTTCTCTGAAAGTGATTACATCTGAAGATTCTGGATAGAGTGGGAAAAAATGTGGGAAAAACCTCAAAATTTTAAAAAGACCAGACTTGTCCATAGTCTTGGAACCCCCAAGACTATGACCTTTAATCACCCATCAGGTCTGGAAATAGTTCAATCCCATGGCTCAATTTTCAGTGAAAATAACACTATTGAAGTGTGAATTCTCTTGAATAATCAACCATTTGATCTTAAAAGGGTGGCATGTGCTGAAGAAAAATTTCAGAAAGTTTAGAAAAGAAGGAGGAATGGAAACATTCACTGAGAGGAAGTGAAAAAAATAATATTAAATTGTGAGCATGGAAACCAATAAGATAAAATGTGTATGAATTGCTGAGTAGACAACTGATTTGTAACAACCCATTGTCTCATAACAAACTCATAACAAACAGTTAAGTAAAAAGGGCAGGGTAGCTGGTTCTTAGGGTAGGATAGGAATGTACCCGGAAGACTAGGTATTCCTTTATCTACAGACAGAATGAGGATTTCAGGCTCAAAGGTTATACTGGTATGACCCAGAATATATGAGGCTTGAGGAACTTTTGCAAAAGATAGTAGGGAGAAAGATGTTATTATTGATATGCATATGTTAAACCTTCCTTGGAATCTTTTTCCTCCTAAGACACCCTTTTTGGTGATTTCCAAGCAGATGACCTCACCAGAGGATATTGACAAGGACCACAGTGATCCATTATTCAACTCAATATATGCCAAAGATATCTTCAGTTACATGAAGGAGAGAGAGGTATGTAAGTGACATGGAAGACCAGTGCTTTCTAGTGTTCATTTCTTCAAACTTTTTTTTAATATGCAAGTTGAAAAAGAAGGTAATAATGATGAACATAGCAATAATAGGACCTAACATCTACTGGTGACTTGCTATGAGTTCAATATTGTGCCAAGGGATTTATAGATATTATTTTGTTGAATTCTCCTAATAGCTTCATAATGATTGCTATTCTTAATATCCTACTGCTCCAAGTCACACAACTAGTAGGTAGTAGAGCTAGCATTTCATCTGATCTAATTATTTTGAAGATCATAAGACTGCATCTTTAAGTACTGAGTAAAGAAAGACAAAAGTGGTTAAGTAGTCTCTATAAGTTGCTGCTCTCAGAGATCTTTACACAAATTTCTGGCATTGTTTGTTTTTTCACACCCTTTGTTTCAGCTCTCCAACCTGTGAAGTTTTCTCCGTTGAAATATGCTAGTCTCATTTACTACTAATATTCATCAATTTGAAAATTTCTTCAATTTTTGACAGTGGAACAGATGGAAACACATGCTAATCAGGATTTTAACAAGCCTTATATACAAGAAAACAAAAAAATAAATCTACTGTCATTGAGTTAATTCTGACTCAGTGATTCTATAAGGCAGAATAGAACTGCCCCTGTGGGCTTCTGAAATTGTAAGTCTTTACAGGAGTAGAAACCCTCATCTTTTCTTGTAGAGCAGCTGGTGGTTTTGAACTGCTGACCTTATAGTTAGCAGCCTTTGCATAAACCACTACACCACCAGGGCTTTGTGTATATAAGGAGAGAAAGTGTATATCTAGTCTTCTCTTACTAGAGAGTACAATTTCCTGTCTGACTCCAGAGCCCATGTGTTTTCTAGTATACTTTGCAGGACGTAAGAGACAGTCTTGTCATTCTGAAAATGTGGACCTTGGCTGAACAGTGTGGATTTCACTTGGAATCCTGTTATTGTTGTTATTGTTCTTGTGAAGATCCAGAGTTGGTTCGGACCCACAGTGACCCCATGCACAACAGTACAAAACACTGCCTGGTTCTGCACCAACCTCACATGCTTGAGTCAATTGTTGCAGGCCATCTCATTGAAGGCTTTGCTATCTTTCACTACCACTCTACTTTACCAAGCATAATGTCCTTCTCCAGGGACTGTTTTCTCCTGACAACATGTCCAAAGTACATGAGATGAATTGTCACCATCCTTGCTCCCAAGGAGTCCTCTGGCTGTTCTTTTTCCAAGACAGATGCTTGTTTGTTTTTAGTAGTCAATGGCACTTTCATATTCTTTGCTAGCACCATAATGCAAATGCATCAATTCTTCTTCAGTTTTCCTTATTCAGTGTCCAACTTCCACATTCGTATGAAGCAATTGAAAATACCGTGGCTTGGGTCAGGCCTGCCTTAGCCCTCAAAGTAAAATCCTTGCTATTTATTCTCTGAAGAAGTCTTGTGCAGCAGATTCACTCAATGCAGACACCTAGTGCTAACTCAGACCTTCTGCATCACAATCTGAAGTTTTTCAAGATCCGTAAGTAGCACATATACAGATTAAAGTTCAGGAAAAACTTATCTACAAAGTATAATGCTTTACTTTACAATGTATTGCACAGAAGTGGAAGAACCTTTCTGCCATCTATCTATCGCCATATGTGTACTTGTACTTACATTCCCTCTGGACTTTTAAGTATTTTCCAAAGCATTTGAATACCATATGAATCCATTTCCCAAGGAAAGCTTTTTTTTAAAAAAAGTACATTTTTTTAATGTACTCCTCTTCAAGGAGCCTGGTGTCAGACCTAACTGAAAATTCAGTAATTTGAGCCCACCAGCGGAATTTCTGCTCATGTAAAAGTCTTTGGCCTCTGAAACTCTAGGAAACCATTTTAATCTGCCTTATAGTATCACTGTAAGTTAAAATTAACTTGATGGCAGTGGGTAGATGCCCCTCTCTGGCACCAGCTGAAAATAGTGAGTTAACATCATGAAAACCAAAACCAAATTCACTCTTGATTTCTGTCCTACAGAATGGCTGGTAGTTTCAAACTTCTGACCTTGTAGTTAGTAGCCCAATGTGTAACCACTATGCCACCAGGGTTCCTTTAGAATCATAAAGGAGAAGTTAATTATGTTAAGTTACAGTTTTCAAATTACAAGAATTTTTTCATTCACATTTTCTTATTGATGACAGGAGAAATTCATAATTAAAAAATATATGAACAGACAAACTGACATCAACAGTGACATGAGGGCCATTCTTGTGGACTGGTTGGTAGAGGTACAGGTAAGCATAATAATTGCTGCTTTAAGGAATTCGAATTCTGTTGATCAGTTTTTCATTCAGCACCTCTAGTTGTCAAACATGGTAAACATTTTCTTGATAGCCAGAGCTGAATAAGATGTAATTTATAGTTTCAATTTTTATAATCTAGAGGACAAAATATTTTAACTTTGTTTTCTACATTTTTAAATAACCAGAATATAAGCTTGAAATTTTTGGTATATTTCTATGGATTAAAAAAATTGTTTTGAAATAATGGATACAAAAGAGGTTGCGAAATAGTGCTGAGTTGGTCTGTGAACCCTTTACCCAGTTCCCCCAGTGGTAATATTAGGAACTTGACATTCATATAATCCACAGACTTTATTTCAACTTCACCAGTTTTACATGCTCGCATTTGTATGTGTGTGCATGTTTCATTTATGTAGTTTTATCACATGTGTATATTTGTATAATCACCATCACACAGGACATAGAACGTTTCCATTACTACAGGAATCCCTGTATTACCCTTTTATAACCACAAGCATCTCCCTCCTTATATTTCCCCCATCTCAAGTAGCAATTAATGTCCTTCGTCTTTACAATTTTGTCATGTCACAAATGTTGTATAATGGAACTGTACAATATATCTTTTAAAAAACAGCTTTATTGCCATATAATTCATGTACCATACAATTCAGTGGTTTAAATATATATTCTTTAAAAATTATGCTATCATCACCACAATCAATTTAGAATATTTTCTTCATTCTTGAACTCATTATTATTAGCTGCTAATTACTTCCTGTGTTAGACTGGGTTGACTAGAGAAACAAATCCAAGGACATGCATATGAGTATAAGAAATAGAGCTTTCTGTCAAAGAGCAATTGGATATTGAGAACACATCCTAACCCAGTCCAGATCAAGTCCATAAGTCTGATATTAGCCCATATGTCTGATAGTAGTCCATAAATCCTTCTTCAGACTTACGTTGCCACTCGCAATGATGCCGAATACAGGAAGATAATAGTCCAGTGAGTAACAATCTTGTGGATGTAGTGGCAGTGGAAGCCTCTCAGGGTTGGTGCAGGTTTCCACGTGACTCCTCTAGCTCTCTGGGTGTCTGAACAGCAGGAAGGTGAAGCAGAGAGAGGGAGAGCCTCTTCTGTTGGCAGTATCAAGAGAGGGGAAGTTCCTAGAGTCCTCTTGAGAAGGTCACATCCACAAAGAGCCACCATCAGGCTGTGACCTGAATGACAGGCTAGACTCCACACTTTCACTCTTAATATCCTTAAGTTGACACGAGATTATGTAACTACCACAGACCACTCATTGTCAAATTGACACTTTTACACAACTGAACCTATAAAACTATATGACAAGTCTAAGGGTTTCAGGGGTAGGGGGGCACCGTGGTGGTGGCCGGGGGAAGGGGAGATGATTTCAACAAGTCCATGTAGATTAAAAATGTCTGGAAACT
>NW_022103916.1:3538609-3552405 GCF_000313985.2 Echinops telfairi | reverse complement strand
ATCCCTGATTAGTGATCTGATAGATATCAATGGAGGCTTAATCCACGAGGCAATTCTACAAATGGATTTGGGGCTCTCACTGTCATCCATAGTCTTCTGCATACTGGGTGTTCAGAATTTAAGCTCTAATATAATTCCCTCCACTGATCTTGGATGTTATTATTTCCAGTCCTTGGATCACATGGGCTGATGTGCTCCTTCTATATGAACTAAGCTGACACCTTACTTAATGTTTCAACTTTAAGTCCAAAGGAATATTTAGTTCCTTTAATCTACAGCAGCTATGTTTAAGGGAAAGTCTGGTTCCCTTAGTGGAGTTTTCAAGTCACATAAATGTGATGTGGTCTATGAATAATGTTGTGCACATCAAAAAGACAAAATTTAAAATCCAGGTGGCTGATAGTACACAACTAAAGTTACTGAATTCTTCATATAATCCAGCTTCTCTAATTATTATTCCATCATACAGATTAAATAAATATGATGAAAGGATATAACCCAGATGCACACCTTTCTTGATTTTAAACCATGCAATATTCTCTTTTTCAGTTAATAGAACTTCCTTTTGATCCATGTGCATTCCATTCTTCTACTCATGGGCTGATTTTGAGCTGGTTTATAAATTTTTGCTATAGTGAAAAATGCTTCCAGGAACATATGAGTGCATTTGTCCATTTGTGTTAGGTTTCTTATATCTTTAGGTTATATAACCAGCAGAGATATTGCTGGATCTTATGGGATTTCCATTCCCATTTGTTTTATGTAGCACCATATTGCTTTCCACAATAACTGCACATGTTTAGAGGCCCACCAGCAGTGGATGACAGTTCCATGCCCTCTCCATGCCCTATCCTCATGATATCGCTACTCCCGGTACTCTTCCTGAAGGTTTTATCTGTCCTGAATCCCATGTGTCCAGAGCTCTTATCTGTACCAGTGTGTGTTCTCCGATCTATCCAGATTTGTAAGGCAGAACTGGGTCATGGTAGTTGGGGGGGAGGAAGCATTCAGGAACTAGAGGAATGATGTGTGTTTTGTCGGTGCTATACTGCACCCTGGTTGAATCATCCCTTCCTTATAACCCTTCTGTGGAGGGGTATCTGATTGTCTACAGATGGGCTTTGGGTCTCCACTACACCCCCCAACCCTTGTTCACATCAATATATTTGTTTGTTTGGGATCTTTTGATACCTGATACCTGATCCCATTGTATAGTGTCCATTCTTATCTCATTAGGTTATTTGCTTTGAAGTCTATTTTATCAGAGATTCATATTGCCACACTTGATTTTTTATTATTCCCATTGGCTTAGTAAATTTTTCTCCATCCTTTGAGTTTTAGTTTATTTTTGTCTTAGAATTTAAATGTGTCTTTTACAGTTAGCATATAGTTAAGTCTTATTTTTTAATCCAGTCTGCTACGCTCTGTCTTTTGATTAGTATGTTTAACCCATTGAGATTCAATATTGCTGTCATTTTATTGTGTTCGTGTGGTTTTTTTGTTGTTGTTTGGGGGATTTTTTGAGGGTGATTGTATTGGTATCTTTGTTCCTCCTCTAATTCTGTGTTATGTTAATATTAAGTGCTGCTTTTATTATATAGGTTTCTGGATACTTGTGTCCTATAGGCGACTCTCAGGTTTATTTGCTGTTGTTTTTAGTTAGTAATCTCATTAATAATTTTGTAATGCTGGTCTTGTTTTTATGAAGTCTTTTTGTTTTCCTTCTTTGGAAATTCCTTTATTTTTTCTTCACACTTGAGTGATGATCTTGCTGAATATAGGATTCTTAGTTAGCAGGGTGTTCCCCCTTCTTTCAGTATTTGTGGCTCCATTGTCTTCTTGCTGGCATAATTTCTACTGAAAAGTCTGAACCTATCCTTATTGGTTTTCCTGTGGAGGTGATCTGTTTCCCCTAGCTGCCCTCAGAATGCTTTCCTTTACTTTGAAAATAGAGAGTTTGACTATGATATGCTGTTATATTTTCCTTTTGGGATCTATTCTGTTTGGATTTCTCTCTGATTCTTAAAAAAATATTTTCTCCTCTTTTTATGATGTTGAGGAAATTTCTTCCATGATTTCTAGTCCTAGTTTCTCTGTAGATTTTCATTTGTTTTTAATGAGATGTAGGTAATTTCTCTTGCTGGGTTCCCACATCAATCTCAGGCTTTCTTTAGATTCTTTTGCCTTTTTTGTGGATTGTTTCTCTCATTGGCTGTAGTCAGAATAATTTTTGTTTGATCTCACTTATTCGATTTACTTTTCTTCCATTCTTCTACTCAGGTTTTTTACCATGTTGTCTAATTCTGTTATCTTAAGGTTTCTCTTCTGGCATTCCTTTTGGTGTAGCATTTCTAGTTTTTTTTCCTATTCCTACCACTGTTATTATGTACATTCCCCACATCTCCTAAAACCTAAACATCATTCTTCTGATTTCTATTTATGATAATTCCAAGGCCTCTTTTTCAGAGTGTTGTTTCTGTGGCATCCTGATGCAGTTATTCTGTCAGATATGGATTGTGTAGGGGTAACTGGCTTTGTCAAGTGATGTGGGAGATGTCTAATAGGAACTGAGAAATATGAAGTGGGGAAATGGGCAAAATAGGAGAGGGTGGATAAATGTGAAAAGTTGGGGCTGATGGGATGAGAGAATAAAATAAAAGTAATAGTCATATTAATAAAGAGCCATCTGGGTAGACAAGAATGTTTTGAAGAATAATGGGAGATTTTATTTTAAGAGGAATAATAAGAATTCATAGGTATTGAGGAAATATATTTCACTAGGAAAAGGAGAGAGAGTAGAAAGATATAGTGGATGGGGAAGGAGAAATGTGTATGCAAATAATCAGACCAGAAGAAGAAGATGTATTTGTGTGTGTGTGTAATTAAAAGAAGTAGAATTTTAAAAGAAAAAAAAAATAGAAGGGTTGTCCCTTTGCTAATATCATTCTGTCATATTTGCTCTATTTTAATAGCAAGTCTTTGCCTTTTTATATAGAATTTGGAATCACTTTGTCTATATTTGCAACAAACCATTCTAGAGTTTTTATTGTAACTGAACTACATCTTATGCAGAAATGTTAATATGACAGCCTGAGACTACTATCCTTAGAAAGACCTGCTTTCAAGTGTCTTAGACTGGGTTCTCTAGAGAAGAACAACCAGTGAAGATTATATATGTTAGGCTGTAGGCTTTTCCTGACTTTAATAATTCAAGGACTGGTAATATAAGCTCCACAAGAAGACAACAGGCTTGTAGCTGCAGCAGTGAATGATTGGCAGATTATATAACAGGTTGCTGAAGACTCCCAGGATTGGCAGAACCCCTAGGACCTGGGGGCAGGCAGCAGCCAGGAAGCAGCCACCACCTGAACTCTGACATGTCACTGACCCCACCTTGCTACCCAAGACTGAATGCAGAGTTTGCCAACAACCTTTCTTCTACCCCAGATCACATGCTTCTGCCCCATAAGATGGGGAACTACCTCAAATCCCACACCTCAGATGACATCTCCCTGTTTCACAGGTGAGTCTCAGTCTGATTCGGCTAACTTTGGTGAGGGGATGGAGCCTAGTCAGGAGCTCCCACTACCATGTCACGAAGAAGTTTCAGTTTCAGTCTTATCATCCAACCCCAAGCTAGACTCAACAACACAATTGACAGAGAGGAGCAAATTGGGATAGCTCAAAGAGTAGGCCTTATACAGCATCTGCCTAAAGGCATATATAACTCTGGAAGAGGTTGATCAGAGAAAAAAGATTTAGGAATATGTGATCTGTATGATAGACTTTGTTTCTGGGGACCCAATTTGATTTCTGCCACAAAAGCACATCTATTACTTGGGATGTTGATGAGCTCCTCCATATGCTCCTCCTGCATGGAGCCAGTTGATGCAGCACTGCTTTTGTCCTATGAGACTAATTGAGCCAGGTCTCTTTGTCTGACACTCGAGTGAACCATCATTTTTTGTGGTTTTTCTCTTTTGTTACTGAGCTCAAAGAACCATGCATTAGGAGTTAAGATCATGCACAAACTTTCCTTTAAAAATTCTTGAATGGCTGCAGATGTTGGGGAAAATACATGATATTTTAGAAACTTACTGGGAAAACTAGAATGATATTTTTATATAAAGCCTTGACCCAGTGTTTATAATTGCACTTAGATCTTGTTAGGAATTGTGTAAATTGTTACAGTAGCTTCATATGGTTAAATTGTGTGTTTTGAAGATTTTATTAGGGGAAAGATAGCAATTATTGTTCTCTAAATGAAATAAGTTTCATCTTCCTCTTCTTCCTACCCAAATTCTTTTCTGAAGTGGCTGGCATTTGGGACAATGTTTTATTAAAAAGCTACTTTTTATAACACTAGCGCACACAAAAGTTTAGTTTTAAAAAAAATCATTTTATTGGGGGCTCATACAACTCTTATCAAAATCCATGCATACATCAATTGTGTAAAGCATATTTGTACATTTGTTGCCCTCATCATTCTCAAAACATTTGCTCTCCCATTTAAACCCTTGGCATCAGCTCCTCATTTCTCCCCCTCCTTCCCTGCTCCCCCTCCCTCATGAGCCCTTGATAGTTTATAAATTGTTATTTTGTCATATCTTGCCCTGTCCGACGTCTCCCTTCACCCACTTTTCTGTTGTCCGTCCCCCAGGGAGGAGGTCACATATTGTCCCTTGTAATCGGTTCCCTCTTTCCTACCCACTCTCCCTCTACCCTCCCAGTATCGCTACTCCAACCACTGGTCCTGAAGGGATCATCTGCCCTGGATTCCCTGTATTTTCAGTTCCTATCTGTACCAGTGTACATCCTCTGGTCTAGCCAGACTTGCAAGGTCGAATTCGAGACTTCCATTTTCCTGTTTTGTATATTCTGAGTTTTAATTATTAATGGATGTTTGCAGATTTTTCTTCTCATTTTGAGTAATACCCCATCAGCAAATAAAGGTTTTGAAAGATTTGCTCCATCTACATCATTGAGGTCAACTTTACTTTGAATAGGCAACTCTTCCCCAGGTGTATTTTGAGTTTTTCAACCTGATGTGGTTCATCTTCTAGCACTATATGCAATAATGTTCCACTGCTATTTTTAAGGTTTTCAATGGCTAATTCCTAAGAGGTCTACCACTTCTTCCATCTTCTTTGTTTGTCTTAGTCTAGTGTGTCTCGGTTGATGCTGTCAATATTTGAAATAATGGTGGCATGGCTTCCGTCTTGTAGCAACATGCAAGCCACCACAATATAAGAACCTGACAAATAAGCAATAGGTGCTTGAAATTTCCCAGAGCATCGCCATTCTTCTCTAATTGGCAAAAGACATCATTTGGAGTCTGATGCCAAAGTGATGAAATACCCCATCTTTTGAATGCAAATTACAGGCAGTCAAGTTATTTGGTCTAGAGTGGTGAAGACTGATAGGAGACACCATTGCTCTCTTCACCAGTTAAAGGGCTTTCATTGGAGGATTACACTTGCTCCATGCTGCTCTAAGTGGGAGAACTTTATTAAGAGGGTATTTATTGTCTTACATTTAAGGAAGGAATTTTATTGTAATAGAACTGCTGATTTATAATGTATTGACTCCAATTTCAGTCGTATATTACCATTTGATACTAGCAAGAACCTAGGTAAGGTTTATACAAGTAATGGATGGCTCTTTCATTTACCCACAGAGACATAATCTTGAGAGAACTTCTTGCTTTCCATTCCTAACCTCTCTTTCTTTTTTAGTGTGTGTGGGTAATTACCTGACTTCAGTTTCTTGATAATTATGGTGGTAGTTACTAATGTAAATTAAGATAGCAGATATTATTCAACCAAGAGATAATATTTTGGATTATTCAAGTGAACCTTGAGGTCCTTGAATATGAAAGAAGGAGGCAGAAGAAGAATGAAATTTGAGAAAAATCTATCTATCAATTGGTATTTTTGAAGATAGACCCAAATCTCTTCTATTGAGTCAATGTTGACTCAGAGTGGCTGTGTAGGTCAAAATCAAACCTTGTCATATGGTTTCCAAGACCATAAATCTTTATAGAATCAGATTGCCACATCTTTCTCCTATAGACTGGCTGGTAGATTCAAATCACTGACGTTTTCCCCTTAGCAGCTGAGTGGTTAACAGTTGTGTCACCAGCATCCCTTTGAAGAGGAAGAGAGACACAAACCAAGGAATGTAGAGAGCCCCCAGAATGTAGAAAAGGCAAAATAGAGCACAGATCTACTGACATCTTGATCTGAGTCTGGCAAATTCTATTTGGGATGAATTTTGTAGTTTTAAGCCATTAAATTCGTGTTGATTGGTTACATCAGCAGTAGGAAACTTATACAGATTTCTGTAAAGATCCAAGACCATACTCCAGGAAAAGTAAGAAGTTCTTGATATTTCTGTTATTCAGAAACTTACTGTGCCTATTACTGAATTGTTATCCATCCAGTTCTGTTAATAATATATCCAATTGGTATCACCTTATCTAATACTTCAAATTGACCTATTTTTATGCTATCTAGGCCCCAGTAATAAGAATAGTCTGTAGAAAAATGGAGACCTGATGAAGGGAAGCTTATATAAAGAAGAATGCACTTAATATAAGGAAGAATTTGCCTTATACCCATATTAGGGGGAAAGTTCTGTTAGAACCATTTCAAGGTAAACTGAGCTGCATTAGGTGATTCTGTAGAGCAATTCTGCATTCAAGTTATGGTGCTGGAAAAGAATATTGACCGTACCATGGACTACCAGAAGAACAAACAAATCTGTTTGGAAGAAGTACAGCCATAATACTCCTTAGAAGGGAGGATGATGAGACTTTCTCTCGTGTACTTTTTCTATATCATCAAGAGGGACCAATCTCTGGAAAAGGACATCATGATTGGCAAAGTAAAGGGTCAGCAAAAAGACAGAGACCCTCAACAAGATGAATTGATACAGTGACTGCAAAAATGGGTTGAAACATAACAATTGTGAGGCAAAGGCATAGAAGGTATAACCAGACACACTAGCTCAGTAGTTTCCACATTCATACCAGACTCCTAAGTGGCCAGGACTAGGAGCTCCACTTTCCTTAATGCTATACATACTCCAGATTGCAAGATATAGCTGGATATGATTTTGGATCTGGGCAAAAACAGATTCGTTCCCCGTTTTGTATATTTATTCAGATGACCTTTGAGATGAGTCATGAGACACTGTATTTGGCTGTGAAGCTGGTCGATCATTACTTAATGGAGGTTGTATGCAAGAGAGACAAGCTACAACTCCTTGGTTCTACTGCCTTTCTAATTGCAGCAAAATTTGAGGTAAGTCTAGTCCAAGGGTTTAGAGATAATGAATTTCTAACCAGAGCAGTGCTTTCTAAACTGGGCAATGCCACCCCCTGAGAATACTGAAACAATCCAGGTGGTTGTACAAGCAGATATCTATACTTTATTCTGGATTATAGACTACAATACAAAAGTTTTTCATTGCTAGGGGGACATTTAGTTTTTTGTTTGTTTTTCTGAAAAGGGCCAGATAAGTTTTGGAACCTACATTCTAGAGAAACAAAATTGTAAAGATGAGTTTTCTAAATTGGTTTTCAAGTATAATTAGGCAGGTGCTGTTAATCCATGGCATGAGGTGGCAAAATTAATACCCCAAATAGCATCACCAACAGATGAAGTGTTGGTGAGAAGTGAGAATCTAGATGATTGTGTGTTCGCCATTTTTCTACAGTATTGTCAGGATGAGAAGAATAGAGAAGCTGGTTGGTTGGTACTAGTTACAATAGATAAACTGGTAAAGGAAAGAGATGACCTCAGGGTTCTGGAGGGATGGCTCAAACATCACATGAAAGGCTGTAAAGCTTTCATTTTCACCATGAAAGAGAGCCTTATCTCTTCTAGTAACAGAACTGATAGGGCTGAAGAACAAACTCAGAGTCTTATCATACAACTAACTGAATTCAAATGCCAGCTTAATCCTCAACCTAGAATGATATCTGATGTTAAAGTGAGGGCATTAATTGGAAAGAAATGGGACCCTGAAATTTGGGATGGGGATATAGATTAATAACCCAGAAAATAATCCAGAAGACATTGGGCACCTACATTTCATCGAACTATGTAGGCCCCATCTGAAGAGGTTAATGCACTCTCAATAAAACCATTGCCTCTACCTACACTTGAGGTGATTAACCTAATTGTGCATACACCTGGGACTTTTTCTGGAGTATTTCCCCAGGTAGATACCTTAAAAGGTATTGTTGCAATTTCCCAGGAAACATCCTCACCACCTATTATTGCTTCTAGACACATAACTAGGCTTAAGTCACAGTAAGTCCCTAAAGGAGAAGTCCAGATGGGAACCCAGGAAGAAGAGCATTATACACCTAAAGAACTTCCAGATTTTAAAAAATACGTAGAGACAGAAACCTGGAGAATATGTGTGGGAATGGTTACTAAGGGTATGATCTAATGGTGGAATGAACATAAGGTTGGATCTGTCTGTGTTTGTTCCTATGGGCCCACTAACCGCAAATTCATTCAGTGTTTAAGCTTGAGAAGTTAGAAGAGGGTCTAATAATTTATTTGGTGGGAAAATTGGTGACAAGGTGGTGTGGGGAAGAGGTATGTAGATAGACCTCTGAATAGGCCAAAGAAGTGAAGATATTTGTGTCTCATGTGAATGATCGCCAAAGATCACTTTTGCAGAGTGATTTTAACAATCAAGTGGCTAGTATAACACATTCTGTAGAGATTAATCATTGTCTTCTCCGAGCTATTCCTGTCAGTGCCAAATGGGTGCATGAACAAAGGAACCATGCTGGCAAGGATAGAGGTTATGTGTGACTTAGCAACACTGACTACCACTTACCAAGGATGACTTGGCTACTGCCACGGCTGAGTACTCAACCTAGCAGTAACAGAAACCAACACTGAGTTTAAGATATGGAAACATTCTTCAAGGAAATCAACCAGCAACCTGGTGGCAGTTTGATTACATAAGACCAACTCCATCATGGAAAGGGAAGCATTTTGTTCATACAAAAATAAGCACTTATTCTGGGTATGCTTTTCCTTTCTTACATGCAATCCTTCTACCAAAACTACTTGTGAACTTACAGAGTATCTTATCCATCAGCATAGTATCACACACAGCAACACCTAGTAACAAGAGACTCACTTCACAGTAAATGACCTTTGGTAATGGATCCATTTTCATGCAATCTATTGGTATTACCATGTTGCCCATCATCCTGAAACAGCTAGTTTGATCGAATAATGGAATGGCCTAATAAAGACACAATTATGGTGTCAGCTAGATGATAATACCTTGCAGGGTTGGGGTAATGTTCTCTAGAAGACTGTGTATGCTCTAAACCAACATCCAATATATGATGCTGTTTGTTTAATTTCCAGGATTCATGGGTACAAAAACCAAGGGAAGGAAATGGGAATGGCACCGCTTACTATTATTCCTAATGTGTCACTCAACATTTTCGTTTTCTTTCCCTGAGATTGTATGAAATTTGGGTCTGAAGAGCTTAGTTCCAAAGGGAAGAATACTCCCATCTGGAGACACAGCCCTGATTCTATTGAATTGGAAATTAAGACTGTCTCCTAGACATTTTAGATTTCTCACGCATCTAGATCGAAAAGAGAGGTGTTACAGTGTTGAGTGGTGTGATTGGTCCTGATTTCCAAGGGGATATTGGATTAGAATTGTATAATGGAGGTAAAGGAGAATATGTCTGCAATAAAAGAGCTACCTTTGGTTGTCCCTTGGTACTACAATGCCCTATAATTAAGATCAATGGTAAACTACAACTCAATTCTGACATACTAATGGCTCAGACTTTATGCATAGCATCAAAACACTGTCTGATACTGAAGGCCTAATGAAAAGAGGCAGAACATTGTCATAGAGAGTGCCAAAAGATGAGCCCCTTGGAGCATAAAGGACTCAAAATATGACTGAGGAAGAGCTGCCTTATCAATGTAAGGTCTAATATAACGATGTGAATGGATATACCCTGTGGAAGTAAGGCCTTTGAGACTTTCATTTACTGATGGGGCATGACATGAAATGAGAAGAAGCAGCAACAAAATATATGTTAATAATTGAAGCATGGAATATATAAAGTATGAAACTAGGAAAATTGGAAGTCATTAAAAATGAAATGGAATGCATAAAGATCACTATCCTTTCGTATTAGTGAGCTGAAATGGACTGGTATTGGCCATTTGAATGAGAAAATCATGGTTTACTATGCTGAGAATGACATAATAAAGAGGAATAGGGCTTCATTCATCACCAAAAAGGATATTTTAAGGTATATCTTGTATTACAATGCTATCTGTGTTTAAATTATACCTGTCTGCCTTTGATGAAACCCAATCACTGCAACTAATATTCAAATTCAGGCATCTACCACTAAAACTAGTGATGAAGTGGTTGAAAAATTGTACCAATATCTTCAGTTGGATAAAAGATAAAATCAAGATGCATTGATAATTAGTGGTGATTTTAATGCAAACAAAGAGGAAGGAAAGAGGTTGGAAAATCTTGTCTTGGTGATAGAAACAAAGTTGAGCAACCTATGATAGAATTTCAAAAGACCAACGAATGACTTATTCATAGCAAAAACCTTTTTTCAACAACACAAAAAACAACTATACACATGGACTTCTCTAGATAGAATACACAAAAATTCAAGTGGGACAAGATGATGGAGAAGCTCAATATATCCGCAGCTAAAACAAGGCTATGGGCTGACTGTGGAACAAATCATCAACTGCTCATATGTAAGCTCATGTTGAAGCTGAAGAAAATTAAAACAAGTCCACCAGAACCGAAATTTGACCTTGGGACTACCCCACCTAAATTTTGAGAACACCTTACGAACAGATTTGCTGCATTGGACACTAATGAGAGAAGGCCTGATGAGCTGTGGAGGATATCGGGAACATCGTTCGTGTAGAGAGCAGAAGGCCATTACAAATACAAGAAGGAAAAGATCAAAGTCAGAAGAGACTCAAACATGTTCTTCATCTTAAAGTAGCTAAGGCAAATGAACAAAAGGATGAAGTAAAAAATCTGAATAGAAAATTATAAAGGGCAACTCTATCATACAGAATAAAATATCACAATAAATGTGCAAAGACCTAGAGTTAGAACACCAAGAAGGAAGAATATACTCAGCATATCTTAAACTGAAAGAACTCAAGAAAAACAATTCAAGCTTTGAGTGACATCAAAACAAAAACGAGGAAAATACAGTCACTGTACCCCCCCCAAAAAAAAACCCAAACAAACCACTAGTCAACATGCCACCATGTCAGGAGGTAGCATATGAGCAAGGACCAATGGTGCTGAAGGGAAAAGTTCAAGCTGCATTGAAAGCATTAGCCAAAAACACAGCTCAAGGAATTGATGGAATACCAATTGAAATGTTTCAACAAGCTGGTCAAGCACATGAAAACTCACTTGTGTATGCCAGGAAATTTAGAAGACACCTCTGTGGCCAACTGATGGGAAAATATATAATATTTGTACCCATTCCAAAGAAAAATGACCTAACAGAATTGTTCTCAAATTATTGAACAATATCACAAGCAAGTAAAATTTTAACTGAAGATCATCAAACAATGGTTGCAGCAGTACACTGACAGGAAGCTTACGTAGGTTCAGGCTGCATTGAGGAGGACATGGAGCAAGAGATATCATTGCTGATTTTAGATAGGTCTTGGCTCAAAGCAGAAATTACTAGATATGTTTACTTGTGTTTCATTGACTATGCCAAAGCATTCAAGGGTGTGGTTCATAAGAAACTACCGATAGTCTTGAGAAGAATGGGAATTTTAGAACACCTAGTTGTGCTCCTGTATCAAGAGGCAGTTATGCAAACAGAACAAGGGAATGGTTTATTATCAGGAAAGGTGAGTGCCAGTGTTGCATCCTTTCACCACACTTATTTATTCTGTATGCTGAGCAAATAACCAGGGAAACTGGATTACATGAAGAAGAATTCGGCATCAGGATTGGAAGATGTCTTATTAACCACCTGCAATACCCAAATAACAGCTTTGCTTGATGAAGGTGAGGAGGAAAAGAGGCACTTACTGATGAAGATCAAGGATTGAGGCCTTCAGTATGGATTACAATTCAATGCAAAGAAAGCCAAAATCTTCACAACTGGACTAATAAGTGAAAAACAAACAAAAAAACTAGACACTGCCATAGAGTCAGTGCTGACTAATATGATTTTCCAAGAATAACTGTTTATAGGAGTAGAAAATCATTCTTTTTTAAATTAATAAATCATTTTATTGGGGGCTCTTACAGCTCTTATAACAATCCATACATAAATTGTATCAAACACATTTGTACATATGTTGCCATAATCATTTTCAAAACATTTTCATTCTGCTTGAGCCCTCGGTATCAGCTCCTCTTGTGGATCTGGTGAAGTGCCAAACCCTGTCCACTGATTCCAAAGTCTTATTTTCAGGATTCCTTGGGGACTTCATTGTTTAGAAAGCCATTCGTGGCTACTGGTTTCAAACTGCTGGCCTTGAAGGTAGCAGCCCAATGAGTAGCCACTGCACCACCAGGGCTCCTTTGGACTAAAAGGTAACATCATGATAAATAGAAAAAAGATTGAAGTTGTCAAGGATTTCGTCTTGCTTGGACCCACAATCAACACTCACGAAAGCAGCAGGGAAAATATCAAATGGTGCATCGGGTACATCTGCTGCACAAGACCTCTTTAAAGTGTTGAAAAGCAAGAAGATTACTTTGAGCACTAAGGTGCACCTGACTTAATCCATGGTATTTTTAGTCACCTCATATGTATGTGAAAATTGAACATTGAATAAGGAAGACTGAAGAATTCATGTGTTGAAATTATGGTGCTGGTGAAGAATAGTGAAAATATTATGGATTGCCTGAAGAACAAAAATATGTGTCTTGGAAGAAGTAGAACCACAGTGCTCCTTTAAGGCAAGAATGGTGAAGCTGCATCTCATGTGCTTTGGACATGTTGCCAGGAGAGACCAGTTCCTAGAGAAGGACATCACACTTAGGAAAGCGGAGGGGCAATGAAAAAGAGGAAGGCCCTCAACAAGATAGATTGACAATGTGGCTGTCATAAGAACCTAAGAGCAATTGTGAGGATGGCACAGGGTGGGGCAGTGTTTTCTTGTACATAGGGTCATTATAAGTCACAATTCTGAACTGACTTGATGGTACATATTCACAACATATTTGTTTTGATTTCTGGATGATGTCATGTGTCTTAGTGTCCTGTTGTTGTATTTTGTCATTGTTGATTCTCTAGGAAAGGGGTGCTCAATACGTCAATCGCGATCTACTAGTTGATCACAAATGTAGTGTAGGTAAATCACATGGCATTAAAAAATAGACGTAAGCCTATCATCAATCCTGTCACTTAATTGATATACAGCGCAGCCAATCAGATGTAATCTTAGGTGTTAAACGCATGCACAAACAACTGCACTGAGTGCAACAAAACTGACAAGCTAAGTTATCACCAATTTTCAGACCTTGGCTTTTTTCTCTTAAATGTAAGAAAGGGTATTAAAATGAGTTGAGGAGCTGGACCAAGTAAGAATACAAAAATGTATCACTTTCATACGGAATGGGAGATTTTGACACTACAAGCTGACATTCAGCTGAAGTCCAGAGCGCATGAACAGTTCTGAAACGTACAGAGGCAAAGTGCCCAAGCATGAGAAAATGTGCTACCTTCTTGACTGCATTATTCAGCTCTACTTATTTATGTGAGTCAG
>NW_022103916.1:3521634-3538276 GCF_000313985.2 Echinops telfairi | reverse complement strand
AAATATATGTTTTGCATTTTTGTCGTTGGTAGATCATTTTGACTTGATCATTTTATAAATAGCTTGCATGCTGAAAAAGTGTGAGCACCCCTGCACTAGGATATGCTTGTTTGCCTCCTGTGCCTTGTCTTCTCTACCATTCATCTCTAAGCGGAGTACTCTCTTTGGCTTGTTGTAACTACCTCTCTTCTCCCCCCATAGGAGACCTGCCCACCTTGTGTGGATGACCTCCTGTATATCTGTGATGATGTTTATCAGCGAGATGAGGTACTTGCCATGGAAACTAGCATACTGAAAACCCTCCATTTTGACATCAACATCCCTACTGCCTATCATTTTCTGCGCAGATATGCTAGGGTAAGATAGAAGAGGCACTTCTTCATTCTCTCAGTGACTGGTTGGTTTTTCGTATGCCAAGAATGGACGTCTGAGTAGTGATAAAAGGGAAAGGGGACAGCTAGAAGTTTCTCCTCCAATTAAAGGTTAGCAAACTATAAAGTTTGGGGAGTCAAATTGTTGGTTTGGAAAGCATAGTCATATATTTTTTTCAAAAAAGATGTTATTGTGGCTTCAGTAAAAAAAAATTATACCCATGCTTTGCAAACCAGCCATTTGTTCAGTAACATTCGTTAACAGTTTTCACAATGCATTATCAACATTCTGCTTAATTGCATTCTGTTTGTTCCATGCCTATCAAGTTTTCAGGTAAGGGAGGAGGAATGTGGAAAATATTTCTTTAACCAGGTAGTAACATATGAGTGGGTGATTTTGGGAGGATACTAGCAATGTGCTATTTCTTTACCTCGGTATTGGTTATCTAGCAGGTAACTTAATAATTATTGTATTCTATATGTGAATTACTTACTTTTCTCTACGTATGTCTATGTATGTGTGTGGCAACAATTTTCAAAAGAAGGTCAAACACGAAAGAGTTCTTTGACATCATGGATTATCGATTGTGATGGAATAGGTCAAACTCAGAGTTGGGGGACTTTGGGTCTTCAAAGGAGAATTCTTACAAAAAAGGTCAGATAGAAGGGTACCACAAACACACTTTAGAATTTGTTTAATGGTGGCAAATTCCACAGCTGGTTTATAATCTGCCGATAAAGAGTCTGTGCGTTGGGGGCTTGGACCTTAGAATGAATCATGGAGGCAGGAAAGGTAAATGTCTCATGTAGAGCAGGGGTCCTCAAACTTTTTAAGCAGGGGCCAGTTCACTGTCCCTCTGACCTGTTGGAGGGCCAGACTATAGCTTAAAAAAAACTATGAACAAATTCCTATGCACACTGCACATATCTTATTTTGAAGTAAAAAAATCGAACGGGGCAAAAACACCTGGCGGGCTGGATAAATGTCCGCGGTGGGCTGCATGTGGCCTGTGGGCCATAGTTTGAAAGGCCGTGGATGAGATAAGCGAAGAGAGTGGGTATAGCAGAATCTTTTGACTTTGCCTACTTTTCAAGTTGGTTGTTGAGACTCTCTTCTTTCTACCTTTAGTGTCTCCATGCCAGCATGAAGACCCTGACTCTGTCCCGCTTCATCTGTGAGATGACCCTGCAAGAATACGACTGTATCCAGGAGAGGGCTTCCAAGTTAGCTGCTAGTTCCTTCCTCCTGGCCCTCTACATGAAAAAGCTTGAGCACTGGGTATGGGCATATAGGGGGTGAGATCACGGGATTCAAAAACAGTGCTGTCTCAGGGAGAAGATGTGGAAAACTAGGTGAAAAATGACCACATACCCACAGTTATGAATTTGTTAATATTAATGAACACAAAAAGTCCAATATCTGGTGACTGATCTTTGAGAAGGAGAGAGTAATTTTATTGCAAAGTACTGAGCAAGTATCCAGGAGATCTAACTCCCTTAATATCTGGCTTTTCACTTTTATAGGTAGTATATACGGGAAATTATATATATATATATGTATATATATACCTATTCATAAAATTTCTTTGAAAATCTCACATTTATGCATTTGGTGGCAAATTGGGGTGCATGTGCAGCAGACATATGTTCTATGTTCAAAAGATGACTTTATGGGGGTGGTTCTCCTGAGGGATATGTCATAAGGTCTCCTTTAGAACACAGAACAGGTCCTTTTTAAACCATCCCTCTGCCCTGGTACCTAGAAAATTCTGGTGCCCGCTACTGATGTAAAAACCTCCACAGTTTTATGAACTTGGAAAAGTCAGGATGAAATTTCCTATGCTAGTAAAAACATTCAATCAAAGACAGTGATGATAATGAAATGTTAAAACATTGAAATACTACTATACCGATTGGCAAACACTTGGTTGACTTAATCCTCTCAATTGCCTTTCTCACGATCCAAGAGTTAGAGTCTCACTTAGCATAGGGTCTACAGAACTGGGACTCCAAAGTGCTGGTCACACCCATTATACAATAATTATATATTTTGAATACCACTTCTAGTTTTCAAAGCTAACTTTTCCTCTCATGAGCTGTGTGAACACGTGAAGCTATTTAAACTCTTAGAGCCTTAATTTCTCAACTGTAAATAGGAGTAATAGAGCTCATAAGATTGTTATGAAGATTAAATGAGCTAATACACAAAGTGCTTAGAATACTGTGTAACTCATTTTAAATGTGATTTAACCATGGAAATATCTGATATGTGAATACTATATCAAGAAAATCAAGAAAAATAAAAGGATCCAAATTTGACCAACAGTTACCATAGGTTAAAAGGGGGCATTGAAGGATTTAGGATAGGATCGCAGAGATAGAAGAAGGGTCTGCTTCCTAAAGTAAAAATTGCTGTTCTTGTTGCTTCTACCAGGCTCCTACCCTGGAATATTATAGTGGCTACAAGATCTCTGATCTTTATCCCTTGGTCAGGCAGTTGAACAACATGCTGACTTTTCGATCTTGTGACTCAAGATTGAAAACTGTGTATTCCAAGTATTCTCACCGGTAAGTACCTGTTGAGGTTGGGGTTGTATTTAATCCTGGGGAAACCTTAAAGCACTAGGCTCAGACTAGCCTCATTTAAGGGGGAAAATGTAGAGAAAATTTTCTTTTGTGTTCTAGGGTTAAAGCATGATCGGGAACCTGGGCCGTATGTCCTACCTGTCACATGGAACATTTTGGACTATTTCATATTGAGCAAAACTCTCTCTTTTTTTCAGAATCTTCTTTGAAGTCGCCAAAATACCCACCTTGGGCATGTTGAATTTGGAAGAGATCTTGAACTGATTCTGAGATGAGTCTAGCAGCCTAGCAGCAACCATCAGAACCAGGCACACATATGTATTCTGTACTTGAATTTGTCTTTTGTTTGCTTTTTTACATTTTTTTGTTTGTTTGTCTTTTCCAAAACTGATAATTTTATAAATGTTTTCTATGAAAGAGGAAAAAAATTATCATAATATTGAATTGTAAATTTAATTAAAAATTGTTCTTGTTAAAATGGCTCACCGCTCTTCTTATTGCCCAGGAAAGTGCTGTGAGGTTTTGTTCTTTGCCTCAGGCTATGCCTCAGAGTCTAATTTATGTGATTTTTCTCCTTTCTTAGGAGATTTTACCCTAATGCAGAGGTTCTTAACCAGTGGGTCACGACCCCCTTGGGGGTCGAACGACCCTTTCACAGGGTCACCTGATTCATAACACTAGCAAAATTATAGTTATGAAGTAGCAACGAAAATAATTTTATGATTGGGGGGTTGCCACAACATGAGGAACTGTATTAAAGGGTCACAGCATTAGAAAGGTTGAGAACCACTGCCCTAACGGAAGGAGGAATTGAACTATATGTAAACTGACAAATGGGTCTCTACAATGAAGACCCGAAGCATGGTGCCCAGTCCAAGCAGAGAGCCCTAACGCAATAGATAGGCCTCGGTGTTCAGATCTGAGAGTAGCTGATAGTGTGGGCATTTAGCTTTCCCATTCACAAATTATACTTTTTGCTAGATGCTAAAGGAGGTCTTTTGGGGGAGGGAGGGGGGCAGCAAATTTTGAATTGACATTCATTGAAAAACTGCATGTACATTAAAACATCTTTATAACATTTCCTCATTATAAGATGACAAATATGCAAATGTGAGTTCTGTCAAAGTTAGAATGTTGGGTATTAGGGAAAAAATGGGGAAAAAATCTATACCCTTATTTTATCAGTTGAGGTGTCCCAAAACTTCTAGTAAAAAACTGACACAATTTCATCCAAGGTCTCAAGTTGATCTTTGGACACTGAAATCATAGCATTACATGGAATAGTTTTCTAGACTTACTTCAATACTCAGGTGTGAGGGGGGAAAATCTGTCTAAAATTCTGAAAGTTTTCTAGTTGGAATTGGTGGCAACTCTCTTCAACTATATTATGATTAAAGTCCACAGTGGTTTTCTAAGTAATGAAATATTAAAGTTCCCTCTAACTAGCCAGAGAAATGTACTCAAGCCAGAAGAATAAATAAATAATTCTTATATTTCTTCTTTGTGAGCCAGAAGACAGATCCTTGGGCAACAGTGTTTCAAATTGATAATTTAGTCCCACAGAGAAATTTCTGCCCCATGGAATATTTTGACAGGGACATGACTGGGTATAAGCCTTTATCTTCATTCTTATACTCAAGAAAACTAGGGTCAAGGTCTTACTAATTTGAGGCCAGTTTGAGTGTTTATTATAAAGGCAGGGTAATGTGATTGGATATTTGAGACTACCTTTGGAGAAAGTATACAAAATAATGGAAGCAAAGACTGATAACAGCCCCTCTAATTAGTTCCTAGGTCATCTAAATCTCTCACTGATTCCTTACCACCATGGTGCTAATCTTAGAGAAGTGAAGAAGTCATCCAAGTATTGGTTTTTCACTATTTTCTGCAAAGTTTCTCTTCCTCATCCTCTTTCAACACCTCCTATCACAAGGAAATATCAACCCAGCAAACAGCTAAGATAAAATACCAAGTGTTTAATGGAGGAAGTGAGGTTTTACCCAAATATCCCATGAATCAATGTTTTAAACAATACAGAATTATGATTAGTTGACAACATAGGAAATAATACTAGGAGAAATACCCAGAGCCCTGCAGTAGAAAGAACTCAAATTTCTCTCTGTAATTCTTACTTCACTGATTGTGAAGAAGAAGGGATCATGAGCATGAACATCAATTCTAACCTCAAAGCAGTCTTAACATTACTGTTGGCAGTAATCCTTAATGGTAATAACTTTCCAGGTATTTGAAAATGCTTCACTCTAGTCCTGAAACCAAACTTACTGCCATTGAGTTGATGCCGACTCATAGCAAGCTTATAGATAGGGTAGTACTGCCCCTGTGCATTTCCAAGATCCTAACTTTTTACAGGAGTAGAAAGCCTTCTCTCTTTCCCATGGAGCAGCTGGTAGTTTCAAACTGCAGACCTTATGGATCACAGCACAATACATAATCACTATGCCACCAGGGTTCCCGTTTTGAGTTAAAAGTCAGACTGTGCTAATCTCCTCCTTATTATACATTGCCTTTCCCTTCATCCATGTTATTATCTTTCATAGGTCATATCAGAAGGATTCAATATGGAAACACCACTAAGTGAACAAACTGCACTTTACCTTGAACTCATCTATAGCAGATTTAAGCAACTGATATATTCCTTTGGACTAAAAGTTGAAAAGCCCTATTGTGAGAAGAAGCAGATGACTGTTATCCTAAGGTTATAGAATTGGTAATCTTTGATTCAGATCTCTTGCTTTGAGGGCACTCAATGAATGGGGATCTGGAACTACCATATTTACCCCTTTGATGCCCTCCTTGTTGAATGGAAATCTGATGTGCTTGGTAAACTTTCACCCTTGGAACCCTTGTCTATTGCTGGTTGGAATACAAAGTGGTACAACCACTGTAGAAACAGTTCCTTAAACATCTGAACATATGACTATGTTAGTCTGGGTTGACTAGAGAAACAAATTCATAGATGCACTCGTGTGTATAAGAAAGAGCTTTGTATATAAGAGCAGTTTAATATTGAGAAAACATCCCAGCCCAGTCCAGATCAAGTCTGTAAGTCCAATATTAGCACACATGTCCAATACCGATCTATAAAGTCCTCTTCGGACTGACGAAACACATGCAATGACGCCAAATTCAGGAAGATCACAGGTCAGTGGGTGGGAAGTCTTGTGGATCCAGAGGCATTGTAAGCATCTCAGTGCTGGCAGGGGTCTCCACATGGCTTCTCCAGCTCCCAAAATTTCATCAGTGTCAGTCCATGTGTCTTCTCAGGGATGTCTCACAGGGAGGAATACAGGAGTTCCCAGAATCCTTAGGAGAAAGCCATGCCCATACACAGACCCCTTTAGCTATCACCTGATTGATAGCCTGGACTCCACCCCTTTACTCCTAATCCTTTCAAATTGACAAATGATTATATAACTACCACAATGACCGTGTTGTTTTGTTGTTGAATGTTCTTGAGTTGGTGCAGATTTATAGTAACTCTATATAGAACAGCATGAAACACTGCCTGGTCCTGCACCATACTCAGAATTGTTATGCTTGAGCTCACTATGTCTATCTTGTTGAAGGTCTTCTTTTTTATCTCTGACCCTCTACCAAGCATGATGTTCTTTCCCAGGAACTGGTTTCTCCATGCCCAAAGTGCCTATAATGAAATCTCACCATCCTTGCTTTATTCAGTACAAGAATCTTCTGGCTGTACTTCCTATAAGACATATGTTTTTGTTTCCCTGGCACTCCGTGATACATTCAGTACCCTTTGGCAACACCATAATTCAAATGCATTACCCCTTTACCCTTCCTTACTCATTCTCTCCTTTTCATATACATATGAGCCAGTTGAAAATATCATGGTATGAATGAACTACATCTTTGTCCTCAAATTGACATCTTTATTCTTTAGCACTTTTAAAGAAGTCTTGTGCAGCAGATTTGCCCAACACAGTCATTTAATATATTTAATGTTGCTTCCATGAGCATTGATTATGGATCTAAGTAAAAGGAAATGTTGGACAATTTGAATCTTTGTTTATCATGATATTGTCTATTGGTCTGCTTGTCAAGATTTATGTTTTTTTAACATGAGTCATAATCCAAACTGAAAGACTCAGCATTTGATTTTCATCAAGTGCTTCAACTCCGCCTCCCTTTTAGAGAGCAAGGTTGTGTATGTAATACACGTTGTCAGTAAGACATCTTCCCGTCCTCAAACTGCATTTTTCTTCACATTGTCTAGCTTTTCAGATTAGTTACTCAAGCATACAGGTTAGTGAAAAGATGCAATCCTGATGCACAGCTTTCCTGATTTTATTTTTTATTATTTTAATAGTAGTTTTATTGACATATCTTAGATATTCCAATATGTCCTTTTACATACAATTCTGTTGTTCAGTCAGTCCCATTAGGTAGGGTTATCAATGCTATCAACTCCCCTTTACCTCCTTCCCAGACCCCACTCACTTCTTGTGCCCTCAGGAACCATTACTCCTGCCACTGTCTCTGAGGGGTCAACTATCTTGACTACCATGTACCAAGTGATCTTAAATATACACATAAACATACCCAATCTAACATGATTCATGAGGCATAACACATAAAGACCTTAATGGTAAAGGGAAGAAATCTTAAAGAATTAGATGATAGTTATGTGGTTCATCAGTGCTATTTCGCACCCTGAATTTGTTCATTCCATGTAGCCCTTCTGAGAGGGACTGACCAATTATCTTGCAGTTGGATCTTGGGCCTCCACAATGATTTGGGCCTATCACAATGATTTGGTTGTGTGCTTTTGAACTTCTGATGCCTCTTCCCATTGACACCTCTTGATCACAGTCTGATGTGCTTCTTCCATGTGGACTTTGTTGCTTCCCTGCTAGGTGGCCGCTTGTTTAATTACAAGCCTTTAAGACCCTAGATGCTATGTCTTTTGATAGCTGGGCACCATTAATTTTCTTCATCACATTTGCTTATGAACCCATTTTATCTTCTGCAATCTTTCAGGGAGGTGAGTATCATACAATGCCACATTATTAGAACAAATTGTTCTTATGAGTGTATACTGAGGCAAGATTTAAGTAAAAGCCCAGAGTCCATCTGCTTCCTTGTTGCATATGTTTATATATACATATATAAACAAATACACACACACATATATTTTTCTTCCTCTCCCCGCCACCCCACTATTATGTTTACCCATTGTTCATCTCTCAGTAAATTCTCTCAGATACAATTGATGAAACATGACCAGAAAAGCTACACACTGCTTGCCATCAATTTTAGAACACTTACCCTGTACTTGTCACTGTTGACTCCCTGCTCACTGCCCCTCCCCTCCACCACATCCCCCAGGAACTGTCAGTCCAGTTTCTGTCTCCATAAGATTGTTTATCATGCATCACTTGTCCAGCTACAGACCACACCCCCCCAAAATACCGATAGCCACATGTCTTACAGGGATCATTATATAAAGCACTCCACATTCCCTTCTTCTATTTGAATGATCTACCACTTGTCTTTCAGTTTGTCTTTCTGTGGTGGCATGTGTGTTGTTGTGATGCTGCCTATGTAACTGGTGTTTTGAGTGCCAGCAGGGTCACCCAGAGTGAACAGGTTTAGGTGGAGTTTCCAAATTAAGAACAGACAGCAAAGACGGACTCGTATCCCCACTTCAGAGGAAGAATCCACTGAAAACCTTATGCATAGATTTGAAACATTGTCATATATTGTTAGGTCCCATGGAGTCGCTTCCAACCCATAACAACCTGATGCACAACAGAACAAAGCATGTCTCGGTCCTGCAACCTCCTCACACTTGTTCCTATTCTTGAGCCTATTGTTGCAGACATGGAGTCAATCCATCTTCTTGAGGACCTTGCTCTCCTTCTCTCCTCCTCCATTTTCCCAAATATGTCCTTTTCCAGAGGCTGGTCTTTCCTTACAACATGTCCAAAGTATGTAAGATGAAGTCTCGACATCCTTGCCTATAAAGAGCACTCTGGCCTTATGTTGTCCAAGACTGATCCATGACAGATTGGTTTGCCCTTTTAGCAGTCCATGGTACTTTCAAGTACACCCTTGTTTTCCCGAATACTTTAAAGAGGTCTTGTGTTGAAAATTAACCTAATGAAATGCATCTTTTGATCTCTTGATTGCTGCATCCATGAGCACTGATTGTGGGTCCACGCAAGACAAAATCCTTGACAACTTTAAACTTTCCTCCACTTATCATGGTGCAACAAGTTGTGAGGATTGTGGTCTTCTTTACATTGAGTGGTAATCCATACTGAAAGCTACAATCCTCTATCTTCATAAGCTAATTCTCTTCATTTTTGATGTATTGTAAGCCTTCCTCCAATCCAGATGCTACACTGTTTCTCATATAAGCCAGCTTCTCTGATGATTTACTCAACATATGGATTGAAAAAATATGATAAGAGGATACAACCTTGTCACACATCTATCCTGATTTTAAACCATGCAGTATTCCCTTGTTCCATTCACACAATTTCATATTGATCCATGTACAAGGTCCACACAATGAAGTTCTCTAGAATTCCCATCATTCTAAAGGTTGTCCATAGTTTGTAATGATCCACACAGTCAAAAATGTCTTGGCATAGCCAATAAAACACAAGTAACTATATCTCACTATTTTTACATCATGCAAGATGGTGGGTAAAAAGGCTAAGAAGAAGCTGGCCACCAAGGAGAAGAAGTTGTAAGTCAAGAAAGCAAATGCCAGTGGCCAAATTAAGAAGGCTAAGATCAAGGGCAAAAGATCAAGAAGGGAAGCACTACTGCAATCGAAACCCCATCCTAGTTAGAGGAATTGGCCAGTATTCCCACTCTGTCATGTATTCCAGAGAGGCCATGTGGCCAGATCCAGGGTTGAAAAAAAGGAGAAGGTCCTAGCTATGGTCACAAAGCCAGTTGATGATGACAAAAATAGTGGTACCTCAGTGGTTAAGCTACACAAAATGCTTCTGTATTTATTAACCTATGGAAGATGTGCCTCAGAAGCTGTTGAGCTACTGCAAAAAAGCCATTCAGTCAGCACATGAGACTGTGTACCAGCATCACCCCAGGGACCATTCTGATCTTCCTGATGGGACACCACCGAGGCAAGAGAGTGATTTTCCTGAAGGAGTTGGGTAGTGGCTTGATGCTTGTGATTGGACCTCTTTCCCTCAATCAAGGCTCTCCACCAAATTGCTATCAGTGGTGTGAAAATACCCAAACATCTCGCAGATGTGTACTTCAAGAAGAAGCTGCATAAGCCCAGATACCAAGAAGGCAAGTTCTTTGACACTGAGAAAGGAAATATGAGATCACAGAATAGCACAAGATTGACCAGAAATCTGTGGACTCACAAATTTTGGAAAAGATCAGAGATGTTCCCCAGCTCCAAGGCTACATGTGTGCTATCTTTGTGCTCACAAATGGAATTTATCCTCACAAATTGGTGTTCTAGACTTCTTGCAAAGAACCTAATTAAATAATCAAGTTAGACAAAAATATATATATCTCTGGTTATTCTCTGCTTTGAGTAAAGACCCATCTGACATCAGTAATTATATCCTTTGTTCCACATCCTCTTCTGAATCTGGAAGTTACTTGTCAATGTACTGCTGCAACCATTGTCAGATATTGAGGGCCTAACGAATGCAAGTAGAACATTATCAAAGATAGTGCTAGAGGATGGGCCCCTTGCGTCCAAGGACACTTGAAATGTAACTCAGGATGAGCTGATTTTTCAGAGTGGAGTTGACTATGGGCTATGACTAGGGTAAAGCCTGTGGGAGTGGAGCCTTTAGGATCTTCATTTACTGATAAGGCACAACTCAAAGTAAGGAGAAACAGCTGGGGAAAAAAAGGAGAAACAGCTGCACGAATAAACTAATGATTGGAACTTGAAATGTGTGAAGTATGAATCTAGAAAAATTGAACTCATCAAAGATGAAATGGAACGCATAAAAAATCAATGTCCTAGGTATTAGTGAGCTGAAATGGACTGGTTATTTTGAGTCAGAAAATCATATGATTTACTATGCTGGTAATAATCAAGAGGGATGGTGTGGCAAACATTGTCCAAAAAGGGTATTGAAAAATCAATCATGAAGTACAGCACTCTGTGTTATATATAACTGCCTTCGAGGGAAGGCAATCAATACAATTATTATTCAAATTTATGGACCAACCACCAAAGCTAGTGATGAAGAAATTGAAGATTTCTACCAATGTCTTCAGTGGAAATTGGTCAAACATGCAATCAAGATGCACTATATTGGTGATTGCAATGAAAAAGTTGAAAGCAAAGAGGAAGGAATGATAGTTGGAAAATAATGGACTTTGTGATAGAAACTAAGTTGGAAATTGCATGGTAGAATTTTGCAAAACCAATGACTTGTTCATATCAAATACCCGTTTTAACAACACGAAAGAAGACTATACACACGGACTTCCCCAGATGGAATACACAGAAATCTATTTGACTGCATCTATGGGAAGACATGATGGAGACATTCAATGTAATCAGTTAAATCAGGCCACAGGCTTATTATGGAATAGACCATCAAATTCCTCATATGTAAATTCAGGATAGTGCTGAAGAAAATCAAGACAATTCCATGAAATCCAAAATAGGACCTTGTATCTATCCCACCTGAATTTTGAGAATATCTTAAGAACAGATTTTCTGCATTGAACACAATGCCAGAAAACCTAATGAGCTGTGAGAAGACATTAAGACCACCATTCATGAAGAAAGCAAAAAGGCCATTTAAAAGACAGGAAAGAAAGAACATATCAAAGTGGATGTCAGAAGAAACTCTGAAACCACATGGAATAAATGATGAAATCAAAGAGCTGAATAGAAAATTTCAAAGGGCAGCTCGAGAAGATAAAGCCAAATATTATAATGAAATGTGCAAAGACCTAGAATTAGAAAACCAAAAGGGAATAAAGCACTCAGCATATCTTAAACTGAAAGAACTCAAGAAAAAATTCAAGCCTCAAGCTACAATATTGAAAGATTCAATGGGCAAAATATTGAATGATTCAGGAAGCATCAAAAATAAGATGGAAAGAATACACAGAGTCACTCTACCCTGAAGAACTAGACAACTTTTCACCATTTCAGGAGGTCCTTGAGCAAGAACCAATGGTGCTGAAGAAATAAGTTCAACCAGCATTGAAAGCATAATCCCAAAACAAGGCTCCAGGAATTGATGGCATACCAATAGAAATGTTTCAACAGGCTGATGAAGCACTGGGGGCACTTACTTGTCCATGCCCAGAATTTTGGAAGACAGTTACTTGGCCAACTAACAAGACAACATCCATATTGGTACCCATTCCAAAGAAAGGTGGCCCAAAATGCTCAAATTATAGAACAATATCATTGATCTCACATGCAAGTAAGATTATACTGAAGATCATCCAAAAACAGTTGCAGCAATACATTATAGGGAAGGAACTACCAGAGGTCAAGCTAGATTCCGAAGAGAATATAGAACAAGGGATATCAATGCTAATATTAGATAGATGTTGGCTGAAAGCAAAGAATACCAGAAACATGTTCTTTGTGTTTTGTTGACTATGCCAAGGCATTCAACTGTGTGGGTCATAACAAACTATGGATAGCCTTAAGAAGAATGGAATTGCAGATGTGGAGCTTGTACATGGATCAAGAGAAGGTATATGAAAAGAAAAAGGGAATACTACATGGTTTAAGATCAAGAAAGATGTGTGACAGGGTTGTAGCCTTTCACCATATTTATTCAATCTGTTGGTTGAGCAAATCATTGGAGAAGGTGGCTTACATGAAGAAGAATGTGGCATCAGGATTGGAGGGAGGCTTATTAATAAACTGGATATGAAAATGACACAACCATTCTTGCTGAAAGTGAGGAGGACTTGTAACACTTGATTATGAAGGTTAAGACTTGTAGCCTTCGGCATGGATTAATACAGGGGTCCTCAAACTTTTTAAACAGGGGGCCAGGTCACTGTCCCTCAGACCCATTGGAGGGCCGGACTATAGCTTAAAAAACTCTATGAACAAATTCCTATGCACACTGCACATATTTTGAAAAAAACAAACGGGGCAAAAACACCCGGCGGGCCAGATAAATGTCCTCGGTGGGTTGCACGTGGCCTGCGGGCTGTAGTTTGAGGATACCTGGTTATGACTCAATGTAAAAAAGGCCAAATTTCCCACAACTGGACAATTAGGTAACATCATGATAAAAGGAGAAAACAATGAAGTTGCCAATGATTTCATCTTGCTTGGATCTACAATCAATGATCATGGATGCAACATTCAAGAGAAACAAATCCAGAGAAACTCACATATAAGTAGGAAAGAGCTTTATATCAAGGAGTAATTATATATCAAGAAAGCATCCTAGCTCAGTCTAACTCAAGCCCATAAGTTCAGTACTAGTCCACAAGTCCCTCCTCAGGTTGCCCAACAACATGCAATGATGCAAAGTGCAAGAAGATCACAGGCCAGTGGGAGTGCACAGTCTGGCAGCTCCCAAGGTGACTGGAAAGCAGGAGAGTGAAGGGAGGTTGTCTGGGCCCTCTTTATGAGAAGGCCACGTCCACAAGAAGGCACCATCAGCCTGTGACCAGATTGGCATATTGGATATCACCCCTACATTTTATATATCTTCAAGTTGACATGAAATTATGTAACTACCACAGGCCACCCCTTGCCAACTTGACACCTTTACTCAACTCTTTAGCCATACATAATTTTAAAATAAAACAATAATAAAATCATGTTTGTGATTAACAGGCTAAAACTAAAATGTGTAGAACTGAAAATATGCCAGCTCCATTTAAACATAATATTCTATAAGTGGGAAAAACAAAAATAGCCTATGCCTAACAATTGCAAGCTAGCTATACTGCAATCCTATAATCCTATCAACATCTCACCCCACTCATGAAAGTCTGTAAGCAGCCACTTCATGCCATCATCTCTCCCTCAATTTGGGTATCCAATTTCTATCAACCCAGTGCTCTGAGGAGACAAACATGTTTTTTGTTGTGAAGAATTTTCATTCTAATTGGAACGTTGTGAGTCTGCATCCATGAGCAAAGTCAAATCATAGAAGGCCATCCATAAAGTCAACAACAATATGTACCCATTCACAGGCTCAATAATATTATCTTCATCTGGTCGTGTTCTGGTCAGCTCAATGTGGGCTACCTTGCTTAGCCTCTCCTCTCAACCATGGGTCCCTTTGTAAATTCTCAACCATTCTTGGTGTAGGTCATGCCATAGGCTCAGGTTCCATACAACTCCTTAAAGTTCATACCAACCAACCCATTCTCCTCTCTAGTCCCTGTGAACCAGGTCCACAGGTGTGAATGGTCAGACTCAACCCATATCTCTTATGCTGCATTTCTACTCAACAACTATATCCAGGTGGTCACCTAGTGAGCATTTCAGGTGCCTGCAGGTTCCCTTTAACATTCAGTCCTAGAGAGGTGAGTTCCTTCACTGACTTCAGATTTTTATAACTTCAGGTGTAAACCACTAGTTAAAAATTCAAAGAGCCAAGTGGTTCCAGTTTTTTCCTTCCATCTGCCAACAGTTCTAATGTCAAGTCTTTCAAATGCAAATATCCTGAGCACTCAAGGTACTGGGTGGGGCTGACCTTTTCTAAGCATTCTTTGCAGGCATTTCCTATACCCATTTAACATCCAATTAAATGGCTTAAGATACTTCCCATTATTCATTTCTATCACCTATTATATTAAAAATAATAGGTATAAGAAATAGGATAATCCTACTACAGTTAGATCCTAAACACAATTCTTAAAACAGTTAAATTTAATATTTTCTTATCTAAACTATTCCATTCCTTTGCAATATGGCCCCAGGTTTAAGCCAGGATCAAGCCAGGGCACCCCTTTGGTCAGGTATTTGGATTTAGCAACATGATATCAGAGAAGTTCAAAAGGTGTTTTCACCTGCAAAGTTGCCGTTTACCATCCATTACCTTTTCATGTGACATTTCAGTTAGAAATAACAAAAGATAAATTCTAAGAATCAAAATCTTTATTTCCCATGTCCTTTCCAGAAAACAATTGTATAAACAGTGTGGCCCTATTGGACCTCCAGCTAGCCAAAGAATAAGTGTGATAAGGCAGAGATCAGACAAGCCTCTACACTCCATCTTCCTGATTTGTTTCTCTAGTACCACACTCCTCACGTAGGCCAGGTTGGCTAGAGAAAAAAATCAAATGACACTCACATATGTCTAAGAAAGAGCTTTATATAAAGGAATAATTATACAGGGAGGTTCCCTGGGACCGCCTTATGAGAAGTCCATGCACACAAGGAGGCACCATCAGGTTGTGACCTGATTGACAGGTTAAATACCACCTCTACATTTTTATATATCTTTACATTGACATAAAATTATGTAACTACCACACATACTTTGGACATGCTGTCAGGAGAGATCAGTCTCTGGAGTAGGATATCATGTTTGGTAAAGTAGAGGGACAGTGAAAAAGAGGAAGACCCTCAAGGAGATGGACTGACACCATAGCTGCAGCAATGGATTCAAGCATAGGAACAATTCTGAGGATGGAACAGGATTGGACAGTGTTTCATTCTGTTGTACATAGGGTTGTTATGAGTTTTAACCAATCCAATTCAATGGCACTTAAAAACAGCAACAACAACAGCATTTGAAGGATTGACTGCCTATTGGTCTATATACAAGATCTGCATGAGCATAATTAAATTTTATGAAGTGACCATTGATCTCAAAGTTATCAATAGTATATTATGATCCACAGAGTCTACCTAGTGAATATAACACAAAAAAGCACCTTTGTGATATTCTCTGCTAGCCACGGTCTATCTACTGTCAGCATTGATCTTCCAAAACCTCTTCTGAATATAGCAAACTATATAATTTCTGGCAGCTTTAAGCTTCTGTACTGCTGAGACTATTTGTGAATTATCTTCAGTAAAATTTTACTTGCATGTGATATTAATTATATTATTTAATAATTTCTGCATTCTGTTAGGTCATCTTTCTTTGGAATAAGAACAAATATGGATCACTTCCAGTCACTTGGCAGGTAGCTAGCTATCTTCTAAACTTCTTGGCATAGATGAGTGAGTGCTTCCAGTGCTTCACTATCTTGTTGAAACATTTCAATTCATCTTGTGTCACTTCCTGGAACCTTGTTTTTTGAAGTCTTTGGTGTATCTGGGACATCTTTCTTCTATACCATTTGTTCTACATAGTATATTATTTCTTGAAATGGTTGACTGATTCTTTTTAGTATATTTTTCCATGTTCTATTTTGGCTGTAATTTTTAGTAGTTTTATTGGCATGTTATTCACATATTATACAATTTAACCTCACTGCCATCAAGTTGATGCCATCTCATAGCGACCTTGTGATTTTTGAGACTGTAACTCTTTATGGAGTAAAAAGCCTTGTCTTTGTCCCACAGAGCAGCTGGAGGTTTCAAACTGCTGATCTTAGGGTTAGTAGCCCAATATGTAACCACTAGGCCACTAGGCTCCTTCATGCAATTTATTATTTCAATCATATCAAGAAGAGTGGTGCAATCATCATCACAATCAATTTCAGAACATTTTCTTCTATCAACTCATTGTTGTTTATCT
>NW_022103916.1:3519987-3521251 GCF_000313985.2 Echinops telfairi | reverse complement strand
GAAGATTCACTGGAGACTTAATCCACGTGGGGACGCTGAAAATAGATTTAGTATGTACACTGTCATCCATAACCTTCAAAAAACCCTATGTTCATAATTTAAGCTCTGATACCATTCAGTCTTTCAGATTTGGATTTTATTATTTACAGTCCTTGGATCACACAGGCTATTGTGCTCCCATGTGGACTTAATTGATGCCTCATTTCAATGGTTGCTTCTTTGAAGACAAACCTTTAAAATCCCAGATGATATTCTTTCTAATAGTTAGGTACCATCTGGTTTCTTCACCACACTTTTTTATAGCACCCACACCTTTTAAAAATTTTTATTAAAAGATCATTTTATTAGGGGCTCTTGCAACTCTTAAAACAATAAACAAATCAATTGTATCAAGCATATTTGTATATATGTTGCCATAATTCTTTTCTAGACATTTGCTATCTATTGAGCCCTTGGTATTGGCTCCTCTTTTCCTGCCCCCCCTAGCCCTCATGACCCCTTGATAAATTATAAGTTGTTATTATTTTCATATCTTACACCGACCACTGTCTCCTTCCTCCATGGTTTCTGTTGTTCGTCCTCCTAGAGCGGTGTGTGTGGTTATGTGTCAATCATTGTGATTGGTTCCCCTTTCCTCCCTGCCTCTCCCCACCTTCCCCCTACCCTTCTGGTATTGCTATTCCATTCCTATCCCTGGGTTCCGTGTGTTGTTGAGAGCTATTAACTCATCTGTACCTATGCACATGCTTCGGTACATGGAAAGAATTCACCAAGAGAGTAATAAGAGAGACTACAGAATGGGAAAACATCTTTGGCAATGACACATCTGACAAAGGCCTTATTACTAAAATCTATAACACACTGCTAAACTACAACAAGAGAAAAACCAATTGTCCACTCAGGAGGTGGGCAAAGCACCTGATCAGGAGTTTCTCAAGAGCAGAAATCCAAATGGCCAACAAATATATGAGAAAATGTTCCAAATCTCTAGCCATAAGAGAAATTCAAATTAAAACAACTATGAGATACCACCTAACACCCTCAAAGATAGCCCAATTCAAGAAATCTGAAAGTAATAAGTGTTGGAGGTGATGCGGAGAGATAGGAACTCTTGTCCACTGCTGGTGGACCTGTAGGTATGTACAGCCACTATGGAAATCGATTTGGTGATATCTAAAACAGTTGGATATATCTTTTGATAGCCGGGCATCATCAGCTTTCTTCACCACATTTATTTATTCACCCATTTTGTCTACAGCAATCG
>NW_022103916.1:3515012-3516272 GCF_000313985.2 Echinops telfairi | reverse complement strand
ATAATGTATGTATATGGTAGCTTTTCCCCTATGCCCCTTTTTCATTTTTAAGCTTACCTCAGCGGGCTCATGTTGTACTTGTCCTTTTGTGCTTTGCTTACTTCCTTTAGCATAATTTCCTCCAGTTTTTCCCATGCAGTGATAAGCTTCGTGGGTTTATCAGTGCTATTTAGGGATGCGTAGTATCCTGTACATATATACAGTACTCCATTGTATATATGTCCCACAGTTTTTAATCCATTCATGCATAATTGTTTTAATTTGCCTTTCTCTTATGGCTAATGATTGGGAACATTGTCTCATATGTTTATTGGCCATTCGGATTTCTGCCTTTGTGAAACTTTTGTTAAGGTCCTTCGCCCACCTCCTCAGTGGTCAATTCGTTTTTTTCTTATTGTAAGCTAGCAGAACATTGTAGATTTTAGTAATAAGACCTTTGTCTAATGTGTCATTGCTAAAGATGTTTTCCCAGTCTGTGGGCTTTCTTATTACTCTCTTGATGACTTCTTTAGATGTACACAGGCGTTTTATCTTCAGTATATTCCACTTGTCAATTTGCGCCTACTCTGTATTTGTGTCTTTCCCTATGTATACTAGTGATTTTACTTCTGGGTTTTCAGCTTTTTTCCCATTGGTCTGAGTATCTATCATTATACCAATACTGCACTCTTTTGACCACTGTGGCTGTATAATAGGTGCTTAAGTCAGGGAAAGCAAGCCCTCCCACTTTGTCCTTCTTCTTGAGGAGTTCTCTGTAAATTCTGTGCTTCTTCCCTCTCCATGTGAAGTTGGTAATCAGTTTTTCCAGTTCTTTGAGGAAAGATGATGGCATTTGTTTTGGGATAACATTAAAGTTACATAGAACCTTTGACAGAACTGACATCTTTACTATATTGAGTCTTCCAATCCACGAGCATGGGATATTCTTCCATTTGTTGAGGTCACTCTTGGCTTCTTGAAATAGTGTTCTGAAGTTTTCATGGTATAAATCTTTTGTTTTTTTTAGTCAGGTATATCCCTAGATATTTCAATTTGTGCTTGCCTATTATGAAGGGTTCTACCTTTTTGATCCCCTCTTCAGTGGTCTTGTCCGATATGTATAGAAGTCTGATAGACTTTTATTTGTTGATCTTATATCCTGCCACTCTGTCATATTCTTCTATCGCTTCTAGCACTCCCATTGTGGAGCTTTGACATTTTCCATATATAAAACCATATCATCTGTGAATAATGATAATTTCACTTCTTCCTTCCCCAGAA
>NW_022103916.1:3505233-3514725 GCF_000313985.2 Echinops telfairi | reverse complement strand
CATCTATTGATATTCTTATGTGGTTCTTATAATTTTTCATGCCAATGTGGCGAATTGTACTATTAGTCATTTCAATGTTGAAACTACCCTGCATCCTTGCTATGAATCCCACTTGGCCATGGTGAATTTTTTATTTTATATACTTTTGTATTCTATTGGCCAGTGTTTTGTTAAGGATTTTTGCATCGATGTTCACTAGGGATATTGGTCTGTAGTCCTCGATTCTTGTGAGATCCTTGCCTGCTTTAGGTATCAGAGTTATATTAGCTTTATAGGATTTGCTGTCTTTTTCTATGTTCTGGAAGAGTTTGTGTAGGATTAGTGTCAGTTATTCCCTGAATGTTTGGTAGAATTCTCTTGGGAAGCCATCGGGCCTGGGGGATTTTTTAAATTGGTAATTCCTAGATAACTTTGTTTATTTCTATTATTGCTATGGGTCTGTTGAGTTCTTGATGTCCATTTGGGATAGTCTCTGTAAGGATTGTTTTTCCAAGTATTTTTCCATGTTTTTCAAGATGTTGAATTCACTGGAACACAGGCCTTTGTAATACTGTGTAATTATCCTTTTGATTTCATTAGGGTCCATTGTAATGTCACTTGTTTCATCCCTCATCCTTGCTACTGAACTTCCTTCCTTTCTTTGGTTAGGTTTGCCAGTGGTTTATTGATTCTGTTAATCCTTTCAAAGAACCAACATTTAGCTGCATGTTTTTTCCATGCTTTTCTTCTTTTTCCTCTCATGAATCTCAGCCCTGATCTTTATTATTTCTCTCTTTTGCTATTAGTAGGATTGTCCTGCTGACTCTGATCTAATTGCTGTAAGTTTTGTGTCAGTCTATCAATCATAAGTCTCTCTTCCTTTTTCTTGTGTGTATGCATTGCTATCAAACTTCCTCTGATAACTGACTTTGCTGTGTCCCAAAGGTTTTGGTACATAGTATTCTTATTCTTGTTGGTTTCTAGAAAGTTCTTAATTTTATCTCTGATCTGGGACAGTACCCACTCCTTTTGCAATTATTTGCCCTTGTTTTCTTTTTTTTTTAACACATTTTATTAGGGGCTCATACAACTGTTATCGCAATCCATACACACATCAGTTGTGTAAAGCGCATTTGTACATCATTCTCAAAACATTTTCTCTCCACTTAAACCCCCAACATCCTTTTGTTGATTTCTAGTCTTATGATATAGTGGTCAGAGAGAAGTCTGTATAATCTCTATGTGCTGGAATCTGTAGATTCAACTTGCGTCCCAGTATGTGGTCTATTTTTGAGTATGTGTCATGTAGCTTGAAAAGAATGTGATTTTTTTTTTGCATTTGGGTAGAGAGTTCCAAAAATATCTATCAGGTCAAATTGTCTAATTGTAATCTTTAGGTCTGTAACCTCCTTATTTAGCTTCTTTCCCTGTGATCTCTTTCTTAGAGAGTGGTGTATTAACGTCACCTACTATAATTGTTGAACCCGTGATTTTTTTCATCTTTTGGAGCATTTGATTCATGAACATTGCGGATCTCTTCTTGGTGCGTATATATTTATTATACTCACCAGTTCTTGGTCTACTGTTCCCTTGAGCATTATATAGTGCCCTTCCTTATTTCTTGTTATGACATGCACCTTGAGATCAATTTTGCATGAGATTTGGATTGCAACCCATGGTTTTTTGAATTGCCATTTGCTTTGTATATATTTTTCCAGCCTTTGATTCTCAGCCCATCTTTGTAATCTTGACATGTGTCTCCTGTAGGCAGCCAATCTATGGGTTGTGTTTTTAATCCAGTCTGCTAGCCTCTGCCTTTTAATGCCTGAGTTCAGTGCATTGATATTCTGGGTTGTTTCATCCATCTGTGGATTCTGTTTTGTCATCTTGTACCATTTTTGGTATTTTCCTACCTCCCTTTCTTATCAGTGTGTTGTGTGTGTTGTGTGTGTGTGTGCGCGTGTGTGGTTACTTCTTGCCTTCTTTTCACCATTGAGCCAATGCTATTTAGAAGGCTTTTTTCTCTTTGTTGCTCTGTGGGTGGAGTTTCTCTATTTTTTGGTCTCTTATTTGTGCTTGTTGAGTGTTGTTCTTCTGCCCATACTGCGCTGGCAAGGATCTTTTCTCGGGCTGGATTTCTTTTAAGGTAGTCTTGAGTTTATCCTTGTCTGTGAAGACTTATTTCCCCATTTATCTTGATACATAATTTGGCTACATAGAGTATTCTTGGGTTTGCGTTATTTTCCTTCAATTTTTGGAATATTTTACTCCACTCTTGCTTCTTTATAATGTTCACTGATAGGTCTGAGCATGTTCTTATTTGTGTGCCTTTATAGTTGACTGTGTTTTCCCTAGCTGCTCTTATGATTTTCTCTTTTTCCTCAAATTTGGATAGTTTAACTATTATATGCCTGGGTGACTTCTAGGGATTCACCCTAGCTGCCGTTGACTTCTTCTTTGCATCTTGTACCGGTAGTCCAATTATTCTAATGTTGTTCCTATTCATAACATCACACATGGCTCTCAGGTTTTCTTCAGTTTCTCTGATTATCTTGTTTGACTGCCTTTCCCATTTGTTGGAGTCTGCCTGGCTATCCTCTAGGTCACTGGGCCAATTCTCAAATCCATTGGCAAAATCTGCGAATTTATTATTGACTTGTTATCTCATTCCTTAAGTCTTGTATTTCCCTTTGGTTTGTGGTCTTTAGCTCCTCTATCATTTCATCCATTTTCTCTATTGCTTCCCTTGTATCTTGTATGACTCCAAGCAGCATTCTGAAGTTTTCTTTCTGTGGCAGATCAATGTCTGCTTGTTACATGCATGTCATTAGGTTCAGGGTGTTTTCTGATATTGCCTTTTGTTTCTCTTGTTTTTTCATTGAGGTTGTTTGTGTTCACTGATTGCTGTTTGTGTGTCGTTTAGAGGAGCCAGGTGCCATTTTCCAGAGAGTCAAACATCATTGGTCTCTCTCTTTGGGAGACTCATAGGAATAGCCTACAGCTAACTGCCCTGGTGGGGGGGCGGGGGTGAGGCTACCATTTTATCCTCCTGTGGTTTCACTCTTTCCCTAGCCAACAAGTATTCTGTTATTTGGAGGACAAGTTGCATGGCCCTATCAGGAGTTGCTGGTCGGGTGCTTGTGGGCTCGTGAGTATGGTGCTGCAATGGATTATCTCACAGGAAGCCATAGTGTGTGGCACATGGCAGCCTGGAGTGACTTGGAGGGTGTGCATAATTGCTCGCTGCAACAGGAGTGCTGAAGAGGGTGGGTGTGCCTGCTTTGGTGTAGAGCACTGCTAATGGCAGGTAGTATTGCCCTAGCTGGCAAGAATACCATAGAGTTTGGGCGGAGGTTCCCACAACAGCTTGGAGCACTATACAAGGCTGGTGGAACTGTCTTAGGCCTTGTGAAGCACTGCTGCAGGAGGGAGGAAGTTTCCTCAGCCACAGGTAGGGCTGCAGAGGACTGGTGGGGATCTACCAGCCACGTGGAGTCCCATGGAAAGCGAGCAGAAGTTCTCTCAGCCAAGTGGAGCACCACAAAGGCAGGTTGAAGTTCCCCTGGGTGCTTAGTGGGCCTTGGAAGTTAGGGAGAAGTTCCCCCAGCTGTCTGAAGGGGAGGTCCACCAGCCATTTGTGGTACAGTGGAAGGCAAGTAGAATTCCCTCAGCTGTGTGTAAGGCCACAGAGGGTGGTTGAGAGCTCCCTCAGCTAGGTGGAGGGCAAGCAGCGTTGCCTTAGGCAGAGGGGAATGACCTGGAGGCCAACAGTGGTGTGTGAAAGGAAAGAGAGGGAAAAACTCAGAGGGACAAGAATTGAACCCACTGAGATTGTGGTGGAAAAGAGGAAAGAGAGAGAAAAGAAAGTAAAGAAATAGCTCTGATTGCCTGACCGTGTTGCTGGAGGGGTTTACATTTTGCCTAAAAGCTGCAGCAAGCTGTGTTTGTATTGAAAGAAAGCACTTGGGCCGGCCAAAGTAGTCTTGCACCAACTGAGACTTTGATGGGGCTAAGGCTAAGGCCCCAACTGGCCTCCTCAGTGGTAAGTCAAAATCCCACAGCTCTTCAAAACCTAATGGATCTGTGTCTACTCATCTTTATGATGCTTCTCCTGTGACCTCGAAGAGTGGGGTTTCATTCTCAGTGGCTCTCCTGCACTGATTTCTGCAGAGTTCCTCTGGTGTGTGGTATTCAGTTGCCAGAAATGCCTGTTTGTCACTCTTATAGAAGTGTCTGTTGATATGGGTGACCGTAGAATAGTGCTGTCTGACACCAACTGACTCATCTTCTCCCTGTTTTCCCATCTGGAGAAACTGACCCTTGCTGAATTGAGGCCTCCTTTGTCAAAGTGGATTTTAAAATGAACAAACATGAGGTGATATATAGTTCATAGGCAATAGACAGGCTCACTACTTGGTACTTAAAAGACCAGACTAGATTACATGACCTGAGAGTAGAAGATTTTGTCTTGATGCTTTCCTTATAGTTGTGGACTGATACAATATTTGGCTTTTGGGGATTGACTAACTACACTCAGCATAATCATTTCCAGGTCCTTTCATGTCATGAGGTGTTTTATGGTTTTGTAACTCTTTTTTAGGGATGCATAGTATTCCCTTGTGTGTTTATGTACCAGAGTTTCTTTATATATTTTTCTGTTAATGGGCATTTGGGTTGTTTCCAGCTTCTTGCTATTGTGAACTGTGCTGCTATGAGCATGGGAGAGCATATGTCTGTTTGTGTTCTGTTTCTTTCTTCTTGGGGCATATCAGCAGAGGTGTTGCTGGGTCGTATGGCATTTCTATTCCCGGTTGTGTCAGGTAGTACCATATCTCTTTATACAATTGTTGTACACGTTTACAAACCTACCAGTAGTATATGAGTTATAATTTCTCTGAACCCCCTTCATCATTTGTTGTTCTTTGTTTTGTTTTGTTAATCGGGCTATGATTATTGGTGTAAGGTATATTCTCATTGTTTTGATTTACATCTTTTGGGTGGCTTGTGATCATGAGCAATTTACTCATGCTCTTCTTTACCATTGAAGTGTCACCCCTTGTGAATTGTCTATTCATGTCTTTTTCTCACATTTCGATATGATTATTTGATTTTTCTTATATAGGAATTCTATAGATTTTAGTAATTAGTCCCTTCTTTGCTGTGTCATTGCTAAAGATTTTTTCCTACTATATCATTTTACAATTTTGATCAAGTATTTTGATATACATAAGTGTTTTATTTTTAATAGGTCACAATCATCTATTTTGCTTTCCACTTTGTGTGATTCCCTTTTATATATTTGGCAATGTTTGTATGCCCTACAATATACCTTTAAGTTTGTCCCAATTTTCTCATTAATGATCCTTATAGTTCTGACATTTACTTTTAGGTATCTAATCCATTATGAGTTCATTTTTGTAATTGGGGCAAGGTATGCATCTTACTCCATAATCTGCAGATAGCGATCTAATTTTTCCAGCACTATTTATTGAAGAGGTGTCCATTTACCAGTTGATGTTTTTGGTCCTTTGTCAAAAATCAGTTGCCTATAGGTGGATGCTTTTATTTCTGGGGGACTCTATCCTGTTCCATTTATCTGTGTATCTATCATTGTACAATGCCAGGCTGTTTTTATGACTTTCATTGTGTTTTGAGGTCTGGTAGTGAAAGGACTTCTACTTTGTTATTCTTTTTGAGTAGTACTTTGCTTTTCATAGATCTCTTCCTGCTCCATATGAAGTTGGAAATTAGCTTTTCCATTTCTTTAAAGAATGTTGGTATTTGTATTGAAATTGTGTTGTATTTGTCGATTGCGTTAGATAATATTGACATTTTCACAATATTAAATCTTCATATTCTTCCATTTGTATACATCTCTTTGGATTTATTGTAATAATGTTCTGCAGGGTTTTTTTGGTACAGGTCTTTTGTTCCTTTAGTTATGCTTATTCTTAAGTATTTCTTTTGTGTGTGTGCAGCTAAATTATAAATTGTACTGTTTTCTTGGTGTCTTTTTCAGAGTTCTATTCACTGGTATATAAGAATTCAATTGATTTTTTGTTTGTTAATTTTGTATCCTGTTACTTACTAAAATGCTCAATTGTTTTCAACAGGTTTTTTTGTGTGTGTGGAGTCCATGAGCTTCTTTCTATATAAAATAATTTCATCTGCAAATAGCAAGGTTTTCACATCTTTGTCTAATTGTATTAATTTGATTTCTTTCTTGTCTGATTGTTTGGGCTAAGATTTCCAACATGATGTCGAACAACAAGGAGTATGAGAAGAAAGTATTTTGAAATTGATTGTGGTGACTTTGCACAAATCCGAATATGATTGAACAATTAAATTGTTTGATATATGGGTTGAAACTACTATGAGCTATCACTTTATAACTACTAATAAATGACACAGACAATAACAATTGTTGGGAAAATGTGGAGAAATTGGAACCCTTTTCCACTGATGTTGTGTATGTTACTTTATGTAAATTTGTTTATTGGAAACAGTTGAAAATTCCTCAGAAAGTTATATATTTACATTTCAACTGAGATTTTCCTTTGTTTCATTTTGTTATTGTTACTATTTTTTCCTCTTTGTTGTTTTTTTGATGCTATATGTTTTTCTGTACACAAAATTCAGGGTAAATAAATCTATAGAGACAGTAACTGGATTAATAATTTCTTGGAGATGGAGGGAAGAAAATTTTATAAAGTTGATTATGATAATTTCACAATTCATTTTAGAATGTTTAACCAATTATCAGATATGTGTAGATTGCATGCCAATATATCAATAAAACTGTCAATATTAAAAAAATAGTGAAAGGGGGCATAATTGTCTGGTTCCTTTTCTCAGTTGAAATATTTTCATTCAAAGCTAAAAATTGTCATCTGATAGCAGCTTTTGCTGTGTCCTAAGGATTTTGGTATGTCATGTTATCATCAACATTCTTTTCCCAAGGAATTTCTGAATTTCATTCCTCATTTGATCTATTACCTAATCATTATAAAGTCGTATAGTTCAATCTCCATGTGTTTTTCTTTATGTTCACGGTTTTTCTATTTTTGATTTCCAGTTTTAAAGCACTGGGTTTTGAGAATATGGAGTGTAGGGTCTCAGTTTTTTTTTTCTTAATTTGTTGAGGCTTGCTTTCTGGTCTTACATGTGATCTAGTCTAGAGTATGCACCATGTATCCTGGAGTAGAAGGTATATTGTGTTTTTGTGTGGAGTGCACTGTGTACATCTAGGGTGTCAAGCTGGATTATTATGGTGTTTAACTCTTGTTTCTTTACTGTTATTCTTTCTTGATGATCTGTCTTAACTTGAGAGTAGTGTGTTGAGGTTTCCTATTATAATTACCGAGCTGTTTATTTCTGTTTTTGACTCTGAGAATTTGATTTATGTTTTTAAGGATCTTTCATTAGATTCAGATATATTTGTTATGGCTATATATTCCTAGTGTATTTTTTCCTTTTGGGAAAAGAAGGGCTTTCTACTCCCATAAACAGTTACAACTTTGGAAACTCACAGGGCAGATATCTCAGTGTCTACTTGATTGCAGTGATTTTGGTTTTGCATTTTATTGTTTTAATTTTTATGTAATGTCTATTCTTGTCTCTCATTATGTTATTTGCCTTAAGGTGTATTTTATCAGAGATATTGAAGTGACAATATTAAATGTCACTACTACCTTTATATGGTTGCCATGAGTTTGGTAGAATTTTCCCCATATTTTGATTCATAGTCTATTTTTAGCTTTGAGATTTGCTTGTGACTCTTGTAGGCAGAATATATAGATGGGTATTGCATTCTCTGTCAATGTGCTGCTCTCTATCTTTTGATTGGTGCATTTAATCTATTGACAATCAATGTTATTATTGATCTATGTAGGTTTGTTGCCATAATTTTGCTGTTTTTGTGTTTGGTTTATTTTCCTTTTGTGTGTTTGTTTTTATGGGTGTTTGTGTTCCTCTTTTATTTCTGGTTGTTGTTGTTTGATTTAATGGTTTATTTAGCAAGAAATAGTTGCAAGGTAGAACTTTCTTTTATTGAAAATAAAGAGCTACAAAGTGAATAAATATTACATGAGAAATATTTTTTTAAAAGACAGTAAGCACTTGCTATTTGTGATCAAAGCCAATATCTTGCAACATCATTAAAAACGACAACAAAACAGCAGTGGAGGTAAGGAGATTGTCTCCTTAAAAACTTGGCGATATTGGAAACTGGCTAGATGATGCCCATGACAATGTCATCTCAGATTTTGGAAGCTTCTGGATTTATTACATTGGAATGTCACAGGTCTACTACAATATACTTTGCATAGATTTAGAGTTGAACAAGAAATTATCTACTCACTGTTTACTGCTACACGCTTATAGTTAAGTTTCACAGAATTTCAGGATGGAAAAAAGATAAAATGGAAAAGTATCAAAGGCAGAGGCTAAAGGGACAGAAGGAAGGCTGGAAATAAGGAATTGAACTTCCTATTTTTTTTATATCTTGAATCATTCTCAGTTTTCAGCTCCTTCCCATTGGGGAAGAACTGGGTAGTGGTCCACCTTCAGCTCCTTCAAAGCCACCAACTCTGGGGTTTTTCTTGAGTTCTGTTTTTATAATATTGTTTTCTGAGTGGTGTCCTGTGTGTTGCTTTCAGGTTTATCATCTGGTGCTGTCTAACCACAGTGATCCTCTTAATATATTTTGTTATGCTGATCTTATTTTTACAAATTCCCTCAGATTCTTTTTGTCTGGCTATATCTTTATTTCTCTCTTGCATTTGAAGAATGATTATGCTGGACACAGGATTATTGGCTGGCAGTTTTTTTCTTTGAGAATTTCATATATTTACATTGCATTGTTTTCTTGCCTGCATAGTTTCTGCTGAGATGTACGAGATTATCCTTATTGATTTTCCTTTTTATGTGACTTAGTTTTCTCTCTATCTGCCATCGATATTCTGTCCACGTCTTAAAAATGGAGGGTTTTACTGTGACATAACATGATGTTTTCTTTTACAATCTGTACAACTGGGATTATCTCTGAACATCTTGAATTTTCTCCACTGTGATCTTGGAGAAATTTTATTTCACGATATCTTGTACTGTTTTCTCTGTAGATTTTTTGGGGGGTTTCTTATTGCTACAGGATATAGATGAGATGTAGATTGCTTCTCTTGATAGTGTCTTACATCATTATCAGGCTTTCTTCTGCTGTCTTCACTTTTGTTGTTGTTGATTGTTCTCTTGTCAATGGTAGTCAAAGTGAATGTCCTTGAGCTCACTAATTCTATTTTCTTCTATTCTATACCTCAGATCTTTTACTATGTTGCCTAATTTTGTTAACTCATTATTAATTCTATGATACCTTTTGTTTTGAGGATTTTAGTATTTCAATTTATCCTGTTGTTCTCATGAGTATTCCTGACATCAATGGAAAAGGGCTATAAACACCATAATTCTGAATTCTGTTTCTGGTAGTTCCAGAGCCTCTTTTTAAAGTAGTTCATTGGA
>NW_022103916.1:3499699-3501008 GCF_000313985.2 Echinops telfairi | reverse complement strand
AGGCCTAATTCATGTGTGGATCCTGCAGAGGGATTTTGGGCTTCCAGTGTCACCCATAGCTCTCTGCAAACTAGGTGTTCATAATCTCTGATACCATGGCTTCCTTCTGATTTTCATTTTATCATTCACAATCCTTGAGTCACACAGGCTGATGTGCTTCTTCCTTGTGGGCGTATCTAATACCTCATTTACATGGCTGCTTGTTTGAAGATAAGCTTTTAAGGCCCCAGACACTATTGTTTCTGATAACCAGGTACCATCTTATTTCTTCATCATACTTCGTAATAGTACCAATATCTTCAGTGATCTCTTCATGAGGGCAATTATAAAGTACCATGTCATAAGAAAGAATTGTTCTTAGATTGGAACTAGAATAACTGCAAGCCCCCAATCCATTCATATATCTATGGTTCACATATATTTCTGGTATTATTTTATGATAGAGAACATTATCAATCATATTTGGGATATAAGATAATTAATAGTGTCATTAATTTAGCCAATAATGTAGAACTTAAAATACTGTTGAGACAAGGATACATAGACCAGCTATGGACCATAATCCATGAATTGTTGAATTATACAGATGAAACTCTTAAGTGACTGAACACTATTCACACGAACAATAGCGGTTGGTGATAGGGCAAATCTTTTAATAACATTCATTCACAAAGTCAGAACTATGCCTACCAGATTAATATATGTCATAATAAAGAAAGGAGGGCATTAAAATATTGAAGATACGGTAATATAGGGCCACTATTCATTGGGTACCCTCAAGGCAAGATATCTGAACCAGGTCCAATGACTGCCAATTCTATAACCTTGGGAAAGCAGTCATCTGCTTCTTCTCACACTAAGGACTTTCAGCTTAAGTCCTGGTGTTACAGATGGGTTTGAGATAAAATCCAGTTCACTTAGTAAGGTTTCCACATTGAGTTCTTCTGGTATGACCTATGGAGGATGTTGTGATTCTCAAAAGAACAGTCTAAAGTCCTAATTGTCTATAGCACATGGTCTGAATCACCATGGTCTGGATAGAAACTAGGTCAAAAGTGTCCAATTAGGAACATAGCACTGGGTATATTCTCCCCTTGAGTCCTATATAAGTATTATTAAGTATTTTTCCTTTTATTTTCTGATTACAACAAAAATCGAATCATCTTTTATGAGACATAGGTGCCCTCTCCTCCCCTATCTTGATTTGACTTTCCAGTAATGTTTGCTTATCTGTCTTATAATGGCGCCTTTTGATTTGGGATGATCTTAGCACAATTTTGTATGAAAACAACTGAATGGTCTTTCTCTC
>NW_022103916.1:3495078-3499044 GCF_000313985.2 Echinops telfairi | reverse complement strand
CAGTTTTTAAGTAGCACCATGTACTTTTCACAATGGTTGTACACATTTACGAGCCCACAAGCAGTTGATTTTCTCAGTTCTAGGGGGTCCAGGACATCACTCCTAGTGGAACCTTTATGGTAGTTGCTGAGAGCTTCCCATGCTTCTTATCTGGTGGCCACATCCCCTCATCTCCTCTTTCCATGTTCTTTTGATACTTCCTGCATCTTTCACTACTTTGCCCATGTAATCCCTCAATATTTCAACACAAGGCTTGAATTTATTTTTTTAATTCTTTCATTTTGAGTTATGCTGAAGTTGCTTTTTTCTTTTTGACTTTCTGAACTCCAGAGTTTTGCACATTTCATTATAAGAGTCCACTTTGTCTTGAAGTCTTAAAACTAAACAATAGCTTAACAAATGAAGAATGTCTGTCTTGAGCATTAAGAACTAATTGTTTGGCTACTAATCAAAAGCCTAGTGATTCAAATTCACCAGCTTCTCCACAAGATAAAGGTGTGAGAGTAAGCTAATGTAACTAGAACAGTCTTGGAAACTCCATTAAGTAATTCTAGTCTATCCTATCAGATTTCTCTTTGTAGGAATCATCTAGAAGCCAATTATGTTGCCTGTGTGTGTGTGTTTAATCAAATTAACAATTCAGTAGATTAGATTGTTAATGGGAGAGGAGCAAGTCATAAAAGGTCGGTGAAAATGATTCCACAATCTGAATTTAATCAATGTCACTGTATTGTTCATGTAGTAATTATTGAATTGTTGTATTTCTCCTGTGTATATTCTCAACAACAACAACAACAACAATAAAGTTAACTTTTTAAAAGTGTCTTTTTGTATTTTTTAATTTAGCAAATATGCATAAGGGGTAACATTAACTAGTTTGATTATTTGTCCTTTTTTCATCTGTTTTTCTTTATCAATGTTAATGGAGCCAGTCTTTTTGTTGTTGTCACTTTGCATATATCTCAAAATTTATTTCACAATCACTACTTTAAAATCAAGATAGCTCTTGATTATTGATAAATCTTGTTATTTAGTGCCTAATAGACAGCATATATTTCTTTTTCAGTATTTTAGTGGCATTAATATAATTAATTTTCTTTACAGCCTCATACTTTTTAAAAAAAACTATGATTAGGGTGAAAGTTTACAGAACAAAATAGTTTACCATTCAACAATACATACACATTTTTTTCTGTGACATTGATTGCAATCCCTATAATAAGCAACATTCTTCCTACTTCCTGTGTTTGCCATTTCCCTTTATCATTCTTTTGTATCTCTTCCTGCCTTCTGAGATTTATTCCTGAGCAAGTGCTGCCCTTTTGCATTTATATGGTGGATTGTTCTAATAAATATATACCTTCCTGGTGCTACTGTTCACTTTATAGGCCTATCATGTAGCTGAAAGCTAAGACAAATGAGTTCGGTTCCAAACTTGAAATGTTTGCCAGGGTCTCGGGTGTTCCCACAGTTGTCAGATGAATAGACATGGTATTTTTATGATTTTGAGTTTTGTTCAATATTTCCTCCTATTCTATCTAGGTAATTCTACTGTGATCCTTTTCCCAGTAATCAGCAAGGCAGGCAGCATCTAGTTCTGGTCTCCTGGCTCTTGGGGGTATATGTGGTCCAATAGCATTTTGGACTAATTATTTCCTTACATATGTTATTGCCTTCACAAATATTTGTTTTGGATGCCAGAGAACAATAGTTAGACCATAGATGGCCACTCACAAGATTTCAAGACCCCATTCAACCAAGTAGAATGCATAATATTGTCTTTTTGGACTATGTGATATTAATTAACCTCAGTATACCCAGAGTTTATGGTCCCGAGCCTCAGGCACAGCCACTCATTCTATCAAAGTGTTTTGTGAAAGCTAAGAACTCTTTTAGCCCCTCTATGCTCTACTACATACCTGGATATATTTGAAGCCTATGTAAATATATATGTAGAAATATCTCTGCTAAACATATATATATATGTATGTGAAAACAATAGGAATACATTACAAGTGCACATATATTTGTGGATATAGTCCTAATGTTTTCACACACTTCAGATTGAGTGTATAGCTACTCAGATTTTTGCTATTACTGCTATTGCTGAATTATATATAGTATATACTTTTGTTGCCTTTAACTCTTTTTGCTCCTCCCAGTGACTTTCTTCACCTTTATTATTTTGTGCTGACCTCTATTTCACTGGGTATTGCCTTTCCCCTCCCCCAAATTAATACATTTTTACCCTCTAGTTAGCTATTTACACTCCCTTCCTCTCGACCTCTGATAACTTTTAAAGAACGTTTATGTTTGTAAACCTTTTCTTAACTTTTAACAACATGGCTATCATGTTTCTGCTTGGTGACTGACTAATTTGACTCAGCATAATGTCCTCTAGGATCATCCATGCTATGAGGTCTTTCACAAATTCATCATGCTTTAATGTTTCATAGTGTTTCATTGTGTGAATGTAACAAAGTTTATCTATATACTTTTCCACTGATAGACACTAAGGTTATTTTCATCTTTTTGCTATTGTGGATAGTGCTGAAATGAACATGGGTGTACATATATCTATTCCTGTTATGGTTCTTATTTCTGTAGGAAATGTAGGGATTGATGGTTTACATGATATTTCTGCTTCTAACTTTCTAAGGAATATATTTTCCCCAGTGGTTGCAACCTTTTATAGTCACACATATCAACAGTATACAATGGTTCAAATCTACCCACAACTTTGCCAGCATTTTTTTTCTTTTAAAAAATGCTATAATTTCTGGGGTCAAATTATATCTCATTACTATTTTAGTTTGCACCTATCTAGTAGCTAATAATAGCAAGAATTTCTTCATGTGTTTGTGAACTGCCCAAATATTGTTTCTGGTGATGAGTCTATTCATCTCCTGTGCCAATTTTTTAATTAGATTTTTTTGTGATTTTTGTTGTTGGGGTGTTGAAGATGAAAAATTACTTAGAAATTTTAGAGGTCTTGCTGATATGTCACTGCCAAAAAAAGTTTTATCTATTATGTAGGTTTTCTTTTATTCCTTTGAATTCTTTTGATATACATGAAGATTTTACAAGGTTCCAATTGTCTAGTTTATCTTTTGTTGTTTGTATATTTACTTATGTTTGATAGTGTATTTATGCCATGTATGAGAACCTCTAAATTTGCCTCTGTTGCTTTTTTCTTTGATGTTCTCTATATTTTTATGTTTTACATTCAGGTATTTGATTGATGTATAATTAGTTTTTCTGTCTATGGTGGGATCCTGTTTCATTTTTCTGCAAGTGGACTCTAGTTTTGCCAGGATCATTTGTTAAAGAGACTATCTCGTTTTCATTTAACTTATCTTGGTGCATTCTCAAAGATTATAAGTCCATAAGTGAATGGATTTATCACTGATTTCTCAATTCTGTTTTTTGTGCCTGTCATTATGCCAATAGCAGGTTGTTTCAAATACTGTGACTGTATAGTAATTTTTGAGATGAGAGTTTGCGGGTTTCTAGCTTTATCTTCTACTTTATTAGTGTCTTGCTTATCCAGGCTTTCTTTCCTTTCCATATAAAGTTCGTGATTGATTTTCCCATTTCTTTAAAGAATTATGGAATCAAGATCAAGATCACATTTGATCTATAAGTAACTTTGGGTGGAGTTGCATCTTCACAATGTTAAGACTTCCTATCCACGATCATGGTATATTCTTCCATTTATATAGGTCTTTTTGGTTTCTTGTAGTGTTTTGCAGTTTTCTTTATAGAAGTCCTGTTTCTCTGCTTAGATTTATTCCTAAGTCCTTCATCTTTTTGAAAGTGTGTTAGTCTGGGATGACTAAAGAAACTAATTCATAGACACTCATATGTGTGAAAGAGAGAGCTTTATATCAGAGAGCAATTGTATATTGAGGAAACATCACAGTCCAGTCCAGATCAAGTCCATAAGTCCGATATTAGCCTATATGT
>NW_022103916.1:3492757-3494048 GCF_000313985.2 Echinops telfairi | reverse complement strand
TTTTTGTATATTAATCTTGTACTCTGCCTGTAAAAATGTGCATGGGTGGGGGAAGGTGAAGCAAGTAGCATCTGATCTTCTTCAGCTTCACAAGAAGGAAGGAGACTCAAAGTCCCCATCAACTCAAAGTCAATTCCTGAGGCTGAAATGAGACATGCCTCATCTCCTAACCTTCCTTATCTATTCTGACACCAACTATCCCAAAGCACCTGTTTCTCTGCTGTGTTCTAAAATTCATTGTAATGGCCACACAGATCTCACAGAATATACTCATCATTATGGGATGTGCTAATAAAGTTAACCAATTACAAATACTCAAGATACAACTACTCGGACAGGATAGCCTCTTATTTGCTCTCCCTCTAGGCAGATCTCTTTTCCTTGGCCACACATCCCCTGTACTTCTTTTAGTGCTGCCAATAAATGCCCAAAGGGTACTCTATTTAGCTATAAGTCTGAAGACACTCAGCTCTAGTTCTATGAATCAACAAGCCTAGCTCCCCAAATTGAGCACCTGAAGGTCTCCCTTTTCATTAGCCAGCCTCTGGTCTGAATGCTCCATGGGCTGGGAAGTCCACTGCTGTGTCTCATGCTCTGGCTTATGGTTTTGTTACTGCCATTCGGTTTCTCCTCTAATGTCAGAGCTGTCTCCTGGATCAAGGAACTTCCATGTGCAGAAATCTCTAGGTCCAAAGAATGAGCTCCACTCCTGACCACTCTTGATGATAGTGTTCTGGAGTTCCCATTCTTCTCAAGATTATCCAGTTTGTTATGATCTATACAGTAGATTGTCTTGGCAAGGTCAATAAAACAGAAGTAATTGTCTCACTAGCCTCTGAAAGATAACTTTCTGTGGGCAGCTTGATGTGGATTTCAGCACACCTGCCTAAACAAGTGCCTTTCCCCCACCACCACACTGAGGGCACCAACATGTCCACATTCAGGTAGCCACAGCAACAGGAAGTAGCATCAATACATGGACCACAAGCTTAACTTTGTGCTTTTCCCTCTCCTTTCTCCTTCTTCCACGATTTGTTCTCTGGTGCCTCTGCACCCCTTTGTTCCACTCCCCCAGCCCCACACCAGCACATGTGTTAACCAAATAATAAAATCAAAGAGTGGGTTTCCAGCCCACAAAGCAGTTTTATATTTATATTTTTAATTTTCTTCAGTTTTTGTATTTTTGTTCTATTAAAATACTCTCATATTTTGAGGTTATCTCTACTTCTTCTTGCAGTGTACCCCTACCCTCCTGAGAATACACATTCCTCCAAGGCAAAAAGAAGCAGTG
>NW_022103916.1:3485137-3491450 GCF_000313985.2 Echinops telfairi | reverse complement strand
AGCTCTCTTCACCACATTTGCTTATGCACACGTTTGTCTTCAGTGATTGTGTCAGTAAAACGGGCACCCACTGATATGATTTTCAGTTCTTTGATGCTTGGTTCCATAATCAATGCTCATGGAAGCAGAAGTAAAGAGACCAAAAGATATATTGCATTGTATTGTCAAAAGTTTTTCAGGATGTTTTATGCATTTATTTAGCAGTCTGGATCCTTTATTCAACTTCACCTCCCCAGGAACATCGAGGTCTACATCCTTCAGAGAACTGGCTTCCCAAACAACTACACAGGCAGGGTTTTCCCCAAAGGACTGTCCTTAGCTGCAACTAGGTTTTAGAGTTCTTTGTATGAGCCTATTTGGTGTTATGATGAACCCTAATGGAGATTCTTGGTGTGTGTGGCTGGAGGTCTCCTTCGCTAGTTGCATGTGATTTGTTTAAAGCTTGTATGGTCACAGAAAATACAGTGAATTATTTAATTTGACTCCTCTAGCTATAGCCTTTGTTACTTCCACAAAAACACCTTCATTTCCATGTTAGGTCTGGGTAAGAAGATGGGGGATACTGATCAGGTTACATGATTCAGATGTAATTAACATGATAAATTGTTATTGCAATCTTGAGCCACCTCAGAACCAGGAAGGGGTGAGTTCTCTACCAGCAAGAGAGGAGACTGGAGTGGAGTGCATCTTTCGGACCCTGAAATCTTTGTGACACCAGGGGAATGGTAGAAAAGCAACAGAACCAGGAACTAAAGCATGAGACAGAGCAACTAAAATTGAGTGTTCTTCAGCGGATGCCTGGCTTGGACTGGGAGGCTTCTAGCACTTAATTTGGGGATCTGAGTGCCTTCGGGCTGAGACTTATAGTGGAGTAGTATGACCTTTGGACATTTATTGGAAGCCCTAAAAGAACTTTATCACATTATCTGAGCAGGGCAGAGGCCAGGTCAAATGACTGAGGGCCAGAGAGAGGCCTGCCTGTGGGCACAACAGATAATAAACTGTTTGACTGAACAAATATGTCTTGAGCATTTCTTACCTGAATTGTGATTTGTTAACTTCCCTGTTAAACCTAATAATTGTGAGCATTGTCTGCATGGTCAGTACAATGAATTATTAAACCCAGCTGAATAGTAGAGTTGTGGGAGGGACAGTTTGTGTCAGAATACAGTAAGTAAGGATAGAGAGTGGAGGCATGTCTGACCTCTGTCTTGAGTCAGTCAGCCTTGGGAGCCAGAGGAAGCCATACATGGCCTCAATACTGTTTCCTCACCACCAGAGTCCACCCTCTGATATCCACCCTAATTCCAGTTCCCCCATGCTTAGGAAAATGATAAGGCACTGTTGTTTAATATGTTTATTCATTAATAAAATATTTTGAGAAGCAGTACTTTATTACCTTTGAGGGCTGGTGTTACATTTTGTGGGGGAGGAAGAATAGGCACACATTATGAACCTTTTCTTTCCACTTTTCCCTGTTGATATATTACTACACTAGGATCTGCTGCCAGCCACACACCGGCCCTGCTGATTATTTGTAGGGATTTTTGAAAGAACAAGAAAACATACATCTGAAAACAATAAGGGATTATAGATTAGCGGACAAATAGATTAATGCAATTACACCAACCACATAGTGAATGTAAGTTTTTTTTATAGGATGGAATATTAAGGGGTTTGATTACCTTGGTAATAGTATTCTACTTCTTCTTTGGAAACTTGATGTTTCTTATAGTCAACCTTTAATCAAATTTATAGTTTGGAATCTCTTCCTCATGCTTCTTCTACACTATTGGATGCAGCATAGTGCCTTTTTTGAGCATAGTTGCTGATTGACTGTAGTATTACACCCAAATGAATTGTAGCAGCCCAAATCTACTGGCTTCCTCCTTCTCCACCATTCTTATGGTCACCCAGTCAATACCGCAGCACTACCAAAGTTGCAACCAAACCCCCAAAAGCTTTGGCTCCTAATGGTGTCTGTGAATGCAATCGAGATAGATACTTAGTGTTTGGTCCCACTGTATGAATAACTATATTACTGCAAGCAGTTTAAAATGACATCCTGAAAGGTGTTTATGCTCCCAGGGGCTAAGGCAAACCCTGGAAAGAGGAATTACTTCTTGTTTTGTTTCTAAGCTGGTACATGCAATAACACATTCTCACCAAACTGCTTTAATTTTTTGGAAGGTACTGGTAAATAATAGTTAGAAGGTAACCGAGACATTTGACAAACCATGCCTGCTCCCAGGCCTCATCACCTATAAAACTTTACTTCATGAGCTGTCTCCTACTCCGAATTCTCGTGGCTTCATTCAATATCATTCCAACTCAGGATGGGAGGATAGAGTGTGTGCGAGGGGATTCAGATGGTACAACAGATCAAAGATACAAAGACCAATATAACTTCAGCAAAGTAAGCACAAGAAATGGAGTTCTATTATAGTTGACTGTTATCTGTGGTTAAAACAATTTCAAGACACTGACAAGCTAAGGCTACCCTTTCCCAGGAATTCCTTCTATTCTCCTAAGTTTGCTTGCCCACTTTTGAAGAATCTTCTGAAAAAACAAAACAACTTTGTTTTCAACTCCATGAGTATGTGTTTGTACATGTGTTAAGGTGTGAAGCCACAAAGGAGCCAAGTCAAATAGGTTGCAATGGTGACCTTGTTGATTTGATACTCATATTGCATCCTGGGGGAAAGAGTGATGCATGGAAAACCAAGGACAACAACAGAACACTCCTCACCCAAAATATACATTAACATAGTCTAATGCTTAGATAAGTTTTAAATATTTCTTCTCACTTTTTCCTATTGATTTTCCTCTCTAGTTGTAGAGCTAGGACATTTTGTTTGTTTGGCACAGCAATCAGATGTTTGGGGACTACCCTCTTATTAGCATTATTCTCCTCACCCCCACAGAGGTGAAACAAAATTGCTGGTTTCAGTGGGCTAGGCTGGTAGAGTCCCAGAGTTGAGAACTAGTGCTTAGAGTCTATATTGTGCACCTTGATGAACCAGCCAGTGGACTAAGTCAGGTTTCTGAGCACACTAAGTTCGTCTGAGAAGCGAGAAGAGGTCATTTCTGGCTTTCTCTTGATAAGTAGAATGGGACCCTTACACAAAAGTGTGATTTGAAAGTGAGGTGGGAATGCAGGGTGGAGGGTGGAGTTTGATCACATTTGTTTGACTGGGAGAAGACATTAAAAAATATAAAATAGGATTTGGAGTAATTTAAGCCTAGTTTGCTGTCATGAGAAGTTTGGGAAAGAGTCACAAGGAAATAACGCTTTTAACTCTGTTCCCTAATCCCAATTAATCTGAATGCTCCTCTCCAGTCAAGGGAAAGGGGCAAGATTGGAGATTCAAAGGTGGTTTAGGGACTGACCAAACAGCTTATTCAAAAGATGAAAGTCAAGATGGAGCTTGTGGGGAAGGGCCTAGCTGTAACTTAGTTGTTACAGCAGTCCTTAGCTCAGCCCTTCAAGTCACAGAACTCAAAGCCTGATTGGTCCAGATGGGTCTTTTTACTGGGGAGGGGATAACACGGACAATAGAGCAAATAAGGCAGCCTGCCAGTTTAGCTTCCTTATATTGGTATTCTTAATTCCTATTTATATGACCTGGCTCAGAATTTGAAGGGGGTGTCACAATCAGCTAGGCTATATGTAGGTCCCAGCCACTTCTAAGACACTGAAAATGCACCAAAAGATTAGCAGCTCCACCAAGAACTAGGGCAGTTTGTAGAGATATATGTATGTATACAGGGTAATGGTGATGGGGTGGGTGGGACCAGGCTGGGGAGGGATTCCTGGGTTAGCACAAAAAATTATAGGGTTACTTAGAGGTTGAGTTCTATTTTCAGTTCATATATGATATATATGTATATATATATACATACATACATATTTATATATATACATATATATACACACATCTTAATGCCTTTGTACATCATGTAAACTGCAGCACAGTGGCAAAATATTTAGCTTCAAAGTTCAGCAAGAATGCAGGCAAACACTCTGGAGGCATGCAGCCTAATATCAAGGCAATAGTAGGGGAGCCTGTATGGTTGCTGTAGAGAGTGAGCTCCAGCCAATGGGCCCAATCAGCCATGAGAGCACTACCTAAACATGTACAAAGACATACATACACAGGTGGAAAAACACAAAGGGTTTGTAGAAAAAGCACAATTATCACACCTACAAGAATATTCAAATGATCATTTTAACAGGACAAGCCCATGGGATCTAGTTCTCATGTCAATCAACTAGACAAGACCTTCTGAAGTTTCTAAATGCATTTGGCAAGGATTGGATACACAAGGAAGATACACAGACAAACCTGCTTGCCTTGTCCCCCTTTTTAATCTTCCTGAGAATCTCTCTATCTCTTTCTGTCTCATCAGTAAGTTTTCTGTCAGTCAGAAGAAACCATTTCTAAACTCTCTGAAAGTGTGAGTTCATTTATAGATCCAAAGCCATTCATACAGAGCCAATTAAATATTGTAATTGGTAAAGCTGCACACAGAGAAAGAGAACTGAATAAGATAATTTGGAACAAGAATCTTTGGCAAAGGAGAAAATGTAAACCTCTAAGGAGTCCTATACTGAGTCCAGGAAAATGTATTAGTGTAAGGAATGGAGGGTCTCTCTTGGTGGTGCTCATGTTTATTCAGAAATAATTTACTCTAGCTTATAGTGAGGTTTCAAGAGTTTTAGTAGAGTTCTAGATGTTGCGAGTTCTTCCAGCTATTAAGGGCTACAGTTGAGGTCTTTGTGGTGTTGGAGGATTATTATTTTTTGCTTCATCTTCATGGGTTCTGCGATGCCACAAGTTGCCTTTGTAAGAAAAAAGTATATGAATAATGAAGTTAACACATTGCCAGATACCTAAATATGGACAGCCCCCCCCAAATAGTACAACATTTTGTTCCTATTGTATCAACTACCTCTGAACCATCAGAGAAAATCTGAAACACCCTATGAACCAAACACAAATAGACTGTGTTCTCAGAATTTGATAATCCATGGACAGCTGTCAACTTCTTTAGAAAGATGCTCAAACACCATGGTCTCCCAACTCCTACTAGTAAGGAGATCATGATGTTTGATTCCTGGGAAATCAAATCAGTTGAACTAAAGCAGAGAGAATATTGCTTGGTCCAGGATATTTTCTTTTGATATCTGTACAAACTGAGATTCCCCCCAAACAAACAACCACATTAAACAATAATCCTTTCAAATACTGAAATCTTATAAAATTGCCTGAGGTACTATCTGTTATTGTCTAACTTCTGGGATCCCCAAATATGCTCAACAGAGAGCTATGTCAAATGAGGTATGGATAATGTTGATTTTTTTAACACAGTGTTCCAAAGGTCTGGGACATTGCCAGAAAAGGAGGCTTCCCAGGGGAGCCAAGTTCACATGTGGTCTTAATAATACTCCTGAAACTCTAGGAGTCTATACATCAATATGTAGATGACACAACCTTGCTTGCTGAAAGTCAAGAGGACTTGAAGCACTTGCTGATGAAGATCAAAGTGTATAGCCTTAAATATGAATTACAACTCAATGCAAAGAAAACAAAAATCCTCACAAATGCACCAATAGACAACATCATTATAAATGGAGAAAAGACTGAAGTTGTCAAAGATTTTATTTTGCTTGGAGCCATGATCAATGAACATGAGAACAACAGTAAAAAATCAGACATATTGCATATAGCAAATTTACTGTAGAAGACCTTTAATATGTTGAGCAAAATTGTCACTTTTAGGTTTAAGGTGTGAACAAGGAAGACAGCAGAAGAATTGGTGCATTTGAATTCTGGTGTTAGGGAAGAATATTGAAAGTATCATGGATTTCCAGAAGAACAAACAAATCTGTCTCATAAGAACAGCCAGGATGTTCCTTAGAAGCTAAGATAGCAAGACTTCGTCTTAGTGTTTTAGACATATTATCAGGAGAGACAACTCCCTGAAGAAGGACATTATGTTTGGTAAAGTAGAAGAGGAGGGAAAAAGAGAAAATCCCTCACCAAAGATAGATAGATTGATCCAGTGTCTGTAATTATGGGCTCAAACATAACAATTGTGAGGATGGTGCAGGACTGGACACTGTTTCACTCTGTTGTACACAGAGTTGCTATGAATTAGTACTCAGTGGCATTTAATCACAATTATAATGATACGCCATTACTTCGATTGCAAGAAAAAGGAAGATCATTTTGTTTATTATGTCCCAGGTACTTGGCACAAAATATTTCATGTTATCACCATAAAACCTCTCTGATTTAAATACTGTTGT
>NW_022103916.1:3481264-3485037 GCF_000313985.2 Echinops telfairi | reverse complement strand
GACTGGAAGACTGAGCAGAGGTGTATAGAATATGCCAAAACATGTCCTTCAACTTAAATTGTTCGTATCTGATATTCTAGACTTGTATTATACAAGGTACAAAAACAATACTAGTGGTGGGAGTGGTGATACCGGGAGGGTGGAGGGAGGGTGGGGTGGAAGCGGGGAAGAGATTGCAAGGATCTACATATAACCTCCTCCCTGGGGGATGGGCAGAGGAGAAGTAGGTGAAGGGAGATGTCGGACGGTGTAAGAATGACAAAATAATAATAATTTATAAATTATCAAGGGTTCATGGGGGAAGAGATTACAAGGTCTACATATAACCTCCTCCCTGGGGGATGGGCAGAGGAGAAGTAGGTGAAGGGAGATGTCGGACGGTGTAAATATGACAAAATAATAATAATTTATAAATTATCAAGGGTTCATGGGGGAGGAGAGAGCAGGGAGAGAGGGGGAAATGGGGAGCTGATGCCAGGGGCTCAGGTGGAATGCAATGTTTTGAGAATGATGAAGGAAACAAATGTACAAAAGTGCTTGACACCATGGATGGTGTGTGGATTCTGATAAGAGTTGTACAAGCCCCCAATAAAATGATTTAATTGTTTTTTTAAAAGATGCAAATCTTAAGGGGAAAAAGTAAAAAACAAAAGCAATACTAGTTTCACTACTACTGGTCAATCCTCCATGGGAAGAAAGAACCAGTTTATTTCTTAGATTGCTACAAAGCACTAGCCTGCCAAGCACTAACCCTGTACCAAAAGCGCTGCCCCAAATACTTTTTTGCACTTGTCTCTGGAAGACAGAGATAAACAAAATATGTTTATGACATTATGTGTTTTCACAAAGGAGCAAAATCACCAATGCATACAACTGTTTAAATGGCAGCATAGGGATTTTTAAATAATTTGAATGCAAGACTGGCTGTAGATAAATTCTGAAGTATTGGCTATGATCAGTGGGGAGACAGTTGTGTGTAAGTGGAGCTGCAGTAATGTCAAATTCTCTTGATCCCAGGTAGAATTTTGCTCCACCTGCCAGTACTCTGCTGGCTATTCCAGGAGAGGGATTCTGTTCAGCATATTATCGCTGCTGACTTGGATTCCCATAGGCTTAGTTAAGTACAAAGGTGTTGTAAAAGAAGGCTCACATCCCCTTCTTTCTTTGAGTACCCAGCAATAAGATTTTCCCTCAGAAGCATATTGGTGGTTTAACACAGTCTCAGCCCTATTTGCTATAAACTCTCATTGAGTCAATTTCAATTAATTATGACCCTATAGGACAGAGTAGAATTGCCACTGTGGATTTCCAAGACTGCAAATCTTTACAGGAGAAGAAAGCCTCATCTTTACCCAAGGATTGACTGGTACTTTTGAACTGCTGACCTTGCAGTTAGCGGTCAATGCATATCCCACTACACTACTAAGGTTTACTAGGAAAGGGGAAAAAGCAGCCCATTTGCTTTGGGAGGAATGTTATAGATTGAATTATATCCCTCCAAATATGCATTGCAAATTGTAACCCTTGTACCTGTAAATAGAGATTTCTTTTGTGAGTTTTATGTTTATGAGGCCCCATCAGAGTAGAATGGGTCCCAAACCTAATCACTTATAAGTAGTGTCTTAAGAAAAATAGGCTAAACAGAAATACCCAAACAAAAAGAAGACAGATGGCAGATACTGATGCATCTACAAGCCCAGGAAAACTAAAGATTGCAGCAGTTACTAGAAGGTGAAAGAGACAAAAAAGGACCTTATCCTAGAGTTGAAACCCTGAATTTGGGCTTGCAGCCTCTTTAATGTCCAGAAAAAAATTCTTTTCTTTAAATACATCCAGTAGTGGTTATTTTTGTTATGGCAGCATGCAGTAATGAAGATAAGAAAGAGATTTTGTGTTTTGGTTTTCTCATCCATAAAAATGAAATACTTGTAGTTTTCATGATATATTTTCAACCTGATAGGGTCATTTCAAAGCATGGATAGAGGTGAATATGGAAGAAAAGGTCGAGGAGGAGGAAGAGATACCTTAAAGAGTGAGTGTGCTCAAGCCAATGAAAGCAGATGGACTGAACCCGATACAAACAGCAAACATTTTGGCATTAATGAAAAGAAACATATTGTTACTTCTGAGGCAAAGTCTCACAGTGAGTATTCAATGGAATACTAGAGGTAGGCCCTCGCTTGAAGATCAGAAAGAATATTTGAATTCCTGAAAATACACAGGCAGATAGGTAGCCAAGGGGATTAGGACTCACCAGGACATTTTAGAGAAAACGTTGTCTTCTCCCATGCCCAGACAATTCTATCCTGCACTACATATAAAACTAATTGTTCTTATGTGTACTGTGGTTATCACCCCATTTCCAAGATGAGGTAAGTGGGCCCTAGGAAATATTGGATTGCCATTTCTTACCAAATTTCTGTTCTGAAGAAGGCAAGGCAAAGGCAAACCAAGTGTGCCTGTGACAGAGGTTGTGCCCTGTTTATACCCAATAGTGCAGCTATGGTGTTACACAAAAGGGCCATAGGGAGTACTTTTAGGTCTCATCGCTTCAAAAAGATAAACTCTAAATGCTGGACGTTATGATGGATAAAGATAGCTCTGTATTTCCCTAAATCAAGCCTGGGCAGTCAAAAAGTCACTTATCCACTAGTAAAAAATAAAGTTAAAGATGATTTTCTCAATATGAGAAAGGAGTAAGAGAGCATGAGCCATATATGTACACATATACCTATACTAACACAGGAGCGAAAGAAACAATAAGGAACGTTTATAGGAAGAGTGGTTGAGATGCCTAGGTATGCAGCAGCAAGCTTATAGGGACTTTTCATGGCAGTGGAAACAGATAGCACAGAAGATGGGCCATTAGCCTGGGAAGCATTTGTCTTCAGAAAAAGGGTTAAGACACTGGGAAAAAAGTGATGGCTCTTTAACGATGAGGATGGGGACAATGTCTTCTTCCCTTGAAACCCTAAAAGAATTTAGTATACAGCTGGGCAAATGGGTAACTGAATTGAAATTTTAGCCCTGTCCTGTCGCTCATATTCTTTGATGGCATTTCATCAGGTCTCACTCAAAACTCTGTGCCATAGAATCAATGTCTACTCACAGCAACCCTATAGAACAGGGTAGAACTGCCCCTGTGAGGTTCTGAGACTGCAACTATTTACAAGAGCAGAAAGTCCCGTTTTTCTTCCTAGGAATGGCTGGTGGTTTCGAACTGCGGACCTTGGGGATCACAGCCCAGTGCATAATCACTGTGCCACCAGGGCTCTTTCACCAGGTCTAAGGGATGATATTAAACTATTTTCAATTTGAGATGGTCAGATCAGTGCTATGAACCCAAAGTTACATGGATAGGCCAATAGACAAAATCTTGAGAGTTGAAGCTGAGTTGATTGAACAGTAGAAGAACAAGGGTGGGCAGTCCAATAGTAAGAGAGTCAGAGGCAGTGAGCCTGCCACATCAATGTAGTTTAAGGTCCCACCAGGAAAATGGTTTGGAAAGAGGGGCAACCCTCTTCTAAATGTACATAGGTAATGTGGATTTTGACAGTGGCATTGCTCAAACTTAAAAGAATCTAGACTCTTTTAGGAGTCCACAATATACATTTCATAGGGTGAGGTTCTCTTAGAACTGGGTAGTACATTCTGTCTTAGTTGATAAAGATACTTCCTAACCTTTAAGAAATTCCTCTAGACCACATGGCCAAACCCACTATGAGACAAGATGCTCCTCACTGGCCCATGGCCCTGCGGGGGACAACACCAGG
>NW_022103916.1:3445038-3479781 GCF_000313985.2 Echinops telfairi | reverse complement strand
ATGAGGACCTAATGTCGGGGGTTTAAATGGAGAGAAAATGTTTTGAGAAACGATGTACAAATGCGCTTTACACAATTGATGTGTGTATGGATTGGAATAACAGTTGTATGAGCCCCTAATAAAATGTTAAAAAAAAACAAAACACAGGTGCTCACAGAAAAAAAAAAAAAGAAATTCCTCTATTGCTACGTTCCCCAAATTTCTTCGTTGTCTAGGCCCCAAATTTAGCTGATAATTCTTAATAAAATCTTCTTTTGAGTCTTACTGGCATATCAATAACTGTACCAATTCCAAAGAAGAAAAGATGGAGTCAACATTGAAATAACAAAATATAGAAAGTTTTTGTTTTCAGGACAATTATGATAGCAACTAAGGAACAAAAAGACCTACATCCTACTTTTGATCTTTAGGGGCTCAGCACCAATATTCTTAACCTATCTCAAGAAATAATAATTTCTGGAGCAGGACCAACGTTTATAGTCATATTTGACTTGGGGAGAGAGATAATTATGATGGTTTTGGCACAGTTTTTCAATATGGAACTGAAACAGGCCACACCTGTTTGTGCTTTGGGCTTCTGTGTAATATAGCCCAGAGGCCACAGAACAATTTTCTTTCTCCCTATTAGTATTCATATCATTTTCTAACTTACAGCAAGTCTAAAGAGAATTATTGACATTATCTAAGATTGGTTCATAGCAGATCTCCTCCTCAGTCTCCATAATGCCAGTGAACATTTCTAATTGGAGCTTCAGATCCCTGGAAGGTACCTAGGTTCTTGGGGAAGTCTTCAAGATCTCTATGCTTGTCTGTGGGTGTAACTTACCAAAAAATCCTTGGAATCTTTGTCCTGATTTAGGCTTATGTTCCTCTTCTAGCTTCTTCTTTCCCAATTTAGGGAACTTGACTTTCAACTTGAAGCTTCTAGTGTAAGTGCCTGAAGATTTTTCCTGGGAAACAACACCAATAAAATGGACAAGATGTTAGTTGCTTGACATTTAGAAGCAATTGCTAAAGGCCTGGAGAAATGGTGACTAGATATGCTATCCATCCAAGCATGAGAGATACCCCTTTACTCACTGGTCACATACCCTAGACAATTGATCTTTAATCTACCAAGCTCCTACTCTAGTTAGGGGCCTTAATAAATATTTTAATAAGTCCTCTTATAAATGCCTAAAAAACAACCCCAGAGAGGTTAAATATTTCACCCGAGGTCATGTGACTAAGAATTGGAAGGGTGAGCTTAGTAGACTAACACAGCTGGTTCATATGGCACCTCTGCATAGGGTTTGGTGAGCTCCAACTCAACTCATTGGGAAAACACCTTTACGCAGGGGAATCACTTGCCTTCCAGGCCACCTGCTTCTCTGTCTGGAATTCAAAAGAGTTTCTGTAAACATAGCTCTTAATTACAAACATGGGTTCTCTGTTGGGCAAAACACGTAGGCTCTGTAACTCCATGTAACTCCAGCTCAGTCTCCCAGCCTCTTGCCCTTGCTCAAGTGTACTTGCTTTGCTACTGGTCTCAGTAAAGCATAATTCCAAAGCTAACTTTGTTGCGTGAAATCCAAATACATTTCAAGATGTTTTGATGATTGTCTTTTTAGGATTGTGTACATACCTCTGCTGTCCTTCATTAGGAGAAGAACAGAAGTCTGTTTTATTCTTCTGTTCTGTCATGTACCTTCTCTCCTTTCGAACTGACTGTAGAATTTCTTTTCCCCAAAAATCCCAAGGAAGGGTAAAAGACCTTCCCTCCCAACAAAAAACTTGGAAACATTAATGATTAATTGATTCCCACCCTACATTTACCAACCAAAGTGGATTTGAAACATCTATGGCCTGAAGGTTGAAAAGCTTGTTATTAAGTAAATAAGCAATATCTTCCTTCCTGGTTTTCTTTTACTCAGGAAGACTCACATATAAATTATTACCTGGAGGTATGGAGTGTGTGTGCCCCAATTCCCTCAATATCCAGCCTAGTTGCTTAGATCCAGAACTTGGCTAGGGAGAATTCAACTGGGCAATAATAGAGGAAGAGAGAAACACGACTTTGCTTCGATTTTTGTATAATAGTAGGTTTTTCTTCCCCGAAGAGCTGTTAATCAAGTGTAGCAGGTCACAAAGAGCTCTGGACAGTGCTTGGGTCATGAGCAAATATATAAGACAGGTCTTGAATCCTTTAAGACCTACATTTGTACATAGCTCTCCCTTTAAAATGATAGCTTGATTGTTGCATTAGTCCAAAGCTTCCTTTATGGTTGCTCACATGCATACAACCGGACTATGGGACCTGATTAAAAGGCATCCTGAGTAAAGGGTTCAAGAATTCCAACAGGTGACAATGAGTGGTTTTGTGGTGGGGAATTTCCTTTATGGGAATAATTTGCCTTATGACAAATGGCTATCTTTGTATCATTTAATTTATGAAGCACGACTCTAAATATTAGGGAATCACTCAGAGCTGTCAAAAATGACAGCATCTCTGCTATTCACATTGCAGTCACTATTTCTACGCTCACTTTTCTTTTAAGCTACAAACCTGAGAGGAACAGGAGGTGCCTGGGAGTGGTTATGTTTGGAAGATATAATCATCAGTATGGCATGGATACGAGCCATTTAGAATTGGCTGTGAACAACTTGTATGATCATACTGAATGCACCAAACAGAATTTGATTCTCATCACAGGTACTGAACAAGGGAGAGGGTTTTCAGCCAGGATAGAAGTACAGGATAAAAAATAAAACAAAATAAAAGAATACTGCTTACTTTTCTCAATCATTTTTTGACACAGAGTACATCTTTTTGGTTATTTCCCCATGGCCATCTAAGTTTTCTATGAGGTTTCTGCCTTGTCCTATATACTTAAGATGAAGGCGAAGGCTCCTTTAGGCTCAAGTTGAAAGCCACCACTGGAATTCCCTTGCTATATCAGACACTGTGACCTGGCCCACTGTAGAACTTAAGGCATCAAAGGAACAATCCCTCTTCATCCTTATTTCCCAGTCCTCAGATTACGCACCTCTGGCACAAGGATTTGATTCATCCAGTCTATCTCTGACAGCTTTTCAAACTCTTTGTCCATGGCATCCAGAGTGGCTTGCAGTATAGTTTCAACCTCAGCATTTCTTATCTGGCATAGACAGGAAAAAAAAAGTGAGGTTACCAAAGGGAAGGGGTATTTGGGACCCTAGAAAGTGATTACTAATCATAATAAAAGAATAATACAATAGTGTCTTAATTGATATCTGGAGAGTATAGAGCTCAGAAAAAAAGCAGTTAGTTAGGGCTGAATCTCATACTATCTTGTCCTCATGGCTCTAATAGAGGATTTGCCCAGGATTCTTTACTGTGCAAATTGACTGAGAAGATTTATTTTGGTTATTGTTGCTAATTTCTTAGTTTCTGCCATGATACATCACTTGCACAATTGAAGTAGACAAATAATAGAAATGGGAGTTAGTGAATGAGATTCACTGCATTATAAATCTACAGTCGTTTTTCCAATACTGAGCTCTACCCTCCTTCTTAAAAGGGAATAATAATACTCAAATGAAAAAAGCCTTATCTCCATCCCACCTCTGTGACTAAGCTTTTTTGGAAGTACATTGATATACTTAGTTAGCAGTTTCTTGCCACCTGACTGCATTTGGATATCTACGTTCAGAGATTAGGGGTCCTCATTAACTCCTATGGAGTGAGAGCCTTCTCAAGTGTTGCATGTGTTCAAATTGGGTTGTTGTGTGATACAAACAAATTTTCATACCATGAGCCTTAAAAAATCTGAGTAACAAAAGTGGTCCTGTTCCTGTCTTTCCTGCTGCCCAAATTGGCAAGGCCGTTGAGTTCTGCCTATGTATAGAAGGTGCTTCTATTGTTGGTTGCCAAGGCTGAAACACTGCAGCTTATGTTTCAGATGTTAGAATTGCTTGTTTGATTGCTTTAGCCACTCTGCAGCCTGCATTGGTAAACAATGCCAATGAAAAAGAGAACGTGAATGTGCTTTGAGATATCAATTCAGGATCCTGTCTTGAACTAAACTTTAATTTGTTGAGAAGCAAGCACATAGTCTGTTTCAGGCTTTTGCAGCCAATGGAAAAGTGGAGCAGTCACAATTAGTTATCTCACCAGAGAAAATTAAGCAAATGTACCTCTTGACTTTTCAAACTGATAAACACGTACCTATTCTTTAGGTTCAAAAAACTGAGCCTCAAGTCCATTCTCTACAAGACTGCTAAAAGCTACTGTCTATTGAGCCCTTACTATGGGCCAGATACTGCTAGGTACTTAATGTACATAAACTTGCTCCATCCTTACAGCCATCTGGAGAGATAGATCTTAGAACTTTTATTTTAAGATACAGAAACTGAGATCCAGAGAGGTGAAGTTACTTCATACAGCTAGTAAGTAGAAGATCTGGTATTTTAACCTATGACTTCTCAGGTTTTTATACTTTTCCATACCACTTTCCTACATGTTGAGAAGGGTACATAGGAACTTGGGAGATATAGGCCATCTCAAAAACGCTCACCATTTTCTGAGTTCACTGAACTTTTCTGCGCTGATTTCAACCTTCTTATGTATGTTGAAAACACCTTACTTTTGACTGGCCTGGTCTGGACCCAGAAGATATTTTCCAAAGGACAATATGAGTGAGAGACTTTAGAAAGTACATGCTGGTTTCAGTGTGAACTGGTAAAACCTATAAAGTGATACAATCAATAACAATCCTTCCTGCACAACATATCAGGGCCAACCAACAAGTGTTTGGGAAAAATACTTCCACATGTCTCCCATGCTCTAGAACCTAACACAGTGACTGTACTCAGATGTGAGGCATTGCCCATCCATGCTCCAACCTTCAGTACTCACCAAGTGTTCATCCAGGAAAGTCTTGGTATCATTGTAGAGCCCTTTAAGACTAAATGTAAGATTCACTGCATCATTTCTGCTCAGTGTCTGAGAGGAGAAGGAAGAAATAGGGCTGGTTAATAAGCATGTGGCTGGATTCTCTGTGGGAAGAAAGGGGCAGATTAATAGGATGTAGCACAACTAGCACAGAATGGGTACCAGCCAATCATACCTGATGTCATTTGTCAACTACTATAAAGCTATATTTATGTGCCTTATAGTTTAGCTTTCAGTATCACTAATTGAGTGCTATGAGTATAAGGAAACAGAAAATATAAAAACCAGAGTAGAATTTGAGGTCACTTTTTACCCTTCAGAAGCCCTGGTGGCTGTGTTAGGTACTGAACTACTAACCACAAGGCTGGCAATTGAAAGTAAGAAGCCACTCTGTAGGAGAACGAGGAAGCTATCTGTTCCCATACAGATGTAGTCTCAGAAACCCTATGGGGCATTCTATTCTGTTTTATAGGGTTGCTATGAGGCGATATTATTTTGATGGCAGTGGGGTTTGAGTTTGCTACCCCTAGGCTAAAGTCATCTTTCTTATGACAGGTGGAGGTAGGCCTAACCGTCTTTCTTCTTGAAATTTTAGGCTTTGAGTTCCAGGCCTAACCCAGCTGAGATTGGGTTCAAAATAAACAGTTAACTCATATATTAGCAGCCCCTGATCTTACACGTGGCCCTTTAAAATCTATTGCCTAGCACTAAAGTTACTTTTTGAAAGAAAGCGTCACTTTCAGCTTCTAGAAAGAAGTCACGGGAGGGTAAATTTAACAGCAAGTATCCTAATCTGGTTTTTCACTTAGGAGGGAAACTAAGGTACCTTGGAATTTTGATTCTAATGACAGGTGCTGCCATATCAGGTTACACAGGGAGGCCAAACTACTAGTAACTCTCTATTCATTGGCCATTTTTCTCCATCAGCAGGTGTGATCTATGATTATCAGGAGAGAATATGACCTCTAAAACTGATGTGAGATTCTCCTAGAAGCCAGCCTGTATCTAGAACAAGCCAAAGAATACCTGCCATGTCCTCTACTCGATCCATCAATTTCCTGCCATATTATTTGTCACCCAGCCTCTGGCGTCCCTTCATTTCCCTTTATCCCTTTCTTATTTGGTTTGACTCTTTTCCTTCCTCTGTCCTTTTTATCACCTTACCTCAATGGGAGTGCAGGAAGCTGCAGCTGCCTCATTGCCACTGTCTTGTCCATAAAATGTATCATTCAGTATTTCGGTACTGGCATTTACAGAATCCATTAGGACAGACACATGCTGGTAGAACTTGTTCAGATCAGTAAGTCTGTAATAAAGGGAAAAAAATATGAATCAGAAGTTCTGAAGGACTTCTGCCCTGGCATGCTGGTCATGGTTGGGATAAGAGTGGACAAGAAAGCCCTGAGTACTCAACTGAGACTCTATACTCTCTCCAGCTACACCTACTTTTTTGTTTGACTATTCTTGTCTCACCTCCAGAATTTAGATGCTAAGAGCTTGGGGAAGATAGGAGGCTAGATTAGAGGAGGGCAGTTGACTTCAGGAACTCTGAGACCTTCCTGATATTTAAGGGCAAGGATAAACACCCGTAGTTCTGTTCCATCTAGGGTAATTGGAGAAGACCAAATTTCATTTCTAGGCCTGCTTTTTTGTTGTTGAGAACCAAAGATCTCTTTTGCTTGGTTTGTCAGCGTCCGTCATTCTTCAGAATGTCAGGTGAGGCAGGCCAATAGACCCAAATTGACTTCCCCCTAGCCCTTCTTTGAGTTCTCAGCCTTGTATCTGCCAATCCTCTTACCTGCTGATGAGGTTTTCTGCAAGCCGAGCCAAGTGCTGCATCTGGGCATACTCTTCATCAGTAAGGCTATCTTGAGATTCCTCAAAGTCTAGCTGGGGTGGAGGAGCAGCTTGGATTTCATCATGCTTGCACTCCCACAATTTCATTGATTTCTCATAGTCCTGGAGATGAAGACAGTAGCAGACACTAATGATTAGTGAAGCTCAAAGGGCAGATGACAGTTTGGTCTCTGAGTCAGATATTTACGGAGCTAGTAGAGAAAGATGGGATTTTATGCACTCATAAAGATCAAAGCCTCAGAAAACCACAGTGGGCAGCTCTACTCTGTCCTGTAGGATTCCTATGAGTTGCAATTGACCTTATGGTAATGGGTTTTAAAGAGGATCCACATTCATGCCCCTTTTTGATCTTTTCTTAATTTAAATTTTGTTCAGTGTCTATTCTGTACTAGGCATTTTTATTTTTTATTGTTCTTGTCACTATGCTCCTCTCCAGAAGCTCCTAATAGGGCAGCACAACCAAGAAGACAGCAGAGCACTTTACGATCCCTTCTCTGGCAAATCTAAGCAATGCATTGTAGTGATAGACCCAGAAAATTTCACTTCAAATTATGTTTCTTTTATTTACTAGCTCTGTGCCATTTAGCAAATTACTGGATTTCTCTGATCCTTATTTTTCTCATCTATAAAATAGGAAAAATGAATCTACCTAATACTACTTTGGGGAGGCCCTATGGAGTCCTGCTGGTACAGTGTATTATGTGTTGGACTGCTAACCACAAAGTAAGCAGTTCGGGATTGCCAGTTGCTCCATGGGCGAAATATGAGGCTTTCTACTCTCGTAAAGATTTAGTCTTGGAAACCCATAGGGGTAGTTATACTTTGCTCTATAGTGTCACTAGGACCTATAATAGGCTTGATGACAGAAAGATTGTTTTTTAGTTTGGTTTACATGAGAAAACACTTATAAAGTGCCCAGGACACAGCAGGAAGCATAGAAACTGGCCTTTTCCTTTCCTTCTTACTGCTGTTTCTGTGGACTTTCCATAGGCCAGAGTCAAAGAAACTTTTTAACCAGAGAAAGTCTGATCAATAATGCCTTTTTTCCTTCTCCTAGATTTACAAGACTTAGCTGAATTTGGATATTTATGAACACATCATGTTAAGGAACTTTAGGGTAACTCAAATGTCATACTCAATGTACACTTTATTGAAGGAGCGGATTTCTCCATAACTATTTGAAGTTTTTATCCATCTCATTGAAGGCCTTCCTCTTTTTCACACCCCTCTTTTCACTTTTTTCCACTTCCTCCTTTTCACCCACTTTACCAAGCACAATACCCTTCTCTAGGAAAACTGATCTCTTCTGAAAACATGTCCAAAATATGTAAGATGAAGTCTTCCCAACCTTGTCTCTAAAGAACACTCTGGTTGTACTTTTTCCAAGACTGATTGGTTTGTCCTTTGAACAGCCCATGGTACTTTCAATATTCTTCATCAGTACCAAAATTCAAATGCATTCGCTCTATTTTGGTCTTCTTTATGCAATGTCCAATTGCATATGAGGCTATGGAAAATACCATGGCTTGAGTCAGGGCACCTTAGTTTCTAAAGTAACATTTTAAAATTTATTAAGGCTTGCTTTATGTCTTGACATTTGACCTATTCTAGAGAATGTTCTATGTGTACTAAAAAAAGACTGTATACCATATTTTTTGTAGTTTTTTTTTATATATGTCTAAGTGATGAGGTTGGTTAATTGTGTTGTTTAGTTCTTTTGTGTCTTTATTGATTTTAAAGCAATGTGTTAAAGTCCTCCACTGCTATTGTGGAATTATGTTTTTCTCTCTTCAATTTTAAATATATTTGGTGAACATATTTCTTTCTTTTTTTACATACATGGTAGGTCTTTTATTTTTGGAGGAATGATTCTAAAACATCACACTAAATCAAGTTGAAAAGTAAAGTTTAAAATAGGCCATTTTATGAGAATGAGTTATAACATAGGTAATGATGGTTTACAAAATCATGATCTCAGAGCATATGATACATCCAGTTGGCAGTAGCACCCAGGTTTTCCAAATTAGCCAGTCTACATAGACTTCTCATTAGCTTCCTTTTGCTTTTGTTGCATCTCAGAATCCCTCTACTTCCTTTGAGAGGTCGTCAAGCTATACTTTCTTTTTTCCTTGCTAATTTCTTTGGATTCCTTAATATTTTTCTGATGGGCAAGTCTCTTTGCTTTCCATGAGCCACACCGACCACAGGGACAGAGCCAGGAAGAGAGCAAGTTGGAAAAGCAATGGTTTCCCCACATGCACTGCTGCCATCATCACCCTTTGGTTTGGAAGGTAGAGTGCCAGCCCTTTATGGGCAGCTCTGTGCCCTTCAGCAGCCACGGAGATATGACCTGGTCTTTCCTTGAACATATGTATGTTAATTATAATGATTTCTTTCAGTTCTATTGTCCCTTTAATCATTATGTTGGGCCATTCTTTGTCTTTCAGGAAGGATTTGGTCTTCAAATCGGTTTTACAGATATATATAATTACTCCTACATTTTTGTTGCTGTCATTTGCTTGATATATTTTTCCATACTTTGATTTCTAGTTTAATTTTGTCTTTGTGTCTAAGAAAGTTTCTTATAAGCAGCATATTGGTGGATCTTGTTTTCTCATCCACTCTGCTCTTTGTCTCTTGAGTGGCATGTTTAATCCATAAACATTCAGTGTCATTATTGTTTTCTGTGAGTTTTTCACTGTCTTTTTTATGTTTTCCTCCCCACTGGGCATTTTTCGTGTGTGTGTGTGTGTGTGTGTGTGTGTGTGTATTGTTCCTATATTTCTGTGCTGTTTTGGATACTGCTTTAAGCGTGTTAATCTTTGTGTGCAGTTGTCTTGCTTTTCAATACTCTAAAGAGGTCTTGTGCAGCAGATTTTCCTAATACAACATTTCTTTTTGATCCCTTGACTGCTGCTTCCATGAACATTCATTATGGATCTTAGCCAGACAAAATCCTTGACAACTTCAAAGTTTTCTCTATTTATCATAATATTGCCTATCACTCCAGTTGTGAGGATTTAAGTCTTCGCTACATTAAATTGTAATCCATATTGAAGACTACAATCCTTGATCTTCACCAGCAAATGCTTCAATCCTTACTTTAAGCAAGCAAGGTTGTATCAATTGGCTATCACAGATTGTGAATAAATCTTCCAATACTGATTCTGAATTCTTTTTCAGATAATCCAGGTTCTCTGATGACTTTTTGTGCATATAGAGTGAGCAAGTATGGTGAAAGCACACAACCCCGATGCACACCTTTCCGGATTGTAAGCCATGCTGCATTCTCTTGTTCTGTTCCCACAACTGCCTCCTGATCCATGTACAAGCTCTGCATGAGCACAGTGTGGTGTTCTGAAATTAACTTTTTTTTTAGTTTGTTCTGATCCACACAGTCGAATGCCTTTGCATAGTCATTAAAACACAAGTAAACACCTTTCTGGTGTTCCCTGCTTTGAGTCAAGCTCCATCTGACATAAGCAATGATACCCTTTGTTTCACATCCTCCTCTAAATACAGCCTGAACCCTGACAGCTTCCTGTCAATGTATTGCCGTAACTGTTCTTGCATTATCTTCAGTAAAATTTTACTGATGTGATATACGTGATATTTTTCTATAGTTAGAGCATTTTGTTGGGTCACCTGTCTTTAGAATGGGTATAAATATGGACACCTTCCAGTCCGTTGGTAAAGCAACTGTCTTCCATATTGCTTGGCACAGACAAGTGAGTGCTTCTAGTGCTTCATCAGTTTGTGGATACATTTCAATGGGTATTCCATCAATTCCTGGATCTTTGTTTTCAGCTAATGCTTTAAGTGTAGCTTGAAATTCTTACTTCAGTACCATTGGTTCTTGCTCATATGCTACATCCTCGAATGGTTGAATGTAACCTAGTTTTTATTTTAAAGACATTATACAATTAGTCACAAGTACAGTCCCCCATTTCTTTTGCCCATATACATGAGTATTGTCTAAAGCATGCCTTCTATGTAGGAGCTAGGCCCTGCCACCACTGTGCTTGGGCGAGTTTACAAATCTGTTGTATCCTAAAGCTTCCCTGTCACTTCTCTGGCTCTCTGTTCCTGCTAAGCTTTGTTTCTTGGTTGTCATTAAAATCTGCCACTGCCATAGCTACTACTACTGCTTGAACCAACTTGGTTTCTTGGTTTAGCCAAGTATTGAGTTCCACCACCATAAGGCAAGAGCTTCTGCCTCCAATGTTTCCTCTCCTCATTGATCCAAAATTGGAAGATTGATTGTTGCAATTTCCACAATCATTGTAGCTTCTGCCACCTCCAAAATTGCTTCCATCATTACCAAAGCCATTATAATCTTTCCAATTGCCGCTATATCCACTACCTCCATAGCTGCCACCAAAACCACCACATCCACTGAAATTTCCATCTCAACCAAAGTTGTTATTCCCACCAAAACAACCTTTGCAGTCACCATCAGACTTTCCAGAACTGCTTCGACCTCTTTGGCTGGAAGAGGCATTGACCATCTCTTGATTTGACAGATCTTTCCTTACTTCACAGTATGGAATTTCTGAATGACAATTTTATCTATGGAGTCATGATCATCAAAAGTCACAAAAGCAAAGCCTCTCTTCTTGCCACTGCCTTGATCATTCACGATTTCATTTACTTAAATGTTTCCATATTGTTCAAAATAATCCCATAGGTGGTGCTCTTCAGTGTCTTCTTGGATGCCACCAACAAAGATCTTTTTCACAGTTAACTGGGCATAGTCTTTGAGAATCTTCTCGTGAAATAGCCCTCTTTGGTTCCGCAAGTCTTCCATCTATTTTGTGTGGCCTCACATTCATGGCTGCACCCACCTCCTCCACAGTAGAGTAAGCAACAATCCCAAAGCTTTTGGAACACTTGGTGTTTGTATTTCTCATTACCACACAGTCTGTGAGTGTCCCCCATTGTCCAATATGGCTCTGAAGACTCTCATTTGTTGTTTCAGAGTACAAACCTCCATTGAAGAGTTTCTACAGCTGTTCGGGCTCTTCAGGGGACTCTGACTTTGACATATTGGTAGTGGGTAGTGGACAGGGGGTGCAGGGGGCATGGACCCTTCCTCTGTGGGGTGCACAGGCAGATAAAGGTAACCTAGTTCTTTGGGATACAGTAGCTCTGTGTATTCTTTCTATCTTATTTTTATGCTTCCTGCGTAATTCAATATTTTACCCATAAAAACTTTCAAGATTGCAACTCGAGGTTTAATTTTTTTCTTCTATTATTCCCATTTAAGATATACTGAGTGCATTCTTCCTTTTTAGTTTTCTAATTCTAAGTCATGGCATATTTCATTATAATATTTTACTTTGTCTTCTCAAACTGTCCTTTGAAATTTTCTATTTAGCTTTTTGACTTTATCATTTCTTTCATTTGCTTTAGCTACTCTATGATCAAGAACAAATTTCAGGATCTCTTCTGACATCCACTTTGACCTTTTATTTCTTCCCTGTCTTTTTAATGATCTTTTGCTTTTTTTGTGAATGATATTCTTGATGTCCTCCCACAGCTCATTAGACCTTTTGTCATTCAATGCATCAAATTTGTTCTTGAGATGTTCAAAATTCAGGTGGCATAGAATCAAGGTCAATACTCAAGTGGAGTAAATTCAAGGTCATATTTGGCCCTTGTGAATTTGCTTTAATCTTCTTCAGCTTAACTTTAACTTCCTGTATTAGGACAAAACAAATGCATTGACACTCATTCGTGAATTAATTATATTATCAAGACAGTTTCTTAGTCCAGTCTAAGCCAAGACTGTCAGTCTGATACTAGTCCATAAGTCCCTTTTAAGACTCAGGCAGCCACATTCAATGATGCAGAATGAAGGAAGATCACAGGTAAGTAGGTGCAGAGTTATGCAGATCCAAGGCTGGTGGAAACATGGCAGGGCTTTGGCATCTCTCAGGGTCAGTGGCAGAGAGAGGGGGTTCAGGGTCCTCCTTATGAGGAAGATGATACCCCCAAGGATGCTGCACCAGGCTGTGACTTTATTGACAGGTTTGACTCCACCCTTACCCAAGAGTGTCTAGTTGACATACAATTACCTAATTAGCACAGTTACATATGAGCAACTGATGGGCTGTTCCGTAGTCAGACCATGGTCTGGATTTAGCTGCTGATACTGAGGTTTTCCATCATCTCTTCTCTTGGGAAGTGTTTTGCAAATGTCAGTGTAACTAGACTATCTCTAGAAGCGTGTTAGCAAATACAAGTTCCCAGGAAATACCCAGCCCATTCTCATTCAGTGATTCTCGTGTAGGGCCTCATAATGTATATTTCTAGGAAGCACCACAGCTGATTCTGATGCAGTGATGCACAGTTCAGTTTAAAGAATTCTACTTGACAGAAAGTATTTAGCACTTGCATGACGGCTGTCAAGGAGGCAGTATAGGAATCCAGGATGAGTTTTTCTCTCTTACCCGATTTCTTGTCAGCATCTGGGCACCATTCTTGTATTTAATCTTGATAAGGCCTGGCCTCTGAATCCAGGCCTCCCCATCCACTTGCACTGGGATACCTTCTTCCCCATCAATTGTTATCATCACTTCACGACACTACCAGAGAAGAAAAGGAGGGGAAATGGGGGAGACAAATGAAGCAACTGTTATACATAGAGCAAGTTGATAATTCTGCAGTCAGGTCTTTAATGGGCATCTGAGGCAGAACTAATAAGGATGTGAATTAGACTATTCCAGGAAGAAATGACATATATCCTATGGGCAAGGATGGGGACTCTAGGTGGTAAAAATAGATAATGTACTCAGCTGTGAACTGAAAAGTTGGCAATTTGAGTTCATTCAGAGGCTTCTCAGAAGAAAGGTCTGGCAATCTATTTTCAAAAAGCAGTCATTGAAAACTCTAAGGAGCAAAATTTCCACCTGATACATATAGTATTGTCATGAGTCAAAATCAAGTTTGATTACAACTTTTTTATTTTGGATGGACACAAATGGTATCAGTCTTGGGTCTACAGAAGCATTGTTGCTCTTTCAAGGCCTTACTATCCCTGCCTCCAATCTTGGTCAACACCTTGCAGTCTACTATATAACCTACTCCATCATACCTAGAAATTTTATACCCAGTTAATTTTGGGGACCACCATATACCCTGGGTTACAGCAACAAAGCACATTTTCTTCTGGTGACCAGGCAACAACTTCCTACCTGAGCAATACGATGATGATGTAGCTTGATGATACGAGACATTGCCATCTGCATGGAACCAAAAATTGCCACAACTTCCAGCTTCCCATCATCGATTGCAGGACTGTCATATTCCTGGGGAGATATATTTGTGTCACATCTCCCACCCTTGAGAATGCACACTCTACTTATTTATTGACAGACCTCCATGGAGAAAAAAATAGCATGAATTAGGTAACCTTTCAAGGATATACCAGGCTAGAGGAGTGGACAATTAAAAGCTCAGGTAACACCTATGGACTGGCCTATTCCTGAGTCCTTTTGCTGATCCTTGTGTTCTGGGATTTTAATTGCCTAGAAAAACTGATTATATAGTTGCTATTAATAAAGGTCCCTGGCCACCTCCTCTTTCCTAATTGTCCAACCCCCAGTTTCGTCAGCCCAGCTCTCCTTTCTGAGAGGCTATAGTTCCTACTTACCATGGTCGCTGTGCTGCTTCCCCAGAAGTTGACCCCTCCAGCGTAGCTGGTAATGTTGAGCACTACAATGCCCTGTAGGTTTGGCAAGGGGATGGTTTCTCCATCACACTGAAAAAGAGTAGCTCTTATTGGCTGAATCTTCATACACCAATGCAAAGGTTTATTTACAGGCATGGGAAAGGGCCCTCTCTTCTCTTCATGCTATATTTTTCTTACTCATAAAATGGAAATCGATCTTTATGCCTTGGGATATGAGTGGCATTAATGAACAGGAAGAATTCAAGATAGCAGGGACAAATGATTCTCCAGGACATGAGATTTCCTTTCTTCTTACCAACCAAGAGCTATGCCCTTTCCCACTAACCTCTAGGTGCACTCGTTCTTCTAGATTTCTGTAAGAGCGATGCAAAAGTTCCTTGCTTCCCAAAAGGCCGTACCACATCTTGTTCTTAAGGCGGCTGCTACAAGTAGATAAGAGTAGAGAGGGTTGTAAAAGCAAAAGAAAATAAAATGATACATGCATGGAGAGAAACAGGAGGGTAAACTTATTTCACAAATGTTTTCTTATAAATCCCTGTCCTATAGGGTCACTGTGAGTTGGAATTGACTCAATGTCAGTGAGTTTGGTTTGGGTTTGTTATAGAAGAGTCCAGTTGGATGGCAACTAGACACAAGAGGAGTTGCTGGGATAGTATAACTGAGATCTCTAGGCAAAAGCTTGTTGAAATGGGCCTTTTAAAATGCTTAAGCATCCAATTGATAGGTGAATTTGCCACTTCTTGCAGCTGATATTGGTGTAGACTTGGAAGAGGAAGGCCATCTAAAGAAAGCTATGCTTATAAAAAGTTGGAGCATAGCTGTCTGACACACCAGTTACCCTGATGAGTACTGCTCTAGGAGTTCAGTATTTTAGCTGCTTGGAATAAATGCCACTGTAACTATTCATTTCTTAGATTGCAAGTTGTTTGCAGCTGCAAATTTGCTGGCAAAGTGTAGGGCTTTTCTAAGCACACTACTTGTATATAAATTATTTAATTCAATTTCATATAGTAAAACTAAGCATAGCAGGTAGTTTCCAGAGAGGAACCAGAAAGACACTATGGAACAGGTGAGGATATCAAGAGAATTGGGCTTGGGGTAGAAAGGACAGTACCTTGGTGCCTGTAGGTTCTCTGATAAAAACAGGCAGATATATAGTTTACTTTAATAGTTTCTCACGTAGAGCCATGGAGAGAAGCGATGGCAGGGCAAGTGTTTTAAAATATAAAAGAGCACAAAGTTATTTTGGTTCTGTTTTAAACCAAAATATAGTTAAACTACATCTACCAAAGAACTCATTAATTCCATTCCCAGGTATATACCCAAGAAAAATTAAACACAACAAACAAACTAAAAAGAATAAACAGCATTGAACGAAGTTTTCATGTATATAAAGAGACAGATTTAGTTACATCAATATGCAAAACACCTAAGAACAGCCAAAATAATTCTGAAAAAGAACAAATTTAGGAGACTTTCACATCTCCGTTTCAAAGCATACTATAAAGCGAAACATATCAGAAGAATGGTGTGGTGGATTATGTATTGAATTGAAAGATCAGCAGTTCAAAATCGCCAGCCGCTCCGCAGGAGAAAGATGAGACTTTCTACTCCTTTAGAGTGTTATTCTTGGAAACACGTAGGGGCAGTTCTACTCTGTTCCATAGGGTTGTTATGGGTCAGAATTGACTCTATGGCAGTGAGAGACAAATACAGTATGTTGGTGGCATGGGATAGATAGAATTGTTATTCCAGAAATAAATTTTGACATTTATGGTTAATTGATTTTTCACAAAGGTGCTAACACAATCCAATAGAGAAAGAATAGCCCCACCCCCTTTTTTCAAGGATGCTAAGAAAATTTAATATCCACATGAAAAAGAGAACTTAGATGCAATTTCACACCATACAGAAGATTTGTTCTAAGTAGATCATACTTAGTGTAAGCGTTAAATATATATATTTCAGAAGAAAACTTAAGTGTATTTCTTTGAGATCTTGGTCAATAAATGAAACAAAGAATGTGGTAGTTACATAATCTGTTGTCAATTTGAGAGGATTATGCGTGAAGAGATGGAGTCTAGCCAGTCAATCAGGTCGTAGCTTGATGACCTCATTTGGAGGCGCTAAGGAGATAAATAGCTTGCTAGAGGCAGGACGTGGGCTCACTCCCTGGGAGACATTGCAGCTGACAAGGCACATGGAGCTAGGCTAGTGCCCTGAGCTAGAAGAGCCACATGGAGCCCCATGCCAGCACTGAGAAGTTTACAACGCCACTAGATCCACAAGACTTCCCACCCACTGGCTTGTGATCTTCTTCCTGCATTCAGCACCATTGCATGTGTTTCGTGATTCTGAAGAGGACTTTATAGATTGATATCAGACACATGGACTAATATCAGACTTATGGACTTGATCTGGGCTGAGCTGGGATGTTTTATCAATATTCAATTGCTCTTGTATAGGAGGCTCTTTCCTATACAAATCAGTGTCTATGAATTTGTTTCTCTAGTCAGCCTGGACTAACACAAAGAATAAGAACCATATGATCATACTGATATATATAGAAAAGGCATTTGATTTGACAATATCCGATATCCAATTCTGATAAAACACTCAATAAAGTAGAAATAGATGGGAAATGCCTCAACACAATAAAGGCAATATATGAAAAACCAAAACCAGCATCATCCTCAATGGACAAAAACTGAAAACATTTCTCCTGATAAATGGAACCAAAGATGACTTCTACCACCACTCTTATTCAACAGAATAGCCAGAACCAGTAGACAACAAAAAGAAATCAAAAGAATTCATTTGGTTAAAGAAGAGGTGAGACTCTCACTCTTTGCAGATGATATAATTTTATATGTAGGAAACACAAAAGACTTCACAAATAGATGTTAGAAACAATTGAGGGATTTGATGAAGTAACAAGATATAAGATTAATAAATAGAAATCAATTGGATTCCTATAGAGCTCTGAAAAAGGCAGAAAGAAAGCAATACCATTTATAGTAGCCACACAAATGACAAAATACTGAAGAATAAATAAACGACTGTACAAACAAAACTACAGAACATTACTACAAAACAACAACAACAACAAAACACTTTCACAAGTTGAAGAATATCCTATTTTCATAGACGGGAAATTTTAAAATTGTGAAAATGTCAATATTATCTAAAGCAATCTATAAAATAACACAAATCTGATCCAAGTCTCAACTTTATTTTTTAAAGAAATGGGAAAAGAATTATGAAGTTCATATCGAGAGGGAAGAGACCTAGAATAAGCAAAGAACTCTTTAAAAAGAAGAACAAAGCAGGAGGCCTTTTACTACCCGACCTCAAAGCCCATGATACAGTCACTGTGGTCAAAACAGCTTGGTACTGGCATAATTTATAGGTACTGAGATCAATGTAATAGAATAGAAAACCCAGAAATACGTGCATTTAACTACACACAACTAATTTTCAATAACACTCACTAGTTCACTTACCCAATTCTGACTCACAACAACCCTATAGGACAGGAGAGAACATCCCTGTGGGTTTCTGGGGGTAGAAATGAACACCTTTCTCCTGCAGAGTGACTGGTGTTTTTTAACTGCCACCGTAATGACAAAGGGCCAGAAAACATTAAATGGGAGGCCGCTCCTTCAATAAATGGCCCTCTATCTACAGAATAATGAAACAGAGCCTGTGTCATACCCCAAGCAAAAGCATGGACTCTAGCTGGATCAGAAGCCTAAATGTAAATCCCAGAGCTATAAGGATCATAAGTGGGAAAACTGGGACAAAATTACAGGCCCTACTCTAGGGCATATCTCTACACCGCCAAATATAATAAACGAAGAACTCACAATAAGAGACAAAATAGATGACTGAGACCTACTAAAAATAAGACACTTGTGCACATCAAAAGACTTTATCAAGAGTAAAAAGGGAGCCCTCTGACTGGAAAAAATCTTCAGCAACGACATAATGAAAAAGGGATGTAATTAAAAGCTATAGAATTCTGCAACACCTCAAAAAGAAAAAAAGAATATAATTTAAAAGTAGGCAAAAAATGTGAACAGACAGCTCACCAAAAATGACTCAGATAGCGAACAAATGTATGAAAAAGCACAATTACTAGCTATCTAGAAGATTCAAATCAAAATAACAATGAGATATTAACTTAAAACCACTTATAACCCAATTTAAAAACAGAAAACAAATGCTGGAAAGCATGTGGAGATACTGGAACTTTTATATACTGCTGGTGGGCTTGTAAACATATAAAACCATTGTGGAACGCTATATAATGCTACCTAAAACAACTGGGAATAGATATATCACACAACCCAGCAATAACGCTGCTGAGTATATACCCCAAAGAAGAGACACAACACAAAGAGACATATGCTCTTTCATGCTCGCTGCAGCATAAGTCATAATAGCAAGAAGCTGGAAACAGCCCAAGTGCCCATCAGTAAAAGAACGGATAAAGAAATTTTGGTGCATATACACAATGGAATATCATGAATCCCTAAAAATCAGTGTTGAAATCATGAAACACATCATGATATGGATGGACCTGGGAACCATTATGCTAAGTGAAGTTAGTCAATCACGAAAGGACAAATACTGTATCAGACCACTACTATAAAGAGAACCACAAGGCAAAGTCAGGCCTGTCTTCTGAGTCATGCACTCTCCTAATCCATTCTCCCAAGCAGTGAAGTGGTGTGCCTAACTAATGCTCATGCTCCACATATCATTTCTGTATTTGTACCTCTTAATGCCGCTTTGATAGAGAAAGCCTCACTTCAGCTGGGAGGAGAGAGAAACCAAACCGTTCCTGCCATAGTTTATGATTGGGTCACCCCAAATCAATAGACATGCCTGCACATGTGCCCAGTGACGAGAGGCAGGGGGTGGAATGGGGTAGGGTTGGGTGGTGGTGGTGATATGACTGTCTTCGAGAAGGTAATTCCACTTCTGTTGGTGGGTGAGCAAGGTGGGGAAATCTTTCATCAGAAAAAAATGTTCAACATTAGTTATATACCTAAATATCTCCCAAAGGGGAGAGAATACACTGGGAATCATATGCGTAATTGGGTATTTTTGACCTAGCTTCTATCCAGACTGTAATAATCCAGGCTGCATGCTATAGACAACCAGGATGTTAGACTCTATCCTTTTGAGGTTCACAACATCATTCATAGGCTACAAAAGAAGGCTCCAATTTGGAAACCTCACTAAGTGAAGTGGACTTTACCTTAAAATTACCTGTAGCTGATGGTGTCTGGCTATCAAAAGATATAGCATCTGGGGTCTTAAAGGCTTGAAGGTAAACAAGCGGCCATCTAGCTCAGAAGCAACGAAGCCCACATGGAAGTAGCACACCAGTGTGTGTGATCACGAGGTGTTGAATGGACCAGGTATCAGGCATCACAGAACAAAAAATCAAATTATTGTGAATGAGGAGGAGTGCAGATTGGGGACCCAAGACCCATCTGTAGGCAACTGGACACCCCCTTACAGAAGGGTCGCAGGGAGTAGATGAGCCATTCAAGGTGCAGTGTAGCAATGATGAAACATACAACTTTCCTCTAATTCCTAAATGCTTCCTCCCCCGCCCCACTATCATGATCCCAATTCTACCTTACAAATCTGGCTAGACCAGAGGATGTACACTGGTACAGATAGGAACTGGAAGCACAGGGAATCCAGGACAGATGATCCCTTCAGGACCAGTGGTGAGAGTGGTGATACTGGGAGGGTGGGGTGGAAAGGGGGAACCAATTACAAGGATCTACATATAACCTCCTCTCTAGGGGATGTACAACAGAAAAGTGTGTGAAGGGAGACATCAGACAGTGAATGATATGACAAAATAATGATAATTTATAAATTTTCAAGGGTTCATAAGTGAGCGGGGAGCAGGGAGGGAGGGGAAAATGAGGAGCTGATACCAAGGGCTCAAGTAGAAAGCAAATGTTTTGAGAATGATTATGGCAACAAATGTACAAATGTGTTTTACACAATGGATGTATGTATGGATTATGATAAGAATTGTAGGAGCCCCCAATAAAATCATTTTTTAAAAATGACCTGTAGCAGATTAAAGGAACTGGAATACTCCATTGGACTTAATACTGAAACAACCCAGTGTGAGAATAAGCAGATGACTATTATCCAAAATTATAGATTTGGAAGTCATTGAACTTTGGTTCAGATCTCTTGCTTTGACAGTGCTCCATGAATGCAGCTTGGGAATATCATATATTTGCTAAGTTCATGCTCTTTGCTTTTTTAATGACATGTCTTAGTTTAGCAGACATGGTTCTGTCTTTGCAAATGTATGCTATTGAAAGTTTTGCTCAATGTCCAACCTTCATTGTTTGTGGAAATAATGTCCAGTCACTTGAATTTTATATCTGTACAGGTCAACAACCTATGTATTTTGGTCTAAAACTCTGTGTAATACATGTATAGTTTCATTTCTTAAGAAGTATTTGAAATTCAATACTATTGACTAAATTAATGATAATATCAATAGAATTACCATATGCCCCATGGGGATAATTTAAAATGTTTTCTGCTAAAAGGATAGTGATGTGTTTAAAATGACTAAGGACATATGTAAACCATAGATACATGAATAGATTTTGAGCTCACATTAATCAAAGCCCTAATCTAAGAAAAATTAGTTCTTATGATGTGGTGCTATTTGATACTTGACCTCATGAAGAGATCACTAAGGTTACAGGTGCTATAGCAAAGTGTGGTTAAAAAAAATCAGATGGTGCCTGAGTATCAGAAAGAATAGTATTTGGGGCCTTAAAGGCTTGTCTTAAAACAAGAATCCATCTAAGTGAGGTGTCAGCTAATTCTACATGAAAGAAGTACACCAGCCTCTGGGATCCAAGGATTATAAATAATAAAACCCAAGGCTGCAAGATAGAACCACATTAGAGTTTAAATCCTAAATGCCCATTTTGCAGAAGCCTATGGATGACAGTGAAGTGCAAAATCCTTTTTGAGGATCCTCCCATGGATTAAGCCTCCAGTGAATTCCCACTGGCCATACACTAAGGATGGGACTAGCCTTGCTATCAGACAGAGTGCACTGGAAAGTGGACTAATGCAGATCTAGTTAGGTTAAAATTTAGCACCTTTTCATTTGTGTTTCATCACTTTTTGAACCATTTAAAATTCAGCCTAGTTCGTATTATTTTTGTTACTTTTAAAGTCAATGCTCATGGAAGCAGCAGTCAAGAGATCAAATTATACATTGCATTTGGTAAATCTGCTTCACAAGACCTCTTTAAACTGTTGTTGAGAAGCAAGGATGTTACTTTGAGAACTAAGGCGCACCTGACTTTAGGCAATTGTTACAATTGGCTCATATGCATGGGAAAGTCGGACATTGAATAAGGAAGACGGAAGAATAATCAATACATTTCAATTATGGTGCTGGAGAAGACTATTGAAAGTACCGTGGACTGCCAAAAAGGTAAACAAATCTGTCTTGGAAGAAGTACAGCAAGAAGCTTCTTAGAGGCAAGGATGGTAAGACTTTATCTCAGATACTTTGGACATGTTGTCAGGAGAGATCGGTCCCTAGAGAAGGATATCATGCTTGAGGGGCAGTGAAAAAGAGGAAGGTCCTCAATGATATGGCTTGACAGGGGCTGCAACAATGGGTTCAAACATAAGAAACATTGTGAGCCTGGCACAAGATAGAGTATTAATTCGTTCTGTTGTACACAGGGCAGCTAGGACTCACAACAGACTCAACTGAACCCAACGCAGTTAGATTTTATGTCAACTTGATGGTACGTGTTGAGGTAGGGGTTTAGCCCAACCTGTCAATCAAGTAGTAGCCTGATATCGACAAATGGGAAATCTCATACATTGCCTGTGGGAATGTAAAATGGTGCAACCACTTTAGACCCAATTTGGTTGTTTTTGCTTTGAAAACTGTATGGCTGTAGACTTACTATATAAAACGGCAATTACATCCTTTGCTATATACCCAAGAGAAATTAAAGCATATATCCTAATAAAAAGTTGTACAATGTTATGCTACAAATCTGTTGCTGCCACTTATGGTTTCTGAGTTGTATTAAGAATGGAGACAACATATGTACAAATGTACTTGATACAATTGATGTATGAATTGTTATAAGAGCTGTCAGAACCCTCAATAAAATTATTTGTAAAAATAAATTAATTTTTTAAAAGTTGTACAATGAATATTCCTAAAGACATTATTCATAATAGCCCCAAAGTGGAAACAACCCAAATATCTACCAATTAATAATATAAAACAAATGTGGTACAGTACAATAGAATACTATTCAGCAATCAAAATGATTGAACTACAGATGCATGCCACAACATGAATGAACCTTAATATTACGCTATGTGAAAGAAATATGATAAAAGAGACCACACCTCTCTATATATGAAATATACAGAATGGGAAAATCCACATAGGCAAAAAGTAGTTTAGTGGTTGTCAGGCATGAGAGGAAGAGAAGGTAGGGAATGGCGGTTAGCTTTAAACATGATGAAAGGTCTTATATGGTTGATAAAAGTGTTCTGAAACTAATTTATGGTGATGGTTGCAAAATCCTGTTGATTTACTAAAAAATAATTGAATTGTGTAGTTGAAAAGAGTGAACTCTATGATATGCAAAGTAAGCCTCAATAAAGTTGTTTTGTAAAAGTGATTTCCAACTACAGAATGGCTGTAGTAGAAAACAAACAAATTTGGATGCCTCAGGTCTAACCAGGAGCCCTGTTTACTTCTGTAAACAGTTACACTATGAGTCAGTACTGACTGAATGGCAATGGAGTTAGTTTGGTTTTGGCTTAGGCCTAACCAGCTGAAAACAATTCAACTTCAAAAGTGAAAACTTTTCATCACATTTGGACTTAAAAAAAATCTAAATAATTTCTCTTGCTTCACAGACTGGCTGCTTCTTAGTTTAGTCCTACTCTGTCTGGGAAAGACGTTCTGGTTTCAGGTGACAGGCAAGGAGTGGGAAGACACGAGAGTGAGGACATGGAAGGTTGGGGTTTTGTTTGTTTGTTTTTTAAATCCTCATGGATTTTATTTAGAAAATTGAGGTTCAGCAAAGTTTTTATGTCAACAATCAGGTGCAAACTACTTTCAGCTTCCTGAGCCATAGTCTTTTTTTTTTTAATTGAGGGCTCTTACATGCCTATCACAATCCATACATTCATCCATTGTGTCAAGCACATTTGCACATATGCTGCCATCATCATGGTCAAAGCATTCTCTTCCTACTTGAGCCCCTGATATCAGCTCCCCATTTCATTGCCCTCCCTCCCCTGCCCACACTTATCAAGAGTTTGTGATGGTAGAGGGCAGGTGTCAGCATCTCTGAAGACTCCTGTAATTGCTATTTTACGAGCACCAGGATTAACAGTGGGAACTGCCCTAAGCTAACTCCATCATTTGCCTACAATGGGGCTGATTGGGCCCTCTTCACAAACTTGTTCCTTATGGCTGTGTTGAAGGATATGTCCTCAGGACACCCCTTTTTTTTCTTTTCAGGAACCCTTGATAAGTTTTTATTTGTATCTTAAATTTACCACAAGAACTCTGAGACTGCCTTAAGGTATGTGTTTTAGTTACCTAGTACTGCTAAAAGAGACATACTATAGGTTTGTGACTTTAACAATCTAGAAATATGAAATCAGCTAGAGCTCTTGGTCCCCCAATTCGGCTGATAGTTGGAACAGGTGAAACCACAGATTGCTGGGCTCTATTAGAAACCTAATGAATCCTACTCTCTAGGAGGAGGAGGCAAAGTTTGGGAACCTAGCCTCTCTAGAGGAAGGCTTTCTTTCTTTCTCAGCTCTGGGGACAGTGCTCATCTCTTCAGCTTGTGTTCTGGGTCCTTGGAGATGTCTACATGGCATGGCATCTATCTTATCCCATATCTGCTTGTTTTACTGTTTGTTTAATCTTTTCTCCATCTTAACAGAAATTGTAAAAACAACAACAATGAAACCAGAGATTGATTCATACACATACTACACTATTTCTGCCTCACCATCATAAGAATGACAAGCCATTCCCAAATGGGATTATAACCAAAGAGCAAAGATATTAGGATTAATAACACATATTTTGGTGGTTGAAGGCGTGAGGGGTGGGAGAGTTGGGAGTCTGTTGACTGCTTTTATGATATTTTGGTTGGGGGTGGGTGGGAGGAGGGCACATTTCAACTCATAACAGTATAATTATATCCATTAACAGAAGGTGTCATGTAGTTCAAGACTAGATGGGGTAAAGTTAATTAGTCCAAAGGAATAAACTTGACACTTTGAAGACTTGCTAAGCTAAAAAAAAAAAACCCACCTCGCTAAGCATAAACAGAGCTGAAGTCACTCTTCGCTATCAATCACAGGCAGAAAAAAAGTAATTTGCTGAATCACGTCAACATAATCTGTTCTCATTAACAAAATTAACGGTGGTAAACAGCAACTCAAGATCAAGAGTATGAAGGCAACTCTAAATTCAGGAGTCCAGCACAGAATCATCACAGGCTTGCCCAATAATTGGGAAAAACTATGCCAATGGACTATCCTTGAGCCAGAGGTATTTTACTTTAAAAGGACCTTTTTTGCAGTTCCTTGTCAGAGGTGAGAATGTAGGAATACAAGTGCGTATTGTGATTGAATGTTTGTATGTAGGGAAGGGTCTATTTTTTTCCTTACTTGTATTGTCCTGGGTGTTCATCTCTTCTTGTGTTGAAATCCAGAGAAATTTTAGCATCCAGTCCAATTCCAAAATAGTTGTTCATGACACATTTTTCTTTGAAGCATCTGAAATTAGACAAATATTATTGCTGGAAAGGAGTTCTATTATCACTGGGTTGCAGATATAATCTGCTTTATCAAAAGCCACTAGGGGAATGTCTTCACTTCCTCCATATTAGCCCAAAAACAGTTCTTGAGAGGCACATGTAGGTGTCCTACAGTGTGGACTTTATAGTGAGGGTGCCCAGCCAGTTGGGAGGATTGCATGAGATTGCTCTCATATTAAAGAAGCAAGGCTCATGTTCTTAGTCATCTTAGTCATCTTTGGAGGCCTTCAGGACTATTACTTTTTTCACTTATAGCAAAAAAATGAGAAGTAGAGTCATTGGCTCATTCTCATAAAAACTTTTGAATATCCCATGAGAGTTAAATCTGCACTGCCTTCAGAGATGTTGACTGCTGTACAGCACTTTCACATTAAAGGGCAAAAGTAGCCACGTTTTTTTAAAAAAAAGATTGATAAAAAAGGGTAGACAACTGAGATAGTCAAAGTTTATTGTGTCAACCTGGCCAATCAACACATGTGGTGTTAATTGAAGGGCGGAGAGATAAATGGCTCGGTAAGCCTAGCCTTTCTAGTTCTCGGGTCTCTTGCTTTGTGATGGTCAGACCAGGGTGCAGCTGCCTTAACCAATTCCCTGCTTCAGCTGGCAAGGCTCATATCCTGCCTGGCATCCCCAAGGAGAAGCCACATGGACCTAACCCAATGAAAAGTCAGGTAGTTGTTTTTTTGTTTTTTTTTTTAATTTCCTGAGTCAATCTGATGGATGATTGACTGTGTACTTGCTTCCCATTGTCAACATCAAAGTCAGACATGGCTCTGGAGCCAGTGTACGTAAATGGTATGCATGTCTCCTCCCAATTCCTCACTCAGTGATACCACACCAATAGCTTGAAATCAGCCATGGTGGGAGGCCTTACAGCAAGAATACACCAAGGCTTTTGCTAGGAGAAAAAACTAATAGTAAGATGAAGTGGGGCATGGTTGGGAAGTTCCAGACATTTTAAGTAATTGCTAGTTGTGTTTTATTTGAGCAACTAAAAGTGGGTACAGTTCAGTTATTCAATCATAGATGGTTTTTCTGTTCATTACTAAAATGAACACAATTCTCTAACATGTGATTCTCCCCATTTACCAAAAATTAGGGTTTCTCTGGTGGCTAAAATTTCTTCTTAAAGTAACTCAAAATAATCGAGTGTGGTGGGGCTTGACTAATAATATTCTAAAGAGGTAGGACTGATAAGATAGGTTTTCTTAGATTTGATTCCTACTCACTAATACTAATTTTTTTAAAGCATCTCTAAACAGTTATTGTTAAGAGCAGCACAATAGAAAACCAAGTTCTCATAAATATCAACTAATGTTTATTGTTTATAATAATAATGTGTTAACATATATAGTACTTAATAATGAGTACCAAGCATTGCTTTATTACTATGTATATATTATCTCAATAAATAACAACAAACCTAAGAATATATGTCATAAAATTCTTCCCATTCCACATGTGCAGAAATAAGCTGAGAATTATTAGCTTAAGGTCACTCAAACAATAAATGATGGATTCAGTGTTTGACTTCAGGTATGAAACTGTTCTTAATCAAAGAATAGAATAAGCCATTAAAATGGATTAAAGCTTACATTGTTTCAGGCATGAAATGTAAGTGCATCAAATTGAGGTTATCTAGGTCTTCACTTTTGAGAGATGATATAGAAGACAAAATGCTATGACGAGAACCTGGACAAAAAGATAGCACATTGGTGTCAGATGTAAACAAATAATCTCTCTTCTTTGCTTTTATTTCGCCCTAGTTTTCCTGTGGTGCGGAGTCAAATGCTATGATTTTCTTGCAGATAACATTCAGGCAACACAATAGAACAATAGGTTACATTCTTATTACAAAGAGTGTGAGAATAATGAGGCCAGGGTGTTGGCTTGCTGGCAGTGAAAACCACTTAAAAACTACAAACTTTGCATTTTCAAATGGCTAACAGAGCCATTTCTTCATGAGAGGGGTATATACTAGAGTGCAGGATTATAGCTAAATGGGAATTCATGAAAACATTTTTTTTCTGGGAGCTAGATGATATCGAATAATAGAATAAAAAGCGAAATATCCTTACGGTGTCTTGGGCTTGTTCTATTAGTATCTTCTGAGTCATCTTCCAAGAAGAAAGTTGAAGTAAAGTTTTTAACTGATATTGTTTGTCTGCTTTCCTCATATAGAACTATAGAGAAAAAGGGGAAGGGATAAAAAGAGGGAGGAAGGAAAGAAAGAGCTCGAGAGAAGATTGGTCACATTTATTGAGCATCTGTTGTGTTTACCTAATGTCTACCAACCAGTGTGGGGGTTGACAAAAGAAGCTACGATTTTCATGTCATTTCTCTTCCATGATGCTGTTTTGGGTCTCAGTTTCTTTAACATTGTTGCCCTTGTGTCTGTTCACAGCCAAGATGGAAATGCCTGTTCTATTGGCTACATAGTTGTGAGTAGAAACTCTAGAGGACAGGGTGGGAAACCTGCTTTTCTCCCTCCATGATCACTTCTTTGTTAGCCCACTACTCACAAGATTTTTGTCCTGACTTGAGCCTCTACAACCATAAAACCCTTCACTCAAATGTGTAACCCATGTTTGGAATATTTGAGAAATGCCCTTTCTTTTACAAGCCCATATCAATACCCATACTTGGGGTGGGGCTGAAGGAGGGGGGTTTCTCCGTCCTATGACTACAAGTTGTACCTCTACATCGGACAAAACAGTTAACTGCAGCTGGCTGAGGATCATTTGTCACAGGGCTATGACTGCATCAGATCAATATGATTTCCACTACTACTTGGAAACTAACTACAGAAATAGAGGCAACCTTGAATTATTTCATAGTATAGAAGGGATATTTCTCTTCTTTTCTAGACACTTGGCTGCAGTTATCTCTCAAGGTGCTGTCTTAGTTACCTACTTAGTTACCTCTAACAGAAATACCCCAAGTGGATGGCTGCCTTCAACAAACAGAAATGTATTTTCTCTCACAATTTAGGAGGCTAGAAGTTCAAATTCAAGGTGCTAGCTCTAGAGAAAGGGTCTCTCTCTGTTTTGTACTGGGTGAAGTGCCTTGTTTCTTTTTCAGCTTTGCAGTCTTTTGCAGTTTCCTTGAAAACGTATGTGCCATGGCATCTCTCTTCCCTCTTCTCTGTTTATTCATGTGTTTGCTTGTTCAATCTGGGTTTTTTAAACTGTATTTTTGTTTTTATTGTGATTTAGGTCACAGTCTACAGAGCCCAAAGGAGCCTTAATGGGGTAGTGGGTTATGAATTAAATTGTTAACTGGAAGCCCAGTGTTTCTAAACCACTAGCAACTATGCTACTGTAAATATTTATAGCCTTGGAAACTCAAAGGAACAGTGCTACTCTGTCCTATAGGGAATCAACTTGATGGCAGTGAGTTGGTGTTTCATATTTTGTTGTTGTTTTGCTTTTTAATGAGTAAATTAGTTTTAAATCAAGTATTCACATACAATTTTCTTTTTAACATTGGTTGGAATCCTTACAAAATAACAGTACTGTACAACTTCTTTCCCATGTTTCCTATTTCCATTAATATTTCCTTACTATCTCTTCTTGACTTCTGAGCATCCCTCATAGGTTAATTCTGTTTCTTATGGTTGATTGTTTTAAAGGGTGTTTATCTTCTTGGTGTTATTGTGAGGAAATGGCATGGGGCCACGTCCTCTATCTACACAAAAGAAAAGGTGAATACATGCCACACCAGCCCAAGCCAATTGCCATAACGCAGAAGTGTGACATGCCTCCATCATCCATCTTTCTTTACCCTATTCTGATACCAACCATTCATCCCATGGCACTTTATTTCTTTGCTGGATTTGGTAATTCATTGAAATGGTCATATAGACAATACTCATGCTTACGAAGTTTATTAGGGAAGATGACAGAACACAAAATGTTAGAGATATAGTTGGTTGTTTTTGTTGTTTTTTGGGGTATTGTTTTGATTTTTAACATAACACCTCTTCTCCACCATACTGGCAGGCATATCTATCTCTGGTCCTTGATTTCTCAGCCACATAATCTCTTGGCCTCTGCCTTATTCCCTGTACCAGGAAACTGTCACTCTGCCACATGGTCTTGGTGCTGCTCCTCTACTCTGCCTCTAGGTCTCAGTGTGGATCTTCTGCTCTGTCCTGTGCTGCGACCTCTGGCACCTCTACTGCATCCAGCATTCAGACAGGAATCTTGCATTCTAATGAATTGTGTCTTTGATGGTTCTTTATTAATAGTCACAGGATTTCTCTCTCCCTACTTCTGAGATGGTTCACTTTTATACCCAGTGGAATTGCAAAACTGACCGATTCCCAAGTTAGAGTCCTCTAAACCTTATATACATGCTGCCACTATTCACTGGATTGGAGTTACAAAGAATACAGATAAAAGAACCATATTACCTTCACCATGCCCTGCCTATTGATTGGACTAAAAGTTTACATATAGAAGTGAGTTCAGTTCCAGGTTGGAAAGTGATTAAGCGTCATAGTCTTGAGGTGTCCATATTTTGTATGCTTTTGAGTTTTCTTGCTGTTGTTGGTAGGTGCTATCGAGTCATTCCTACCCATAGTGACCTTACGTACAACGGAATAAAATACTGTCCAGTTCTGTGTTATTCTCACAATCGTTCCTGTGCTTGAGTCCATTGTTGTGGCCCTGAGGTCAAGCCATCTCTTTGAGGGCCTTCTTTTTCTTCACCGCCCCTCTGCTTTACCAAACACAATGTCCTTCTCCAGGCACTTGTTTCTCCTGACAACATGTCCAAAGGATGGGACATGAAGTGTCACCATGACTGTGTCTAAGGAGCACTCTGGCCATACTTTTTCCAAGACAGATCGGTTTCTCCTTTCAGCAGTCTATGATACTTTCAATACTCTTCTCCTGCACCACAATTCAACTGCATTAATCCTCCTTCAGTTTTCCTTATTCAGTGTCCAACTTTCACATGCTTATGGAGCAATTGAACATACCATGGCTTGGGTCAGGCACACCTTAGTTCTCAAAGTAATATCCTTGTTTTTCGAGATGCAGATTTATCTAATGCAACCCAATTTTTGATATCTTGACCACTGCTTCCATCAGCCTTGGCTGTGGATACAAGTAAGACAAATCCTTGACAACTTCATCCTTTTCTCCATTTATCACAATGTACTATTGATTCAGTTTTGAAGATTTTTGTCTTTTTCCCATTGAGCTGTAATCCACGATGCAAGCTGTAATCCTTGATCTTCATCAGCAAGTGCTTCAAGTCCTCCTCACTTTCAGAGAGCAAGGTTGCATCATCTACAGATTGTAAGTTGTTAATAAGCCTTCCTCCAATCCTGATGCCAAATTCTTCTGCATATAAGGCAGTTTCTCTGATGATTTGCTCAGTATATATATTGAATAAGTATGGTGAAGGGTACAACCCTGTCACACACTTTTCCTGAACTTAAGCCAAAGCAGTATTCATTTCCTTGTTATATTTGCATAGCTGCCTCTTGATCCATGGAAAAGTTCCAAAGGAGCACAATGAATGTTCTGGAATTCTCATTCTTCTCAAGGTTATCCATTTTTTGTTATGATCCATACAGTTGAATGTCTTGGCATAGTCAATCAAATACAAGTAAACATCTTTCTGGTATTTTCTGCTTAAGTTAAGTTTTTTCTTTTCCATATAAAGTTGGCGACTAGTTTTTCCTATCTCTTTAAAGAATGATGGTGTAATATAGATTGGGAATGCATTTTATCTGCATATTTTTATGGGTAATAGTTACATTTTCACAATGCAAAGTCCTCCTATTATAGACATGTTAGTCTTCCATTTGTTTAGTTCTTAAATTTTCTTGTAATTGTAAGTTTTCTTTGTGTAGTACTTTGTATCTCTAGTTAAATTTACTCCTAAGTGCTGCATCTCTTGGGTGAATACTGTAAAATGTATTTTTCCTGACAGTTTTTCTAGAGTTCTCTTTGTGTAAAGGAATCTGATTTACAGTCTCATTGTTGAACCTGGGTTTTCTATGTATAGGATCATATCATCTGCAAATAGAAAGAATTTTAGTCATTCTTGGTTGATGTGGGTTTTTTGGTTTCCTCTTATTGCGCTTGCAAGTAATTCCAATGCAATACTGAACAGGAATGATGATAAAGGTATCTTTGTATAGTTTCAATTTACAATGGGAATATTCTTAGTCTCTGTTGATAACAATACTGGCCATTGGTTTTGTGTATAGCCATTAATTATGTTTTGGAATTTCCCTTGTTTGATTGTTTTTTTGTGTGCCAACATGGCACCTGTAAGAAGATATGGGTGGAGTTTAGTTTGTCAATCAGGTCACTGCTTGATGGCCTCATTTGGAGGTGTGACCGAGATAAATGGCTCTGTGGAGGCTAGCCCCTCTCTCTTCTTTCATCTTCCTGCTGGCGAACCACTCTAAGACCTGCCAGAACCACGACCATTGCATGCACAAGACTTTGTACTTAGTGGCCTGTGATCTTCCTGCATTCTGCATCATTGCATGTGGCTGTGTGAGTCTGAAGAGGGACTTAAGGACGAGTAACAGACGTTTGGACTAGTATTGGACTTGATGGACTTGATCTGGACTAGGCTGGGAGGTTTTCTTGATATACAATTACTTCTTGATATAAAGCTCTCTCTTACACATATATTACTGGACTTGTTTCTCCAGTCTTCCCAGCCTAACACAACTTGTATTCCTATTTTCTGTGTTTTGGGGGGAAAATACAGGAATATATGTTGGATGTTGTCAAATGCACATTTTACATCAGTTGATATGATCATCCATTTATTTTCTTTTGTTTTAGCTCTGTAGTGGATTACACTGTTTTTCCCCATAATGTTTAACTACCTTTGCTTACCTGTACTGAATCCCACTTGGTCATGATGTATTATTTTTTAGATATTATTGCTGGAGTCTATTGGTTAGAATTTTGTTAAGAATCTTTGTTTTTTGCATGAGGGATATAATTTTTTTTCTTAGCGGCATCTTTTCCTGGCTTTGGTCTCAGCATTCTGTGTGCTTTATAGAAGGCGTTCAAGAGCATTCTATCATTTTCTTTGTTCTGGAATAGTTTGAGTGGACTGTATCAGCGCTTCTCTGAATATTGGTCAAATATGCCAGTGAAGCTCCCTGGGACAAGATTCTTCTTTGGGTTGAGAGCTTTTAATCTTTAAATGACTTGTCTATTTTGTTATTTTGTGACAGGTTTGTTCATATTTTGGACCTCATATGTTTGGGTAGGTAGTGTGTATCTAGAATTTTGTTCATTTCTTCTATGGTTTTAAAATTTGGAGTAAAGTTTTTCATAGCTTTTACTACTAGCTTTTTCTTTCTGTTAGTTCTGTTGGGACCTCACCTATTTCATTTCTTATTCATGCTATTTTAATTTTCTCTTTTTTCTAAATTAAATTTTCCAGTGGTTTGTCAATTTCAAGGAATCTATTTCTAGTCTTGGTGAGTCTATTACTTTTTTGTTTCATTTCTTTCTGCTCTAATCTTTATTATTTCCTTTCTTCTGGTGCTATAGGCTTTGTACCAGGGTGTGTGTGTGTGTGTGTGTGTGTGTGCATGCACATGCATGTGTGATGTTTTTATAATTACTGAAGAGAGATATTGAGTTAAGGTGTTGATATTAATTCTTTTTTGATGTATGCTATAAATTTATTCTGAGTACAGTTTTCACTGCATCCCAAAGGTATTTGCATGTTGTGTTTTCATTCTCATTTAAGAATTTTTCAAATTTTACTTATTTTATCTATTGCCTTAAGAACAGAGTATCATTCATTTCCCACTATTTTAAGCCCCCCTTAATTTTCCTCTTAATGATTTCTGATTACATAATATTGTGATCTGAGAAGATTCTTTGCAGTATTTTGATGTTTTAAAAGTTATTGAAGCTTGCTCTGTGGTCCAATATGTGGTCTGTTCTGGAGAATGCTCTATGTGCACTGGAACAGGATGTATGTTGTGTGTTGGTTAGGTGGAGTATTATTCATACATCTATAAGGTCAATTTGCATGATTGTGTTGTTTAAATCTTCTCTGTCTTTGCACAGGGGGATTCGCTTTGGGTTGAAAACCACAAGGTTGGTCGTTAAAACCCATCAATCACTCTACAGGACAATGGTGAGAGTGTCTGTTCCCATAAAGATTCATAAACTCAAAAACCATAAGGAGCAATTCTATTTCATGATATATGCACACAAGAAGTCCCAATCAACTCAATGGTAGTGGATACATATCACTGTTGAGTTTTTTACTAGTTGTTCTGTCCTTAAACAAAAGTGATGCATTAAGGGGCAAGATGGCCAACAACTAATAAACATAATAACAACCAGGACAAGACAAATGCAAGGGAAAACCTAGGCTCCCTGGATACCTGGAGGACAACTTTCAAGCTAAATGCATCAAGGTCTTTACACTTCAGTGTCTGTGGGAGTGGGTAGAACAATAAGAGGAAGGAGCATAGTTGCACATGTGAAATTCTGCATCCTCTACTTGCTACCGTTGGCAGCTTCTATCCACTTCTCTGCTAGGAACTGCCATCACTGCCATGCTTCTTTTGCAATACTGACAAATGGTCTGGGCTGCCACTGCACCCCCCACCACACACACATACGAAGGATCTCCACTACTACCCATGGCCACACAACTTCTTTATTGTGTTCCCCTACCTCAGCCACCATTACCATCACTGCCACTACTAGTGACTCAACATAGACAGCAGTTTGTACTAGCTACTCAAAGCAGTCACCACAGTAATGTCTGTCCCCTCCAGACTCTCCCCTCCCCACCCCAGCCTGCCTTTACAGTTTCTGATGTAGCTTGAGAACTCATGGACATTGCAGCTGCCACTGTGCCCACACTTACTCTTCACCTTAGCAATTCCTGGCATGTCCTATCTGGAGACATGCACCCACAGTGAAATGCAGCTGCCACAGCTTCCTTCCCACCCCCTGAAAAGCACAGCTGCCTAGGGTGTGCTACTAGGAGCTCCAGCCACACAGAGCCACCCACAGAGCTAACCTCAGCTGCTACTGCCTACTTGAGTGCAGACACACCATTGTGCATGTAACAGTACCCACGGCCCAACCCAATTGCTTCTCTGGCACTCAACTCAGCAATCTGGAGATACCTAAAGAAAATGGAAATTGATCTACCTTATGACCCAGCCATCGCTCTACTGGGTATATTCCCGGTGGAAGCAACAAATAAAATACAACCAGTTATCTGTGCGCCAATGTTTATTGCGGCACAATTCACAATTGCAGAAACTTGGAAACAGCCTAAGTTTCCATTGATAGATGAATGGATTAGTAAACTCTGGCACATACACACAATGGAGTACTATGCAGCACTGAAAAGCACGG
>NW_022103916.1:3440681-3442666 GCF_000313985.2 Echinops telfairi | reverse complement strand
GGCAGTATAAGATAAGATATAATAATAATTTATAAATTATTAAGGGTTCATTAGGAAGGGGGGAGCAGGGAGGGAAGAGGAGGGGAAAAAGGAAAATGAGAAGCTAATTCCAGAAACCCAAGTGGAAAGCGAATTTTGAGAATGATGAGGGCAACAAATGTATAAGTGTGCTTTATACAATTGATGTATGTATGGATTGTGATGAGTTGTAAGAGCCCCAATTAAATGATTTAAAAAATACAGTTCCTCATGTTGTGGTGAACCCCAAACCATAAAATTATTTTTGTTGCTACTTCATAACTAATTTTGCTACTGTTATAAATCAGGCGACCCTTGTGAAAGGGTCATTTTACTGCAAAAGGGGTCGTGACCCACAGGTTGGGAACCACTCCTCTATGAGAAGAGCCATCAACTAAACAAGCAAAGCAGTCTGAAGAAAGCCTAGGAATTATGTAAGACACAACCAAGAGGAACAACTTAGGTCTCATTGGGATTATAGAACAGGTAGAAGTAACAATAAGCAAACAAACAGAGACAATAATACTAGAAATCTTGTAAGAGCATTCCTTAAGAGTATAAATAAGGAAACAATAATTATCCACGAAGCTGAGAGGAACACCAAAAGGAAAACAGTATGACACAGTGTAGTTACACACTGCAATATCAAAGACAGAGAATTCTAAGAGCATCCAGATAAAGAATAGTGACGTAAAAAGGAAAAAGTATAAGAATAAGCTACGATTTTTCAGCAGAAAACAGGCAGGCACGAAGACAGTCAAATATTTATATCTCCATCCATATCCCTGAACTGGAAAAAAAAACAAACAACAAAACCCTGCCAGACAAGAATCCGAATTCTACCTTGCAAGTCTGGCTAGACCAGAGGATGTACACTGGTACAGATATGAACTGGAAACACAGGAGAGGGAAAACAAGAAAACTATGTGAAAAACTAATACAGCTAATAGTTGGTTCTTTGAAAGAATTAACAGAATTGATAGACCACTGGCAAACCTAACCAAAGAAGGGAACAACAAATGACAATTGCAGGGATGAGGGATGAAACAGGGGACATTACTAAGGACCCTAATGAAATCAAAAGGATAATTACACAGTTGTATGAAGGCCTATACTCTAAAGAATTCAACAACTTGGAAAACATGGATGAATATTTGGATACAAAATCCCTCCCTAGACTAGCCTTGATGGATGTCAAGAACCTCAAAAGACCCAAAGCAATGGAAGAAATAGACAAGGTTATTAAGGGATTACCAACCAAAAAATCCCCTGGGCCAGGTGGCTTCACAGGAGAATTCTAACAAGCTTTCAGGGAAGAACCAGCACCAATCCTCTACAAACTCTTCCAGAACATAGAAAAAGACAGAAAACTCCCAAACTCTTTCTATGAAGCTAATATAACCCTGATACCTAAAGCAGGCAAGGGTTCCACAAGAATTGAGAACTACAGTCCAATATCCTTAATGAACATTGATGCAAAAATCCTTAACCAAATACTGGCTAATAGTATATAAAAGCATATAAAAAATAATTCATCGTGACCAAGGGGGATTCATACCAATGATGCAGGGATGGTGGAACACACGAAAGACCATCAGTATTATTTGCCACATTGGCAGGAAAAAATGATAAGAACAACATAAGAATATAAATAGATGCGGGAAAAGCATTCGACAACATCCAACACGCATTCCTGTTCAAGACACTAAAAAAGATAGGATTAGAAGGAAAATGCCATAGTATTATACAAACTATATATGAAAAACCAACAGCCAAGGTGGTAGTTAAGGGAGAATCGATAACAAGGATTAACATATAAATCCCTCCCGGGGGGAAGAACGGCAGAAAGGTGGGTGAAGGGTGACAGGGGACGATGTAAGATACTTACTCCATGCAAAAGCACTTTGTTGTATTAAATTGGCATTCCATGATGTGTACCTTCCCAACACAATTGCTGAAGACAAATA
>NW_022103916.1:3437426-3439395 GCF_000313985.2 Echinops telfairi | reverse complement strand
CATACACAATAAAAACAAAACACAAACAGCCCAATAACAATGACAAAATGAAAAATAGAAAAACTTCCATAAAAATAAAGTAGGAAGTATTAAAACCTGGAACAATTACACATTTGATCAAGAGGCAGATCAAATGAGAAGCTGTTGCATTTTGACTTAATTACAACTGCAGTAACCTGCCTACAATTCACTCTGTTGTAGTTATATAATTTACTGTCAACTTGAGGGTATTATGAGTGAAGAGATGGAGTCAAGCCTGTCAATCAGGTTCCACCCTGATTGATGCCTCCTAGTGGTCGCAGCCTTCTCATGAGAATTCTGGGAATTTCTCCTTTTCCTCCCTGGAGGCAGGATATGCTTGCTCTCTGCTTCACTTCCCTATTGTCAAGCCACATGAAGCCATGCTGATGGCAGCCAGCCCTGGAGAAGAGTCCACCACCATTGGATCCACAGGATTTTCCACCCAATGGCCTATGATCCTCCTGCATTCGGTATCATTGCATGTGCTGCGTGAATCTAAAGAGGAATTTATGGACTAGTATAGGACATGTGGGCTAATATTAGAATTATGGACTTGATCTGGACTGGGCTGGGATGTTTTCTCAATATAAAATTTCTCTTTGATATAAAGCTCTTTCCTATACATGTATGAGTCTCCCTGGATTTGTTTCTCTAGTCTACTGAGACTAATACACACTCTATCCAATAACAAGGCTTTTCCAATCCCCGATCCACAGTCAGAGGAGATTCACCCGAGGTTTCATCCACATGGAGGACTCTAAAAATGGGTTTTAGATTTTCACTGTCATCAAAAGCCTTCTGAAACTGGGTGTTCAGAATTTAGGCTCTTATACTGTTTTCTCCTCTGGGTTTGGTTTTTATAATTTACAGTTAATTCTCAGATCACACAGGCTGGTGTGCTTCTTTTGTTTGGATGTACCTAGTGCCTCAATTAGATGACTGCTTGTTTAAAGAAAAGCTATCAAGATTCCAAACACTACAATTTCTCATATACTCTTTAAAGCACACGTTTCTATAGCACCCATATCAATGATCACTTCATGGGGGTAGGCAGTGAGTAGGGCCATGTCATAAGACTAGTGTTTCTTATATTAGGTCTATGATTAAGTGTGAGATCAAAATCCATTCATACAACTAAGAACCTTATATCCAGAAAAAATGTTCTTCAAATATATTCATATTATAATGGTATTTCCAGAAAATGAGACATTTAAAAAAAAATTAAAACATGGCCAGCATTAGAAAAATTACTAAGGGGAGTACTCTGGAGAGATAATCAATAAAAGCATATACAACCTATATCAAGATGAAGACAATGTCACATAAAAATCAACACACTCAATACAGCACAAAAATATAGTAAGAACAAACCCATCAATAAAACCATGAAAAAACAACAGAGCAAAATGACAAGAAACCTACACATATTGACAACAACACTGGATGTTCATGTATTAAGTACACCAGACAAAAGGCAACAGAAGAAAGCAAGATCCAGTAATATTCTGCCTATAAGAAACACATCCTAGACACAAAGACAAAAATAGGCTAAAAATAAAAGGATGGGAAAAAATCAAGCTAAGGGCAGCCAATAAAAATCAGGAGTGGCAATATTAATCTTCAATAAAATACATTTCAAATAAAAATCCATTATGATATACAAAGTAGTGCATAACATCATTATGAAAGGAATAATAAGACATAACTGTAATAAACATGCACACTCAATGAAAGACCCATGAAATATTTCAATCAAACACTTAGAGCTTAATAGTGGAAATGGATAATGCAACAATTACAATACAATTACGAGCAATTACAATTTAGTACACCACTCAAAAGGAAGGACAGATCAACAGGAAAGAAAGTCCATAAAAACTCAGAAGAACTAAACAAAACAATAACCTATATACTCGAGTATAAGCTGACCCGAATATCAGCGGAGGCA
>NW_022103916.1:3431814-3436251 GCF_000313985.2 Echinops telfairi | reverse complement strand
AATAGAAAATGTCAGGGGAAAATATAAAGTGAATGGCCACGGAACTTAAAAATTACTGGGTAATTGATGAAATAAGGATGAAAAATTTAAATTCCTTGACACAAATGAGAATGAGAACACAATATACTCAAACCTTTGGGATGCAGTAAAAACTACTCAGAGGAAAATATATTGTAATAAATACACACATGAAAAAAAGGAAAATCAAAATCAGCACTAACACAACATCTTGAACAAGTAGAATAGGAGAAACAAAATAAACCTTCAACTACCATAAATAGCAGAACTCATAAAGAGCAGAAATAATTGAATTGGAAAACAGAAAAAGAATAGAAAAAAATCAATAGACTAAGAAATTACTTTATAAAAGAACTAGCAAATTTGACAAACCACTGGCAAACTTAACAAAGGAAAAGAAATAGAAGGAGCAAATATCAAGAATAAGAAATTAAAAGGCTGACACCACAACAGGACCAAATTAAATTAAGAAATAATAGCACATTATTATGAAAGCCTGTATTCCAACAAATTAAAAAATCTAGATGAAACGGACAAATTTCTTAAAATAACACAGACTAGTGTAGAAAATCTCACAAAGATCCATAACAAAAGAAGAAATAGCCTGGGTCATGAAAAAATTTTCAACAAAAAAATCCAGAGCCAGATGGGAGATTCAACAAGCATAGACAAACTATTCTGGAAAATAGAAATGAAATAAAACTCCTGAACTCATTTTATGAAGTGAGCATAATGTTGGTACCCAATCCAAGCAAAGATATTGCCAAAATTGAAAATACTACAGATCCATATCCATCCCTCAAGAACAGAGACACAAAAATTCTCAACAAAATCCTAGCCAACAGAATCCAACAACATATAAAATGTACAATCAGAGATTCTTACCAGGTGTGCAAGAATGGTCCAACATTAGAAAATCAATATAATCCAGAATATAAATAGAGCAAAATATAATAACCTTATGATCATATCAATTGATGTAGCAAAGGCATTAACAATATCCAACACCCATTACTAATTAAAAAAATCACTCAACAAAATCGGAATAGAAGTGAAATTTCTTAACACAATAAAGGTAATGCAAAACCAATGACCTACTTCTCACTTACAGGGAAAACATGAAAGCATTCCCACTGAGAACGGGAATGAAACAAGGGTGCCCCATCTCGCCACTCTTCTTCAACATCATGCTAAAAGGTCTCAAACTCAATCTCACTGCCATCGAGTCAATTCTGGCTCAAAGTGACCTTATAGTACAAGGTAGAACTGCCTCTGTGAGTTTCTGAGACTGTAACTCTTTACAAGATTAGAAAGCCTCATTTCTCTTCCAAAGAGTGGCTGGTAGTTTTAAACTTCTGGTTTTGTGATTAGCAGCCTAGTGTATAACCACTATGCCACCAGGGGCCCTGTGCTAAAAGCCCCAGCCAGAGCCATTAGACAACAAAAAGAAATAAAAGAAATTCAAATGGGTAAAGAAGAAGTGAAACTGTCATTATTTGCAGGTGATATGATTTTTTATGTGAAAAACCCCAAGGATTCAACAAAGATGTTGGAGACAATAGAAAGACTAGGTAATTTGGCAGGATACAAGATCCACACATAAAAATCGGTCAGATTCCTATGTACTAACAAAAAGAGCCATGAAAAAGAAATCAAGAAAACAATACCATTTGTAGTAGATATGCAAAAGATAAAATACTTAAGAATAAATCTTACCAGAGAAACAAAAGAATCTCACACAAAAAAACTACAGAATATTACTACAGAAAACCAAAAGATACCTATATAAATGGAATAATATTCCATGTTCATGGATAGGAAGGCTTAACATTGTAAAAATGTTAAAACTATTAAAAGTAATATATAAATACAACACAATTATGATTCAGATTCAATATACATTTTTGAAGAAATGTAAAAACTACTTATTAATTTTATATGGAGAAGGAAGAAACACAGAATAAACAAATAATTTAAGACGTTCAAGATAGGAGACATCTTATTTCCTGACTCAAAACTGTTACATAGGAACATTACTCAACAGAGCCTGGTAATGGTACAATAATATATTAATAGACCAATGGTACAATGATAGATACACAGACCCAGAAATAAATTCATTTTCATACTAATAACTAATCTTCTACAAAGAGTCAAAATCATTATATGGGGCAGCGGTAGTCTGCTCAGCAAATGGTGCTGGTAAAACTGGTTCTTCATCAGCAGAAGAATGAAACAGGACCCACCCTTCAACCCATGTACAAAAAAGGGAACTCAATATGGATCAATGACATAAATGCAAGTCTTAGAGCTATAAAGATCATAAATGAAAACATAGGGAAAACTCAAAAGCATTATTACAGGGAATAGATATATGATCAATTATAATGAAACACACACAGAAGACAAAATAGATAACTGGGATGTGCTAAAAATAAGACATTTATGTACATCAAAAGACTTAACCAAATGAGTAGAACGTGTACCTACACACTGGGAAACTTTTTATCAATAACACAACAGACAAAGGACAAATTTCTAAAATGTATTAAAAAAACTTCAACTCTTCAATAAGCAAAAGATGAATAACACAATTAAAAAGTGGGCAAATGAATTCCCTCAGTCCATTGACCAATGATTTGAATAGTCTTGTCCCCAGACAGAATCCATTGGAAAATGGATCACTGTAGATATTGTTAGGTTAAATTTAACATCTCACCTTTTTCTTTTCCCTTTTGACCGTAATGTTATACTTTTTCTTACTCTTCTATCTTTTGAATTGAGGTTTTATTTTGTTGTATTCTGTTGTTCTTGTTGGCTTTTTAAAAAATGATTTTCTTTATATGAAAACAAGATAGGTAAATCTATGGAGAAAGCATCTAGTTTCACAGTTTTTAGGGTTATGACAGGGGATGTTGGGGGGGTTGGGGAGCTAATGATAATGGATACAATAATGAAAAAAATGTAAAATCTTGGATATGAATATATTTGTACCATTGTAGTTATATGTCAATCGAACTATTTAAAAAAATGAATAGAGTTCACCAAATATTATATCCAAATGGCTAACAAATATTAAAAAAATGCTCACAACCATTAGCTATCGGGGAGATATCTGGGAGATACCTGGGAGATATCTGGGAAAACACCTTAGACCTACAATAACACCTCCATTTAAAAACAAACATATAAACAAATGCTGGAAAGTGTATGGAGAGGTTAGAACCCCCTTACACTGCTGCTGAAACTATACAACCATTGTGGAAAGTTATGTGGTTCTACTTCAAACAACTTGGAGTAGAAATTCCATATGCTCCAGCAATACCCCTGTTGGGCATATACCTAAAAAAGTAAGAACCCTAACACAAACAGTCATACCCATGTTTATTGCAGCACTGATCACAATAGCAAAAAGATTGAAACAATCCAAATGTCCATTAGTAGAAGAGTGGATAAAAAAATGTTTGGTACATGTACACAATGAAATATTATGTATCTTTTAAAAATAATGATTATAGAATAAATATTTTAATGATATTCATTAACAAAGGAGAACCATGCATACCAGACTAATACATGGCATAAGAAAGCAAGGAGAACATTAAAATAGTAAACATATTTGTGAATGAGTGTTATTGAAAGTTTTGTCCTATCACCAAACCCCATTGTATATGTAAATAGTGTCATTACTTAAAAGTTTAATCTGTACAAGTCAACAATTCATGAATTGTGACATGAAGCTAGTCAATATTTGTATAATTTCCTTTTCTCAGCAATGTATTAAATTCTATATCACTGGCCGAGTTACTGACACTTCCCCTGTGGGATGATTTATAATGTTCTCTATCATAAAACGAAAATGATGCCTCTAAAGTGAGCCAGAGACATATCATAACCATAGATACATGAATGGATTTGGAGCTTGCAGATGATTCTAGCACAAGTCTAAGAACAATTAGTTTGTATGGAATGGTACTTTATACTTGCCCTCATGAAGAACTCACTGAAGATATCAGTGTTATAACAAAGTGTGATGAAGAAAACAGACGGTGTTCACTTATCAGAAAGAATAGCATCTGGGGTCTTAAAGGCTGGTGTGAAAGCATGCAGCCATCTAAGTAAGGTGTCAACTAAATCCACAAGGAAGAAGCACAACCGCCTGTGTGATCCAAGGATTGCAAATAATAAAATCCCAATCTGAAGGAGGGAATGGTATCAGAGCTTAAATTCTGAACACCTGGTTTGCAGAAGAGGATGAATAACAATGGAAGCCCAAAATCCATTTGCAGGATCCCCACAGGGATTAAGGTTCTGGTGAATTCCTTCTGGCCATGAGGATTGTAAAGTTAATTGTGGCAAATGTGAGGTTAAAATGTAATCCTTATCATTTGATATCCCTTTTGACCTTTTTTTAAGTCA
>NW_022103916.1:3400044-3430285 GCF_000313985.2 Echinops telfairi | reverse complement strand
AAAAAAAATCCATATTTGTGTCCATTCCAAAGAAAAGTGAGCCAACAGAATGCTTAAACTATAGAATATCATTGATATCATATGCAAGTAAAATTTTGCTTAAGATCATCCAACAATGGTTGCAGCAGTACATTGACAGGGAGCTGCTAGAGGTTCAGGCTGTATTCAGAGGAGGATGTGGAACAAGGGAGAGCATTGCTGATGTCAGATGGATCTTGGCTCAAAGCAGAGAATCCCAGAAAGATGTTTACTTATGTTTGACTATGAAAAGACTGTGTGGACCACAATAAACTGTGAAGAATGGGAATTCCAAAATATTTTATTGTGCTCATTCGGTACTTACACACGAATGAAGAGGGAGTTGTGTGAATAGAACAAGAGAATACTGCATGGTTCAAAATCAGAAAGGTGTGCCTTAGGGTTGTAGCCTTTCACCATACTTGTTCAATCTGTATGCGGAGCAAACCATCAGAGAAGCTGGATGAGATGAAGAAGACTGTGGCATCATGGTTGGAGGAAGGATTATACACAACCTGCTGTGTGCAGATGACACAATCTTGCTATCTGAAAGTGAAAGGAATTGAAGCACTTGCTGATGAAGATCAAGTTTATAGCCTTCAGTATGGATTACAACTCAATGTAAGGAAGAACAAAATGTTGAAAACTACACCAATAGGTAACATCATGATAAATGGAGGAAAAGTTGAAGTTTTCAATGAGTTGTCATACCTGGATCCACAATCAATGCTCATGGAAGCAGCGGTCAGGGATCAAAAGATTTTATCAGGTAAATCTGGTGCACAAGATATTTTTAGAGTTTTGAAGAACAAGGGTGTTACTTTGAGGACTAAGGTGTGCCTGAGCCAAGTCATGGTATTCTCCATTGTATCATATGGATGTGAAAGTTGGACATTGATTAAGGAAGACCAAAGAAAAATCAATGCATTTGAATTGTGGTGCTGGAGACAATTATTGAAAGGGCTGTGGACTGCTAAAAAGATGGACCAATTTGAACTGGAAGAAGTAAGGCCAGTAACACCTAACTCACAATAAATAAATCACACAAAAAGTGATATATTAAAGTTTTCCAATGTTATTGTGGTACATTTCCCTTTTCACTTTTGTTAAAATTTAATTTATGTATTTAGGACTCTTTCATTGGACGTATAAACATTTATTATGTGTTGTCCTCTCGGATTGACCCTTTAATCAGTAAACAATATCCTCGTCTATTTTGCTCTTTTTTGCTTTTAATTCTATTGATATTGATACTCCAGATTTATTTGGATGCTAATTGTTTGATATGTTTTTCCATGCTTCAATGTTTTAGCTTTTTTCTGTTTTGTGTCTAAGGTGTGTCTCTTGTAGGTAGTATCTTAAAGGGTTATGTTTTCTCTTTTTTTAATAGTTTATTGGGTTATATTTTCTTATCCCTTTTCCTGCTCTCTCTCTCTTGAGTGGTACATTTGATCCAATTAGATTAAGTGAAATTATCAATGGACTTGAATTTACTCTGCCATTTTGCTGCTGCTGATTATCTTCAATCTCATTAATTTTGTCTTTAATTGATTTAATCCCACTCCTATACCTTTCCTATTTAGTATATATTTCTGAAATTTTAGTATCAATCATTTAGATTTTCTTTTGCTGGTTTTGTATATTTTCTAATTTTCCATTTAGTTTTACAAGTTGTTCTTGTATTGCTTTCCTGAAGTCTTCCAAAGTTTTATCACAGTTTTATTTGACCCCTTTCTTAATTTGTTGAGGAGCCCACATGGAAGCAGCACACCAACATGTGTGATCATGAAGGGCCAAAGGGACTAGGCTTTAAACACCAAAGGCGGGGAGAAAAGTCATATCCTTGTCAATGAGGGTGGCGCGCGATGGAGACCCAATGCCCATCTCTAGACAACTGGACATACCTTGCAGAGAGGGAATGGGGAGATGAGTTACTTAGGGTACAGTATAGCAATAATGAAACTCACAACCTTCCTCTAGTTCTTGAACGCTTCCTCCCCCCAACTACCAGGACCCCAGTTTCGCCTTGCAGACCTGGTTAGACCAGATGATACACAGCGGTGCGGATGGGAGTTGGAAGCGCAGGGAATCTAGGGCGGAGGAGCCTCTCGGGACCGGGGGCGACGGTGGCGATACCAGGAGGGAAGGGGGAGGTAGCAAGGGGGAATGGATCACAGGGAGCCGCGTATGGCCTCCTCTCTGGGGGACGGGCACAGCGGGGTGGGTGAGGGGAGGCGCCGGACAGTGTAATGTAAGATACAAGAATAATTTATAAATTATTAGGGGTGCATGGGGGAAAGGGGAGGGGGAAGGGAAGGTGGGGGGGAAGGAAGATGAGCGGATTCCGGGAACCCAGGAGGCAAGAGAATTTTGGGAATGATGAGAGCAACAAATGTATAGATGTGCTTTACACAATTGATCTATGTATTGTGATAAATTGTATGAGCCCCAATAAATTGATTAATTAAAAAAAATTATTAGTGGGTGCTTCCAAATACCATTTCCTTATTAGGAAGATTTTCTGGATCTGTGTTATGGTCACTTATTTGAACCACCTTATTTAGTTTCTCTGTGTGAACTGAGGTTGTTGGTTGTCTTTGAGAAATTAAAGTTTTATTGTCTTTATGTGATCACTGTATATCGTTGGGTTTCATTCAGAATTTTTGCTTTATTTTGCTTTGATATATCCAGGTAGGTGGGGCAGACATAATACTTAGCTTGTTAATTTGGCAATACTTTGGCACTCACTACCTGTATCCTGGTAGTGACACAAGTGCTCAGGTCTCTATTTACTGTTCATGTAGAACAATTAAGGATGGGTTCAGCTGGTACTAGCTGTTATTTGTCATTGATCAAGTGGTGCAGGAACACATGATAACATTTGCCAAGTAGGTCTGGTGACAGAAGGGGTGAATGTAGCTGTGTAGTGTGGAACTGCTTGCTACCTCCTACCAGATGGGGCCAAAAAAACCCCAAAAAAACTAGAGAGGGGAATAAAGGTGAAATGGAAAGAAAGAAAATAACGGGAGGGGGGAACGAGGGGGACATTAAAGTGATGGGTTTGTGTTGCTTGGTCCATGGTGGTGCACTTTGAGGATAATGAGACTTTTGCATCTGCATCACAGAAATGTGTACAACCATTCATGGACATGGTACATTCATAATATGTCCTGGGCATAACAATGTATTCTGAGATGGCAGGTATTGGGTGCCTGCTTTACATGAACAAGTGCATCATCCAAACACGGGATTGTCTGGCATACAGGGCATCTCCAATTTCAGTGGTGGTGAGTACACTTTGCTTGTTTTAGAAGAGATGCCTCAGGCTGCTGGGGAGTGCAGTAGAGCAGGGCTACAATGGATGTAGAGTAGAAGGTTGCCAAGTATACCACTTGGCAGAGTAAGGGTGGTGAAGGGAGATATTACTGACCACCAGGTAGAGGTGGCTATACTTCTGGCCACTGGGAGGATTTGGAGTGTAAAGGAGTAGATCACACCTGTCTGGTTGCTAGTCACTTTTGTAGATGCATTGTCGTCTTGGGTTATTTGATGCCTGTTTGCAATAATTCAACATGGCCATGCTGTGTCAGGCCATTTGTTAATTTAAATCTTCACATGTCTCCTTGTTCATTGCTTTCATTCAGTTTTTTCTTCTAATCAGTATTTTATCTACTCCATCCTTTTCATTCAGCTCAGGGTTCCAGGATTGTTACATGTGCTCTATTCGCTTCATTTCTTGGGTCTTGACTTTATAGGGTCTAGTTATTATGTCTACCTAGGCCTCAATATACTCTTTAGATCATAAAGGAAAGAATTATTTAAGACACATCCTACCCTAACATTGAATTATTACTATAAAGAAAATTTATTCCAAAACGGGATTATAACCCTAAGTATTTCCCCCTAAACCAAACCTACCGCCATCAAGTCTATTCTAACTCATGTCAACCTTATTTAGAGTTTCTTAAACTGGAAATATTTATGGGAGTAGACAATCTCATCTTTCAGTTGCAGAGCAGCTGGTAGGTTTGAACTACTGATCTTGGGTTTAGCAGCCTAATGCCTAACCTGCAGCACCACTAGAGCTCCAACTATACATATATGTTTTAGAATTTACCAGATATATTTTAGAGTGACACAATTCATTCCATAAAAGATGCCAAGTCAAGGAATATAGCTAAAATCAAAAGACAACTAAAGGGACTACATTGATCTATGGGGTTTCTGCCCAATTTCAATAGCACAGGTAAAACAGATAAGTCTTACACTATCTTATGATCTGTTTTCAAAGAAGCAGTATAGAGAAGTAGTAACCAAAATTTTAAATTAGAAGTTGGGGGGGTTTTCACACTGAGTTAGAGGTTGGAAGATTGTCATCGGTTGTGGGCTATGGCAATGAGTGACACAGTTGCTATGACCACCCTAAAGGACCTTTTGCCGGATTAATACTGTGCAAGATATGCATAGATGGACACTTTTGTTTCCTAAGAGTGGGAACAAATTCCACGGGCTGGTGGTGGAGACTGATAGTGCTTTAAACCAGGTCTCTTTGCAGCTGTGATAGCTTAGGATGATTGTTAATTCCAAAATTAAATGAGTAATAAGATTTGAGTGCCTGGGAAAGAGGAGGAGTCAAAGGAGTAACTTCTCAGAACTGAAACTTTTCAAACCAAAATCTGAGGATTGCTTCTGTGTTATATGAATGCAGAAGCTACTGAAGTTTTGGTAGTAGGGTCAGATAGCAAAGCCAGAATGAGAGAGACTGAACCATTCACTGCAAGCCTTCCTTTCTCCTGCATCAGACTGGGTAACCCTGAGCACCTTACCTTGTTCAACTTGAAATATGAGGAGTTTCAAGGATTTCTGAAGATTCTGGGCCTTTGTGGACAGCTCCAACTTGCATCGGGCTATGTGATCTTGTTGAGTGAAGAAGGACTTTGCATCAGATTTGTCATAGTCTGGGTAAGCTATTGGAATCTCCTCAACAGGGCTAGCGGTTTCCTCCTCGGCCAGGGTATCAATCAAGATGCTGAGCTTATCATACATTGAATCACTCTATATAGGGAAAAAGAGACAGGATATTGTTCTGAGGGATTTGTACTTATCAGCAGGGAAAAAGGAGTTGGGTCATGGAAGGACTGGAGCACAGCAAGCCACAGGTGGAGAGATAGACATTTGGAAAAACGTATTTGGGTAGATGTGACAAGATAACCAAAGGGTATACGGAGATCAAATGCATCATCTGTTTCTGAATACCTCCCCCATCAATGTCATTCTCACGGCAGACTGGCTGGTTAAATGATATGTAACATGGCAAATCAGAGGAAAGAAAAACATTCTGGGTTGATGTTTTCATAATCATGTTCCTATGAATCCCATGTACCTCCGTGTTGATGCCTTGTATCTGACTTTGTAGGTGTTTGTGTTTGACTATGTACACCTGCTGCATGATTATGATTTTTTGATTCTCAGTTTCACTTAATAGCTTGTGACTTGAAGAAAGTTACTTAACCTGTTTGTGGCAGTTACATAATCTCTTGTCAACTTGAGCAAAGGGGTGGAGTTTAGCCTGACAATCAGGTCATAGCCAATGCGGCCTCTGTGTGGGCAAAGTCCTCTCCTGAGGATTCTGGGAAATCCTGTTTTCCTCCCTTGAAGTGGGACTACACTCTCCTTGGGTGACATTCCTGTTGACAAGGTATACGGAGCTACACTGATGGAGCCAGAGCCCTGGAGCTGGCGGAGCCATGTGGAGACCCACGCCAGTGCTGAGATGCTTCCACCGCCACTGGATCCACAAGACTTTCCACCCACTGGCCTGTGACCTTCCTGCGTTTGGCGTCATTGCATGTGTTGTGTGAGTCTGAAGAGGAATTTATAGACTGGTAACAGACAAATTGGCTCATATCGGACTCATGGACTTGATCTGGACTGGGCTGCAATATTTTCTTAATATTCAATTACTCTTTGATATGAAGCTTTCTTTTTTTATTATTAAAAGATCATTTTATTGGGGGCTCTTACACCTCTTACAACAATCTATATATCAATTGTATTAAGCATATTTGTACATATGTTGCCATCATTATTTTCTAGGCATTTACTTTCTATTGAGTCCTTGGTATCAACTTCTCTTCCCTCCCCCTCCTAACCCCTTGATAAATTATTATTATTTTCATATCTTACACTCACCACTGTCTCCCTCCCCCACGGTTTCTGTTGTTTGTCCCCCTGGAGGGGTGTGTATGGTTATGTGGTGATCATTATGATCAATTGGTTCCCCCTTCCTGCTACCCTCCTGATATCGCTACTCTCATTCCTGTTCCTGGATTCCGTGTTAAAGCTCTTTCTTATACACATATTAGTGTCTATGAATTTGTTTCTTTAGTCAACCCAGACTAACACACTCTTCATGCCCCTATTTTCTAAGGAATCTGTGAGGATTAAATAAATTAATATATTTAAAGTGTTTGAAATAGTCCCTTATATACAGTACTCATATATACAGGGGTAAGTAAAAATTATTGATACAACATTATAGCACCTTTATTGAACAAAAATATAAAAATGTGTTTTTCTATATATCCTCCATCTTAGTCTATATACATCTGGAGACAGTGTTTACATCTCTCTAACTCTTTCCCCAAATAATTCTACATTCTTTGGTTTACACTGTCAAATGGACATTTTGGCATCCTAGAGGGACATAAATCATGTTTCTTTTAAATGTTCTTTGAGATATAGGACCAAAAAGAAGTCTGAGGAAGGAAGATTAGGACTATAGTGTATATGGGGTAAGGCTTCCCAATGAAACTCTCATGAAAGAGTCCTTGTGTCTTTGAAGAATAAAGAAGTATATTGTATTGATTGGGAAAAAATTCCTTGGCACAACTTTCCTGTCCTTTTCCTCACTAATGAAGTTTTCAATTTTCTTAAAACTTTTTCCTAACAAGCTCCCATGATAGTCCTGTGTCCTTCAAGAAAATCTATCAAGACTACACTTTGGAATCCCTCAAACTAGTCACCATAACCTTCTTTGCTGACCTCTCTGCCTTGAATTCAACTGGCCTAGCAGATGCCCTCAGAAGATAGCCTAACAAGATAAAGTTAGAACTTACCTGAAACCACCCAATGATTGCAGAGATACGTTAAAACATGGTTTCTTTGGGAGAAACTTGTGCATGTATGAACTGGAACTCTAGTAGCAGTATCTTTTTAAAAAAATTAATCATTTTATTGCACGCTCTTACAGATAGTATAGCAATCTATAATTCGGTTAGATCAAACATAGTTTTACAATTGCTACCACCATCAGTTTCAAAACATTTTCTTTCTTCTTGAACTTTTGGATACCAGCTCCCCTTTATGCTCTCCCTCCCCCACCCTATCCCCCAGGAACCCCGGTTATTATATGCTATGTTATTATTATTTTCCATATCTTACACCATCCAATATATTCATTCACCTACAATTCTGTTATTCATTCCCCTTGAGTGGGGTTATACAGTTATCATAGCTGTCAACTCCCCCTTCCCTTAGGGAATCATTACTCTGGTTACTGTTTCTGATGTAGTATCTATCTTGGTTTTCATACATAGAACACTCTAAATTATACAAATGAACATATTCAGGTCTAACAAGATGAATGAGGTAAAACAAAGACCATATTAGTAAGGTGAGGAAATAGTAAAGAACTAGAGGATAATTATGTGTTTCATCAGTACTAGTAGCAATAATTTTTTTACTTACCTCAATAGGGTTAGCTATAGTGGCACTGTGAGGTAAGCATTGGACAATGGTTCAAACCCACCAGCCACTCTGTTAGAGAAAGATGAGGCTATCTGTTCCCATAAAAATTTACTATCTCTACAATAGGGTCGCTATGTTTTGAAACTAACTCAATGGCAATAGATTTAGGTTTGGATGTGGGTCTTGTTGCTATTGCTGTTATTTAGGTGAATATGGGTATATTTCTAGTGTGTGCTTATATGTATACTTACATACAACATGTACAAGCATGTCTGGCATACAACCATGTCAATGCAATGTCTAGCTGTGTGCATGGTGTCTGTTAAGGTTCGTGTATGCTTGCATAGTTCCATTCTTCATTTATAGAAAGATGGAATTTTGATGAGGTTAGGCCTTCCCCATCAAGGAGACTTTTCACTAATCTTCCTCACTTTTCTTTTAAAATTCTCATGGGAAGCACATTTGGTTCTATTAGAAAGAAGATGAAGGAAGAATATAGATAAAGGAAATGAAAACTTACTTTCAATATTACAGACTCTATTGCTGTATTGTTCTGTTTTATTTGACTCCAGGCCTTCACAAAATCAACTACAAAATCTTCCACAGCTGAGCACAGGAATCTGTAAAGATAAGACAGATGGTATAATATAGCATGGACCACAAGGTCCAGAGCCATTTATCTCATGTTATTAATTCATCTTCTGTCCTTTTCTCCTTTTTACTGTCTCTATTTCTTCATATATCTCTATCCCTATTTTTCAGCTTGTTCATCTACACATCTCTGCTTCCATCCAGTTTCATATCACTCCTACATCAAATATCTAAATGTGTTAATGAGCATTTGTTTAATCCTAATTCCAAATTTCCCGAGATTCTCTAGGTAACTTAAATGGTTGAGAGCTCAACTACTACGCAAAAATATGATGGTTTAAACCCACCCAGATGTGCTTCTGAAGACAGGCCTAGGGATTTGCTTTTCAGAAGCAGATCAAGAAGCTTGTCTTGAAACCCTACAGAGTAGTGGACTCTGCACATTGTGGTCACTATGGGTTAGGATTCACTTGATGCCAACTAACAACAAAAACACCAATAGCAACTTAAGTCCGATTTTACTCCTGGGTCAAATCAGCTAGGATTTAAGGGCCCAGCTAATTTCATACATTCTCTCAGGAGAATGTGGTGGACTACAAAGGGTGTCAGGAGAAAGGAATGACTCACATACTCATACTCACATGGAGAGAATATGCTGCTATGATAAATTAGCTGCAGATAGCTATTACAGAGACCTTTCTTGGTGGCAAAAATGGAAGCAAAATATCTCTACTGTAGGAAACTATATTCTAGAATGTTCTCGAATGTTGTGCTTTCCTTTTGCAATTCTTCCAAATTTCTAGCCTGCAATTTTGTCTTTTCGATGTAGTAGGTTTTCTCATTTCAATATTGTATTTCTTTCCTAAACGTTTCATTTAGTGAGCTTAGGAGAACTTAAATTTAGGAAGGTAAGCATATACTCCTTGAACTCAACACCCCAAGCCATCAAACTATGCCCCAGCTAATGAGGAACAAATATATCCCAAAAGTTGTGAGGCAAAGAAAGACTAACCTGGTTGCAATGATCGTCTCTGTGGGACACTTGGACTTCAGGATTTTGTTCAGCTCAGTAGTTGCAGATTCTAAGTGTTGAATGGCAGCAGCCTAGGGAGAAAAGGAGTGCTCAGCCTTGGAATCTCAGCGCCATGGCATAGTAGGCTGTCATTCTTATCTTCCACAGCTTCATTATTTCCTACTGACTCTACCAAAAATTTAACTGTTTCTCTGGAGATAATTACCATCAAATTTTTCTCATAGATGGAAAAATAGCCATAGATATTCTTGGATTTGGATCATTAAAAGCAAAACAAAACTCACTGCCATCGAGTCAATGCCAACTCATAGTGACCCTATGGGACAGAATAGAACTGCCCTTGGGAGTTTCCCAGACTAACCCTTTATGGAAGTAGAAGCTCTGTCTTTCTTCCTGGAAGAGCTGGTGGTTTTGAACTTTGTTTCTTCTTATTTTAATTAATAATAAAAATTACTATAAAGGAAATACTATTTGCTCTGTTTGAAATTAAATTAGTTCCATATTACTTAACTAGTAAATAATAAGAGTTGGGATTTGAACTCATTTCTTTCCAGTGCCAGGGTGTTACTTTTTAATTATATCAGTAATAATAACAGCATGTACATATAGTACTTCCTACATGCCAAGAAGGAGCCCTAGTGGCTCAGCGGGTTACATGTTAGGCTACGAACCACAAGACCATCAATTTGAAGCCACAGTTGCTCACTGGGTGACAGATAGAGCTTCTTACTCTAGTAAAGAGTTACAGTCTTGGAAACTCACAGGGTTAGTTCTATTCTGTCCTACAGGGTCACTATGAGTGAGAATTGACTCAATGGTAGTAAGTTTGGTTTGAGTTTTTACATGTCAAGATACATACACAAAGGGCTTCAAAACGTTTTGTTGAAAGATAATGTGGCGATTCGGGTTCAAGATGGCTGACTGATCACACAGAGAGTGAATCCTTCTCCAACAGTCAGGAGGAAAACATACAGAAAGAAAAAGTTGGATGCAAAATGATTGGAGTAAGGCAGAGAAGAAGAGGCAAGGGTAAATGTACTTACAGATGCCTAGCTTTTCCTCCCACTCGTCCAACCTAATTTCATCTTTATCCAAATGAAGAGTGGCACTATGCGGGCATACACATGTGCCAAGAACTTAAACAGACACCAAGCTAAACACAAATGTACACCAAACATGCATGCACATGGTTGTATGGCAGAACATGCTTGAAAATATGTATATATAAGCACACACTAGAAATGCACCCATTAAATTCCCTTGGACCATTGATCAAGTATGTGAAAACTCTTGTCCTCAGACAGAGTGCATCAGATAGTGAATTAATGCAACCATAATTAGGTAAAAATTTATCATCTTATAATTTGTTTCTCCCTTGCAGACCATTCTCAATTTGTTTTGGCTTTTATTATTTTCTGCTTTATTTTGAATTGAGGCTTTTCGGTGTTTTATTGTTTTACTGTCACTGGGGTTTTTTTTGTATGATTTTCTTTACATGAAATCCAAGATAAGCAAGTCTATGGAGATATTAACTATATTGATAGTTTCTTAGCATTATGATAGGAGGTTGGGAGGAAGGGAGAAGCTAATAACAATGAGCACAAAAAAATGAGGAAAAAAGTTCTACAATTGATTGTGGTGATGGTTGCACAACTCGTTTTAATATATTCAAATAATTGAATTGTATGATACTTGAATTATAGGCCAATAAAACTTTTTTCAAAGATTTGTTAACAATACTCCAAAAGGATTGTTATTTTTTTTAAATAGGCTTTTAATATCACTGTAAGCAATCCAGACTATGAACTTGTAAAGTATTTTTTTTTGTTTTTTTAAAAAATCAATTTATTGGGGCTCATACAATTCATCACAATACATAGATCAATTGTGTAGAGCACATCTATACATTTGTTGCCCTCATCATTCCCAAAATTCGCTTGCCTCTTGGGTTCCCGGAATGTTATTATTGCTCATTTATAGAGGCAGAAACTGAATTATAAAAAAGTAAAATTATAAAAATTATTTTAAAAGTGATAGCTGATAAATAACAGAAACTGAATTTGATTCCAGGCAGCCTGGCTCTGGAGTCTATGCTCTGAACTATCTTTTCGTTCTTTATAACTTTTGCTCTTCCCTTTCTACCACCCCTTATATTCAATAGTCTGCCAAGTCCTGATGGTTTTGCTTCTGCAATGCTTCAGACAAGTCTAGTTCTTTTCCTTCCGGCTACTCCAGTCAAAGCAGCATGCTCTCTTTCCCAGACTAGGACAGTATCTGTTACACCTGTGTTCTTTGCCTCAAGTCTTTCTTCTTTCTTCTCTGCGTATCATGCAATCATCTGCTTAAAACGCCATTAGATAGATAAAGAGATAGCCATGAAAGCAATCACAGTGACATGTTAATGGGAGAACCTACAAATTCAATTTCCCTCTGTTTCAGAAATTTCATAATTAAGTAACATACGAAAATCCCTTTGTAATTACTATTGTCCTTTAGGGTAAACGTCCAAATTTCCTACCACAGTTTAGCATGTCTTCCTGGCCTGGCCAGCTTTATCTCCAGCTTTCTCTTTAGTCACTCACCCTACGTGCTCCTTCCCTTGTCCTGATTTCCAGCCATTATGAACATATTTCAGTTCGGTGAGTATTCCATTGTCCTTACCGTCGAAGCTATACTTGCTGTTCCAACTGCCTGGAACAAGCCTCTTCTTATTCTCCTGGTTAATTCTCTCCAGTCCTCAGAGCTTCTGAAATGGCACTTCTTCTGAGAAGTTGTTTTCTAATTCCACTCAGACTGTGTGTTCCCAGTCTCTCTACTTCCTCATATCCTAGCACTCTTATTACTTTATAAAAACTGTTTTTTTAAGCCCCCCAACTATAACATGAGCTCTATAATAGCGGGAAGTGTGTCATTATTTTTAACTACTAAGACATAAGAACAGTTTCTAGAACAAAATCTCTCACCTTCTAGTTGCTCCACTAATATTTCTGAGTGAATGAATGAATGAATTATATTCTAAATGTCTAAAACAGTAATTTTTTTAAATTGTGGTTTGAGTGAAAACTTACTGAGCAAATGGATTTTTTTATTCAATAATTGATACATGTTTTGTTTTATGACATTGGTTGCAAACCTCACAATATGTCTTGCTTTCTTCCTGTACTTAACATTTCTCTTTTTCCTTTCCTATCGTTTCCTGTTTTCTGAGATTTATTGCTGGGCAAATGGTATGCTTTTTAACTGGTATGTTTGATTGTTCTAATGAGTAAGTACCTTCCTGGTGTTATTGTTCACGTTATAGACTGACCTGTCTATTTTTGATTGAAAGTTCAGCAAAGGAAATGTGATGGTTGGGGATTGTGTCAACTAGACACTCCTGGGTTAGGGTAGAGGTGGAGCTGAATCTATCAATTGTGTCACAGCCTGGTGACACCTTCTTGATGCCATAAGCCAGTTTTTGGGTAAGAGAGAGCGAACAAGGAGTGTTGAAGTCTCACTGCCATGTCACTTTCCTGCCTGTCTCCAGGCCCATGTAGGCCACCTAACTCTGAGAACTGTTGGCAACTGCCATGTTCCTACTGGCTTTGGATCTACACAAGACCACACTGACTGGCCTGTGAGCCTCCTACATCCGGCGTCATCTTTCTGCATCATCTGCCTGCAGCTACATGAGTCTGAAGAGGGCTCCCTCTAGCATCAGACTTGTGGACTTGAGTTGGACAGGGCTGGGATGTCTTCTTAATAGAGAATTACTTCTTTTTTATTTGCAAATACTTTATTTCAACAATATAGACTACAATACCTATGAACCTTGTCAATGGAATACACAAAAATCAAGATGACTACATTTCTGGGAGGAGATGATGGAGAAACTCAGTATTAGCAGCCAAAACAAGGCCAGCGGAACAGATCATCAATCACTCATATGCAGTTCAAGTTGAGACTGGAGAAAGTTAAAACAAGTTAAATAAAGCCCAAACAGGACTAACCATAGAGCATAATCCACTTGACTTTAGAAATTATGTCAAGAACAGATTTGATACATTGAGCACTAATGACCAAAGACCAAATGAATTGTAGGATGATATCAAGAACATAGAATTACTTCCTTTCTTACACATATATTAATGTCACTGGATTTGTTTCTCAATCCAGCACAACACAAGAAGTGGGTTAAGTTTTAGACCTGAAGGGTAAATCAGGGGCATAGTTTTGGGGGTTCCACCAGTTTTTATCAGACCAGTGAGTCTGGCCTTTTGAATGATTTTGAGTTTTGTTCTACATTTTTCTCCCACTCTCTCAAGGGCCTTGTATGGTGATCCCTTTCAGCAGTGCTGGTTCTATTGTCAGGCATGCTCTAGTTGTGCGCTCGGGTTACTGTTGTTCATTATTCTATTGGAACACCCTTTCCTTGCATCTTTGATTTTCTTGACTCTTCAGGTGGGGAGTGACTAATCGTCGCACCTTAGGTGGTCCCTTATAAGCTTTAAGACCCCAGTTGTCATTCATCACCTTAGAATATATTACATTGTTTTTGTGGACTATATTAGGCCAGTTGACCTTAGTGTCCCTTCTGAGACCACGTTCTCGAGCCCCTAGGCTCAGCAACTCATTCCACAAGGTGTTTGGTTATCTTTAAAAAGTTTTAAAAAAATAATTTTTCATAAATTTTCCCCCTTGTATCAAATACCAACTTCCCAAAACCCACTGCTACAGAATTCATTCCGGCTCATAATGACCCTATTTGGGATTTCTGAGACTGTAAATATTTACAGTAGCAGACAGCCTCGTCTTTCTTCCTTAGAGAGGCTGGTAAGTATGAACCTGATCCTGCAATTAGCAGTCTAATATTTATTCCACAGTGTTACTAGTTAATAGGCAATAGCTACTGAATAACAGGTCTTTGATCCTCAATGATTTTGTCCTCATGGAACTCTTAGATTATATAAAATCTTCTCTCTAGACCTTGCTACTTATTACATTATATAATTAAGTGATTCTCCTAAATTACAGCTGTGAAGTAACTACCTCAAACTGGTTTACATCCATTGCAACTTGTCCTTTTGGCAATGGGATTTGCCTCGGATTCTCACGGATCATTACACTCCATCTGAAATAAAGTTCAAGGATAAGTATTTAGGAACTTTTATCAAAGCTAGAACAATTGTTTCACAGGTCAATACAGAAGCCAAAAATGTTTGTGTGGTGGGAAGAAGCAGGTTGCAGGGCATGTCTATGCAGTCTCTGGACACCTGATCTCCAGGTGTGCCACAAGAAGGGCCCCAGACTCATGCCTTCTACAGTCCAGGATTAAGGAAGAAATAATAACCTTCTTAGAAAATATTAATTCTCAACCAGAGGTAGTGATCAAGATCTCCTGAAGTTCTATTATAAAATACACATATCAGGGCTCTACCCAGGACATACTGAATAAGATGCTTTGTGACTGAACCCAGCATGGTATCTTGTAAAAGCCCCTTTACAGATACTGATAAGCAACTATAAATCAAATACTAACAAGTGTTCCAGCATAGAAAGTCTTTATTATCAGGATGTTAGCTGGTCACATATGGCTTCATATGGTTTGAATGCCACAATTTGCCAACCTCTGATCTTGGCCAATCGTTTCTGAAGCCCTCACCCCTCTGTTTTTAGTTTCTTCAGAACCTGATGAAACCAGGGTTGATGCTTGCCACATAATTGGTATCATAATTGAAAGAGTTTATACAACTCTTGAAATCTGTCCACAGAGCCTCTCCTTTAGAAATTTTTATGTCGGAAGAGGAATTTCAGTGATGTTTGAAGGTTACATGATAACCTCTGGTTTCCCAAAAGACAAGGCACCTCAAAACACTGTATTGGCATAACCAGAAAGGATATGAAGCTCTATGAGAGAGGCTAAAATATTTCAGAATAAGATGATGGAACCGAGCATAACTGAAAGAAACCTAGGGGCTAGGTCTTTTGGCTACTTACCTGTCTAGAATCCTCACGCTAGCTTGCTCCACCCTTTTGAGGATAGTCAGGGGTGACTTCTTCTTTTTCCAATATGCACCCCAGCCCAGGACACGGGCCACATCATTTCCAGTTCCGAGTGGGATGACTGCAAGCTGACACTGAAATGACAAAACCAGGTATCCTATTCAGGCAGTCCCTTTACCAAACTATCCCCCATAAAAGAGGCCAGGCAGTGTTCTTTGGGAAAGACTGTGGTCTCAAATCCAGTGGTGATTAGGTACCTCTGATTTCAGGAAGTGTAATGGGAGGATGTTTGAAATTAAGTGAAATTTTCCCTAAGGAGTAGAGACCCTTTCTTAGCAATACAGAACTATTTAGTAAAGTGAAAAGTTACTAGCATATACCAAATATTTCATATACTAATATTCTTCATATGGAAGAGAATTATAGTGACACTTTTCTATCTAGGATAATCCAAGGAGAAATTCTGCCTCAGGAGACAATGCTCCTAGAGTCAGAAGAGCAGGAGGTTGCCAAAGTAGATGTAGAGAAAAAATTCTGCTACTTTTCATACTTGGGGGTGGGGGTGAATGGGGAAACCAGTGGTCTCAGGATGGGAAGAAACTCGGAAGTGAAGTGTTCCTTGAGGCAATTTCCTTTTTGCTTGCTCTCCTTCCATTCAACACTTCACTTTGGGGCCTGAGACACAGAGCACTACTCATCCCTTCTTCTAACTCCATGATTTATCCTTTCCACAGATAGACAACCAGAAAATGGTCTAAGCGAGTAGGTTTAGATTGGAAATCTACCAGTCAAGTTCACTATGAAGAGTAGAGGGAATGGGACATACATTTACAGATTAGAAGAGTATACACCAAGGACTGCATTTACAGCATAGGAAAGTGCTCCTCTTTGGAAAAGTAGTCTCACACTTTCAATCTTTCTAGTAATGGATACATTAACTCATTCAGGAACTTACCTTTTCATGCAATCCAAAGACATCAATCAGAGATAAGACCCAGCTCACAGTGCCATCTCCACCACAAACTACAATTCGAAAGCGAGCAAAGTTCTTGAACATATTAAGCCTGCGAAGAAAAGCGGGGAAGGGGGCCATTACATGAGCTGCTTGCTGGGTTTGATGACTCTTTCCTACAATGTGTCAGGAGGCAAATGCTGCTGCATTGACTCTATGCTAAGAGGCTAACGACATTCTTTCCCTTACCCCACTCCCCCCATTTCTCTATGGATCTACGAGTATAGAATATGTTCTAACAGGCAATTCCAGAAATTAGACGTTCCTGTAATTCCTACTATGCTACACCCGATCTTGCTCTGGATGCTTCCAGTAATCCATAAAAACTCAGCTTTCTAGGAGCCAGTCAGATAGAGATTGTCCCAAAATAAAGCAAATCTTCACTAGAGAGATAGCTATTTGGCCCCAGGAAAAAGAAAGAGCAAGTAGCAGAAATGGTAGCCAGGAGATAGGCAACATACATTTGCTTCTTTCTTTGTTGTGAGGGAATAGGATTTTACCTCTACTAACCAGAAAAAAGAAACAAATTTGAAAGCAGAAGGTGAGATTTTATAGATCTTTGGTAAAAGGCTAAAAATCCTAAACCAGTCAACATCAAATGTTTTGGAGGTCATGCATGTTCAGACTTGAAAAAAACAGCTCTTTCCTTACCAGGACTAACTCCATGAAGCTTACCTTAGTCTAGAATGCACATATGCTCAACTCTATCTGCTACTCCATGCTTACCCTACTTCAGGTCCACTCTTTGTCAAGTCAAACACTTGAGATGGGTTTAGGTACTGCTTGAATTTTCTGAGAAAAACGATTCCTTGATGATCTCCACTCTTGGAGTTGATGAAGATAAGTAGAGGACATGAACAGGCTGATGACCAATCAAGGTTCCAAAAGTCTGAAGAAACCACTAATTGACCTAATATATACACACACACAGAAGAAGAAAAGACAAAAGAACAGGACCATTGAGATACAAACAAGATATGACTTAGCATCAACATTTTAAAGGATTTTTTGAGTATCTTTCTTAGTTTTCTGAGGCTAAGGAGAAAAGGAACACTCAGGACACAACCTCAAGTGGTTTAAAAGTTTTCCTTCAAAAGAGCCCCCAATAAAATGATGTATTTAAAAAAAATGTTTTCTCTCAGCTGTTGCCAGATAAACTGTATTTTCCAAGCATCGTGTTGGGGGTATAGATTCTGTCCTCAATCTGGAAAAACAGATAAGACAATGTTGGAACAAAAGGAATAAGATAACTGGTGCCGCAACTAAGGATATGTAAAAAATGTTTGCAAAAATTGAGGAAGGAGACTTTGGGAGCTCAAGAGGAGGATTGACACACTAGTCCTCTCTTTGCATTGGATAGATTAGTTCTAACAATGAGAAGATACCAGGTCAGGAGTTGGTGGAAGAGAGTGGGAAGAAAGGCTTCCATTTAACTGGGAGCTAATGGTAGAGCTTAATAATGTGGGGTGAAGCAGGGAGCTTTAATCATTTCTCTATGACTCTGGCGGAGCAATCAGTATTATCACACTAACTTTCAAGGGGAAAAAGAATACAAAGAAATTGTCTTAACAAAAGAGAGGCTGTTAATAATCCCTTGAAAAGTGGTATTATAGCAGTCAAAATCGTCAAAGCAAGCCAGCTCACAGATGAGTCAGTTGGCAAGGAGATGAGCAGTGAGCAATGTTCCAAGGTCCCACGCCTCTGAGCTCATGACTTTCTAGGGCTGCCCCACTCAAAGTAAATGCTTGGGACAAAAACAAATATGTCACTCCTAAGTATGGAAGGAAGGTGGATTGCAATGTCCCATTTATTGTACCCTAGGTGAAAGGGACCAGGAACAGATCTGTTCATGCCCCAGTGATTAGAGTTACAGATCATTTGGAGGGGTCCCTTGTGAGGTCAACTACTACTGGGTTTGGGCCTCATTTTCCGTATATGCAAAGTGAGTGAATCACAAAATTAACCTGTTTCTCAGTGTTTAGATGAAAAGGAAGCTTTAAGATATGGGAGTTATGCTGATGAGAAATTAAAATATAAATTAATTCTTAAAGATGTTCAAACTTATACTAAGAAATATACAATTTAAAACTAACTCCTTTTTTCCACCTTGGGTAGCAGATTGGCAAAATCCAAACACTAGATTTGATTCAGGAAGGAAAGGGGGGAAATGCACTTTCCTACACTGAGTATGGAGATGCAAAATAACATTAGTCCTGTAGAGGGCAGCTTGACAGTATCTATGAAAACTATAAAGGTAAATGTAGTTTGACTCAGTAATCCACTCCTGCAAAATTTCCCTATAGATAATATATGTAAAATGCTATGTGTGAAATTGTCCATTGAATATTGTTTATTTTAAAAAGACTGAAGCTACCAAATTATTCATTCGTAGGGGATTGGTTTAATAATCTATGGTATGGCCACATAATTGGATAACTTGCAACTTTAAAAAATGATTGAAGATGCTCTTTTTTTGTATGGAAATGTTTCCAAAATATACTGGGAAGGCGAAACACACATACCTATATATTGGAGAACGTGCATAGTGTTAAAAGGAGTGATAAGAATATAGGCTGACATTTATTATAAGATATAGCATCTGGGGTCTTGAAGGCTGGTAGTTAAACAAGCAGCCATCTAATAGGAAAGCAACAAAGCCACATTGAAAAAGCACACCAGACTGTGTGATCCTCAGGTGTCAATGGGAATAGGTATCAGAAGTTCAAAACAAGCAATCAAATTGATGAGAAGGAGCATTTAAAAAGTGGAGACCCAAAACTAACCTGTAAGATACTTGGGCTACACAAAAGGGATGATAAATCCAGGGTGCGGTATAGCACCGTTGAAACACATAACTATCCTCTAGTTCTTTAATATTTCCTCCCCTTACTATTACAGTCTTTGTTTTTACCTCATTAATCTTGTTAGACCTGCATATGTTCATTTTTATAGTTAAGATGGTTCAGTGCATGAAAGCCAAGATAGATAAACCTTCAGAAACAATAATGGGAGTAAGGATTCCCTGAGGATATGGGAAGGTGGGGGGGGGCTGATAGCAAGAATGGGGAGCAAATAATGAATTGTAGGCGAATGGATATATTGGATGGGGTAAGATATGGGAAAATAAATAATAACAATAATATAAATAATGATAATAAGGGTTCCTTGTGGGTAGAGTGGGGGAGGGAGGGAGTAGAGGGGGGTTGATATCAAAGAGTTCAAGAAGAAAGAAAAAAATTTTAAACTGTTGTGGTAGCAACTGTACAATTATGATTGATCTAATTGAATTATGGAATGTTATGATATCTATACGTGCTCCCAATAAAATGACTTATAAAAAAGGGGAAAAAAAGAAAGGAGTACTGGAAGGACATTCAGGAAATTATTGGCAGTAATTATTTCTGAGTGGGGGTGAGGTGCAGTTGTCAGAGTGGGTCAGAGAAGGAGTAGAGCAATGATTTTCACTGAATATTGTGTTTATATATTTAATTAGAAAAATTTGAACCAAATGGATATAATCACTAGTAAAAAAATAATAAGACACATTTTAATGCTGTCTATAAGTTGCATAGCCATCCGTGTGCAGCTGAAATCAGTTTTAGATCTGACAGCTTGAAGTAGGGGCTGCCTTCTGCATTGCACTTCTATAAGACGATGCAGCTGTGGGCTGCAGCTGGCTCTCTTCCAGGTTTACTCACTAACCTACAGCAAACATCTTGAGTTATCTGGATGCTCATTGTGCTATATCTATGATAGTACCATTCTGTAATTGATAATAAAAATAATCTAGTCTGGGGATAGGAAGTTGCCAGATAAAGAGAACATTGTGTAATTAAGACAACACAGTCTTCAGCATCGAGCCTAAATTGGTCGCAGGGCTGACAGAACACAGGAGCAGCCCCATCTCGCATGTCCTTCATTGTCAGAGCACATCTTCATTTGAGCAAGGCCAAGTTTGTCAAAGGGGTCTTGTGAGGAAGGTGAAAAAAGTGGGTTGCATTGTGGACTAGAATGTCACACTGTAAGGCAGAATCAAAGAGCGGGTAGGTAACTGAAAACACAAGATCATGTTTTACTCACTCACTGTCATCGAGTTGATTCAAACTCGTAGCCAACCTATAAGCGAGAATAGAACTGCCCCTGTGGCCTCTGAGGCTATAATCTTTATGGGAGCAAAAGCTTCTCTTTTTGCAGTAGAGTAGATAGTAAGTTTAAACCTCTGACCCTGTTGTTAGCAACTCAATGTATACTACACTACACTACCAGAGGTCCTTTGTTTTGAAATAGACTGGTTGATGTTCATAAGAGGGGAGGGTCTTCTACTACTGTCCAACCATTTTAATAAAAAAAAATCAGAAGAAGACATAGAATGCTACTTGTCAACTTTTATATACCCAAAGCTAGAAGGAGAGTTACTGGAAGATATAATCAAGACAGAAAAATTTCCTCAATAGGCCAATAGGTCGATAAGACAACAAGTAAAAAGAAAACATGTGAAGCTTGGCCTTTACCCCCAAGGGTATCAATTGCAAGAGAACAGAACAATAGGTAGATGGCTTGGCAGCATCAAGTGTGAAAAGGACTTAGGGGATTCAATTGAATTTAAACTCCACATGAGTCAACAGCTTGAAAGAGATAAAAACAAAACAAAACATGCTTCTTTGCGCAGCATTAGTACCATGATACCTTGGTTGTCAGAACTCAATTTATTTCAAATTTCGGGCTTGGACACTGAAAAGTTGGAGCCATCATAATGATGGCTCTAAAGAGAGTCCGTGATACCAGCAGAGAAGCTAAGAGGAAAACTGTGAGAACCACGCAGAGGTAAAGAAGGAATCCACTGCTAAGTTTCAATCCGGTTGCCACGTGTCTGATTTGGCAGCTGAATGCAAAACGGCCAAGTTGACATTATTCAGTGTGATTAAAGGGGTGAATGTAGCAAATGTGATATCATTAGCCACGAAACAGAGAACCAGACCATCGAAGAAGTTGAAAAGTTACTGTTAATTTGGATAAATCAGAAACAACTCGATGGGGATAGCGTATTCGAGACAGTGACATGCAAGAAGGCTAAAAGCCTCCATAGTGATTGAAAGCCCTGGAAAAATGAGTTTATAAGTGTACTTTTTGGGCCTCAGAACCAATTATTTTATTTTCCAGTATTTCTTATTGGAGAAATATATGTGAGTTAGCTAATTGTGCCAACCTGGCCGATAATCACATGCGGGGCTAATTGAAAGGCGGAGGGATAAATGGGTGGTGAGCCTCGCCTTTCTAGTTTCTCGGGTCTCTTGCTTTGTGATGGTCGCACCGGGTGCAGCTGCCTTAGCAGTTTCCTGCTTCAGCTTGCAAGATTGACTTCTTACAAGACATCCCCAAGGAGAAGCCACATGGACCTATCCCGATGCAGCCCTGGGTGCTGGAGCAGCCGTGTGGAGATCCTTGCCAGTGCTGAGATGCTTACACGTTCACTGACTCAGCTTTCCTCCTGCAGTCGGCATCATTGCCTCTGTTTTGTGAGGTGGAGGACTTTGTGGACCGGTGTTGGGTTAATGGGTTAATGTTGGACTTGTGGGCTTGGGCAGCATTGGGTTGGGATGTTTTCGTGATGCACATTTTCTTTACATAAAACTCTCTCTTATCCATGAGTCGCTGTGGATTTGTTTCTCCAAAGTACCCAGACTAATACAATATGGCACAGAGAAGTAAAATAACTTGCCCAAGGTAACACAGAAGATAATGGCATGCATTCCCAAACTAGCAACATCAGTGTCCTCTGAGGACTTTCTATAAATTGGGGGGTAATATTCCCTCTCTTCTGAATCACAAGCTCTAGGGCCAGAGAAGGCCACAGGAATCTTGTTTTAACAAGCTTTAATGGTGACTCTGATATACAACTCAAGTTTGATAACTAACTAATTCACTAGTACTTTTGTGCCTCCATGTGAATCAAGAAACTTATTTCTTATTCTTTAGATTGCTCAGCATTGAGCCTTACTTATAGACAGCAGCCAGTGAATGAATTTATGGGACATGAATTCACGCAACAAATCTAGACTGCACACATACCAAGTACCCAGAACAGAACTGAGTGCTATGAATACAGAGAGGTGTTAAAGTAAGTGCTAAGGATGAAGTCTAGGATGGAAGACAGACAACACCATCTTTCCTATTTTATTAGTACCAAGAATATTAAGGTAAGAGATTTAACAAATTTCTATGATAAGCTAATTTGTCCATCTCTGGATCCACTGGTGTAGGAATGATCACTGAAGTAATATTTCATTGACTTAAAAATTATTGCTGTGCAAAGAATTACAAATATTTCAGAAAGGAGTCAAAGTCCATAAAGTGAAAGTGGACAATTAGAGAGAGAAGCCACCATGCACAAACTTAAATTAATGGACAGTGCATCTCTTCTCTGTCTTTATGAAACAGCAATATGTTACATATGTTAGATTTCTAAATTTCTTAGTATGTTAGAACAATAGGACAGGTCTTTTTATCTATGACATATCATTTTGATGTTAACTGCTCCTACGCTTTAATAACGAGTAATGGAAGAGGAGAAACAAGTGAATAGCTTCATGAAAGGAGAGTCAGAAGAAAAGAAAAAGTGAAAAAAGAGAGGGGAATCTAACAAGTGCCAAAGAACGTAACTGCAGAATTGTCACTTACGGTAATTACCATTTTCATTAGGATAGAAGGCCAGGAATTGTGTTGTTCAATACTAGGGATTTTGTCCTTTGGGTTTGTGTTTTGCATATTTGCATCCTTCACATATTACCCATTATCCTCACAATATTCCCTTTTGTGGATCATAAAAGTGGAGCTTAGAGAACATAAATGACTTATCCAAGGTCATCTAGCGAGCAAGTGACTAAAACCCATGGTTGCCTGCCTATCCCCCTGCCCTTTTTTAAAAATCTTGCATCATAGTGGCTCCATATAACATATATTTTAGAAAACCAAACACAAATAATAAACAAAACACCCCTATCCTTTGCCCCTGTTTTCTCTGTTCTAACATTACTATAGTTCTTGATAGAAGGAGCTATACAATATTTGCTCTTGTTGAATTTATTCCATCATTACCTCCTTTCGGCTCAATCTCCTACAATTGCCTAACACTCATGACATTTTTTGGTCTCCAAGTGTCTCTACTACTGCTTGAAGCATGAAGCATATGCTACCTTTAATTGTTAATTGTCATATTATATCAATATCCTGGACCTAACATAACCATGATCACTGGCAATGCTCATGTCTTAGGTCTTTTTATGACTGTCAAGTACATTGTGAATAAAATGTGATCAAAAAATCATTGGTGTCCAGGAACTGACAAAACATTCATTTAGTATGTTGTTGCAATGATCATGTTAGGTTCATATCTGGAGACAAACTTTGTATTAGTTTCGATTTTATAAGTAATATAACTTGGCCTGTTCACGTAATTCTGCCATGACCACTCAGGCACAAACTTAGTTCATGGATTCCTTCTCAAAACTCACTGTCATGGAGTCGATGCTGACTCATAGCAACCTTTTAGGACGGGGTAGGTAGAACTTCCCCTGTCAGTTTCTGAAATTGTAACTCTTTACAGGAGTAGAAAGCCCCATCTCTCTTCCAAAGAGTGGTTGGTGGTTTCCAACTGCTGACTGTACACTGAGCAGCCCAATATATAGTGTCTGGAAATTATTTTTTTAATAGAGCTGAAATAAATTCTGATCAGTCAGAAACAACTGGAACAGAGGTTACAGAGAACATATGTACATACATATACATCACACATAAAGGTTAAACATCCCAAAGGTCTAAAGAGGACCATGATCTTGTAAATACATATAATTTCCTATTCCCCACAAATATTTGACTAATAAATAATAATTTAATTACAGTTATTATTCCTTTGTTTTGTTCCTTCATCCCTCCCACCACCATGTTCTTAAAATTAAGATCTAGCTACACACCATCACCCTTAGGGTCACTGAGGGCAGTAGGAGGAATGACTGATGAACGATGACGTCCAAACCAACATTCCTGGGAAAACCGTATTTTGCAGTGTTCGTGCACCTGAAATAACAAAAGAAGAGAAGATAAAAAAGGGAGGGGGAGAGAAAAGAACACTTGTTAGTCGTGAAACTCACTCATAAGATTTGGGTTCCCAGTGTTCAAATATTTTTTCTGAGGTTTGGTATCATAGACAAACCCTCAACTCACCTGGACATAACCCCAAACCTGGTCTGTCCCTAAGTGTGAACTCTGAACTCTGGTCCTTTCAAAGGTGGCTTTCAGAAAACACCCATGTGCAGGCACTGTGAAGCCACTAAATCTAGGGCTTAATCTTTGTGACTTGCAAAATGAGGTGCTTATTTGCCGTTTATGAGGCCACCACTACTAATAGGCTGCCACATTTCAATCCTTACAATAATTGTGTGTGGTGGGGCTTATTTTAGAAATAAGGGTGCCAAAACTCAAAGAAGGAGAGGATCTTGCCCAAGATCAAGCCACTAGGAAATGACAGAACTGAGATTTTGTTGGCTTTCCTCAAAGTGGTCATTCTTTCCAGATTTTGAACATCTCCAAGTGTGACTTCCAGAACCATTACACAGCTCCTGGAGGATACAAAACTGATCCAGGTATTCAAATGTAAGTAAAGCAGAGCCAAAGAAGAACAAGAGTCTTCTAAGAAAAAGCTCATACTTCAGTTCCTTTTTGTCCGGAACTATCCATTTAAGGGAAATATCTAAAAGTTTAGAAAGTATATATCGTGATTACTTACTTAGCACTTTGAACATTTTGAGTTGGATAGCTCTTCATTATTGAGGTCTAGTCTGTACATTTTAGGAGGTATAGCAACACCCCAAGTCTCTCTCTAGCCATACCTCTGTTCAACTCCCAACTTGAGTTGGGACAACAAACAAACGTATCCAACCATTGCCAAATATTTGGCGGAGGGAAATAGTCTCCAGCTGAAAAGCATTATATAGACACAGTGTTGTAGTTAAGAGTATGGTCTTTGAAGAATTATGTAGGAATCAGGACTCTCCTGATTAATGGTTGCAAGAACCTCACTTTTATTATCTGGAAAATGGGAACAATAAGGGCTATGTTTTATTTGTTGGGATTTAGTCCACATATCATATCATTCCATATTTCAATAATGTCAAGTGGAATTGTACAATTGTTACCACAGTTTCCAAATAATCTTTTTCTACATCGACTCCTTGACACCATCATCCTTTTACACTCCCCCATCTCCACTGTATCCCCCTCCCCCAAGCCCTTTATTCTACTTGCTGTCCCTATAGTTTCATCAATCCTAGGTTTCAGAGACCGAAAAAATGGAAAAGCATATAACACAGCTTTAAGAGGGTGACTTCCATTGACATCACACGTTTGAAACACACTCTCATATGAACAAACAAAAACCAAACAAAACAATACAAACCAAAAATACAGAACGTTTTGGAAACCAGATCCAGTGCAGCTTACATCACAGGGGGACTTACTGACACAATTTTAACTGTTCACGTCCCATTTATGCCTTTGATCGTCTATACTCCTCTCTTCCAAGCATTCTGTTTAGTGACCACTTTCCTCCCATCCCTCAATTTTAGATATGGGAGTTCTCCGGAGACTTATTTCCGATGTAGCTCCACTAATAGATCTTGAGCTCCCACTGTCATCCATCACACTGTGCACACCAGAATCTCAGAATTTAGGCTCTGATACTGATCCCTCCTTGGACTTTGGATTATATGGATTCCAATCCTCGATGACGGGTGATGGTGTGCTTCTTCCATGTGGAACCAGTTGACATCTCTCTTAGATGGCTGTTTGTCTGGAAATAAGCCTTTAAGACCCCAGACGTTATTTTATCTGACAGCCAGGCACCTACATTCATCACCACATTTTGCTATAGCACCCATATCTTCTGTGTTTGCTTCCTGAGTGTGAGTATCAAGCAGGGCCATATGTAAGAACTAATTGTTCTTAAGTTGGAGCTAGGATTTAGTGTGAGCCCAAACCCTATTCCTTGATCTATGTTTTTTTTTTCCTTTTAATTTTCTGTAACTTGGGAGTTAATACATATGCCATATCATTTCATATTTCAATTACATCAAACAGAATTGTACAATTGCTTCCATAACATACTTCTGGTCTCCAAACATACGTTTCCTTCCTTGGTGGGCTCCTTGACATCATCTCCCTCTTATTTCTCCCATCCCACTATTACGCCCCCCCCCCCCTTCCCTGAAACCCTTTTCTATTTGCTTTTGCTATAGGCTCAATGTCCCTGGGTTTCATTTACTGATAAACAGAGAGGCCTACTTTTTAAGGTTGTTGTAAGGATTAAAAGAGATCATATGTACATAATGGCAACAACAGTAATGTGCCAATATTTTTAATCATGATTAATTAATACAGATTATAGGTTTCTAGGAAATGGATAATGAGGACAATAGAAAGCTTAGGGGTAGACTTAGAACTTATTTATAATTGTCTATGCTTCCTTGGGAAAGTTAACGTTTTCCCATTTACTAGTAGGTCGAACCAATTAAGAATGATTAAAGAGTGAGAGTTTTAAAATGTCTTCCCAAAGACTCCAGAGCCAGATCTGGAAAGGCAAGATACTGAGAGAATCAGTATAACATATTTTGGGCTAGGGTACCTCTGAGTGCTCAATCTATGGGGATGAACAGTGAAATCCAAGTCATCCCTATTCCCAAAGTCAAGTTATCTAAGTACTGGAATGAGTCTTACTATAGAATTGCACCACAGACACTGGAAATCTTGAAGTCTTCGATAGCTGCCACAGTTCTCATGACACACTGCACACTGAGAGCTGACAGACATGTTCCCTTCTATCCATTGATGTGGCATGCTTTTCTAAAAGAGAAAAAGCGACAAGATGTAGAAGTTAGAGAGCTAAGGAGAGAAAAGGATAATACTAATAATTGTACTTTCCACAGCCCCATGAAGACATCTAGGAAATTCTCCGTGATATTTTCCCCTCCACCAGCAATGCTAGCGGCTAATGATAAGTGGGAGTGGTGAGTTTCATTCTTTGAGATTAATTATGGATCTAGGGAAGAAACCTACTTGGGGGTGTCCTAAGAGAGGAAGATAGCTTCCTTTCTGTGTGTATCTTCACTTAAATGGAGATGGGAGAGGATGGCTAGGGAAAGGTATAATTGGTACTCACTATTTCATCTGCAGGTAGCAGGAGATCATCAGTCAGAGACAAAGTATTCCACTTGCAGTCTTTGCTTGCCCTCAAAGCACATAATCTGTGAGATCTGATTTTGCATACTGTGAGAGAGTTAAAAAAATGTAAGTATGAGTCTTGTGAGAATGATTATTCTAATTTTAACTAAGCTGATCTGATACATTCTAAATCGTTCTCATTCAATTCTAAAAATCTTTTCCCCATATAATCCAGTTCCTTTTTACTTCTACTGATTAAATTCCTAGAATCCGATGTTGAATGAATGAGCATTCCCAATTCTCTACTTTCTTCCATAATACCCCTTTTGTTGATTTGAATTGACATATGCTTTTTACTCCACATGCCCAATAGTCATATTCCAAAGCCACTTGAGTACATAAGTGCCACTGTGGTATGAAAGCTGTATGTTCAGGTTGCAAACCAACAGTGTGGCTTGAAGCGCTTCCTGCAGATGATCCAACTGTTGAGTATTTACATGGAGCGTGGTGATATCCAAAGGAAAAATGCTTTTATATTTATAGATTATTTCAGTGAACTTTATAAAATGGGTATCGAAAATGTATTTACTTCAACAGAAAAAAAGAATTGTCCCACATACAAGTTTCCTCCCATATTCTTTCCTCTGTTAAGTGTTAGGTATAACCACATAACAGAGCAAATGATATTAAGCCAAATGAGACCCTTCATCCCTATCCCCACCCACTCTTCATAGAAGAGTCAGAAAGGTACCTTCACAGATGATAATATTTCTAGATAATGCAGGAATCCTCTCTCGACAAACATTGCAGTGCTGGGTCTGATTACTGTGGCTGGAGTACCAGTAGTGCATGCCAACAAGGAAAGGATTGTTCTCTGCTTCAGGTATCTAAAGTAAGTAAAAGAGATCGGATTTGAAATGAGAGTTAATCACAAAGAGAAATCAGAGAAGGCCATGCTGAAGAAGTGCTCTAGGCTGGTAAGAGCTCCTTGTATAAAGAACCACTTTGCCCCAGCTGACCTGTGGACCCTAAAGATTCCTTTCAGGAAATAAACCCTCTGACCTCAAGCACTGTTTTAGACTACATGAACTACTTTCAATCAGGTCCTAACCCTAGCTAGGAGTCAGGCAAAGAGACAAATTTCTCCATCCCCACTTGGCTACACAGGATGTTCCTTGTCTAGCAGAGGGTGCTATACTGGGCACTACAGCTCTCCATAGTTTTCTCCTCTCTGGGTCCTGCTCCTGTCTCAGTTTTTCTTTTCGTCCCTCTACCTTTTATTTGTTCATTTGTTTTTAAATCCTAGCTTTCTCTAGTTCCCCTTTTCTTCACTGTTTTTCTTGTTTCCACTTCCTTTTATTTTTTTAGTTATTTTCCTGCACTATTCTCCTTTCTTTTTCATTTTAACATCCTCTCTCCAACTGGTTTTGCTTATTGAGTAATTCTTTTTTTCTCTATCCTTGCTAAACATTTTTTTAGTTATTGAATTAATTTTATTGCTCTTTTTGTTGTCTGAATTTCCCTGTCTTTGTTGTTGTTAATTTTCTTGATTGTTTTTGTTCTTCTCTCTTTTTTGTTGTTGATGTTCCACCTGACTTCACACAGTGGCTATGCCCACATGGCCCAAGTATAACTGTAACACTTACAGCCACACCTATATAAATGGGCCACTACTTATTCCCATATTACTTTATCATCTAGAGATAGTAAAAACACCTGCACAAACTCCCCTCTAATGAAAACAGCAGACAAAGAACTAAACACACATTCACATCTCCAGTACATTCACCAAGAGGCAGGTGGTGAGTGGTTAAGGCCTCACAAACATAAAATGATCAATTAAATACAATACCACCTTGAAAACTCATGAGAAACCATAGAAAATTTTCATTCACATAAAGAAAAGGGGCAGAATGATTCAAACAAGTGACAAATGTGCAGATCCAGAAGACTTTCCTTGTGAGGAAAAGACATTCGAATGACCTGTAAAGGAATTTTAAATAGTTATATTAAATTATTTCAACAGATTGAGAGAAAGATAGATGAAACCAAGGAAAACAGAAAAAAAATCTTCAGGAGAATCCAGAAAAACACTATAAAGACAAACTGACAAAAATGAATGAAAAATTAAATAAACAGTTAAAAAAGAGCAAAAAAAAAGAAGAGAATTATAGGACAGAAGACTAGGAATTTTATAGGATAGAACCAAGGGGAACAACTTATGTGGGATCAGAATTCCAGAATAGGAAGAAATATCGAAAAGCACAGAGAAAATTGCATAAGATTTATTGGAAGAAAAATTTCCCAACATCATGCAAGATCAGAAAATATGTATTCAAGGTGAACAAACCTCCCGAAGGATAGAACCCAAAGAAAATTACCATGATATGTCATGTTCAAACTTTTCAGAACCAAAGACCAGGAAAGCATCCTGATAGTAGCTTGGGAAAAGCTTTACAAAAAGGAATGGGTAAGACTAACCTCTGATTTCGTAACAAAAACCATGCAGGCAAAAAAGCTTTACACTATTTTAGGGAAATAGAACAACTAGAAATAATCTCAACAAAGATGTAGAAAAGAAAAGTCAAATTAACAAATTTGGCTTCATAGGCATGTGCAGAACACTTCACCCAACAACAGCACTG